>NW_027526361.1:83114856-83628509 GCF_048455015.1 Haemaphysalis longicornis
TTAAAAATGATTACCTAGCACAAGCACAAATTTCTTTGATTTTGGACAACAAAAAATGGGAATAAAAACTATAGTATTGGTGAGAACGTATTTATTTCGTTTCAGTATGCGTGGATAGCATTGATAAACAACTCACGAAAAATGGTTGTGGAAACTCCAGTAGATGAAGAGAAAATGTTCCTCTTCTCAGCGGAAATAGTGTTTTGAGAAATCCCACTTCAAAGTTTTTGTTTCATTTCTTGGAATTGTCGCTTCAAGTGGGTGTACACACCACTTTTCTAGAATACCAACAGGTACTCTCAGGAACAACAGTAACTCTCAGGAACAACAAAAACTCCCAAACGCTAGGCCTACGGAGTAGGCCTAGCGTTTGGGTTTGGGTTGGACCGTGTGAATCGGTACCTGCTGCTTGCCGTTAAGTGAGCGATTTTTTGTGTGGGTGCTGTTTCGAGGTGTTAAGTCCCACGATATAACGTTAAGTCTAATGCTCTAAACGTCAAAATGGGAAGTTAGGCCTAACGTCGTGTGGCTAACACTCTTACGGCACGTAGAGCAAAGCCATTTTTTTCATGACAGATTCTTTGGTTGTCGCCTGAGTTCACCAAACCGCTCCGACGATGTCGAAATGGAGCAGTCGGATATACGTCGGCTGCATAACGCGGCAGTTGGTTGGTTGGTTAGTACGAATAAAGCAATTGCGCGTACCCACTCTGGTGGTTTGCCAAGTCAGATTTGGTAAAAAGGTTAAGAATTAAAACTAAGGTGAAAATAGAAGTGAGGAGAACGTGAGGAACGTGATGCTAACAATTTTGAGAACCAAAGAACTATAACATACTGAAGTAAAAATAGACACTACACGTACACGAACAAGCAAGTATGAGAGCGAGAGAGAGAGAGAGAGAAACATCTTTAACGGGCAAGTGAGGTCAGTCAGGCTGGGCGCCCGACTTGCTACACCAAATGGGTGTGAAAGTGTGATGAAAATATATGAAAACTCTCACTTACACATTAATACTCAAACACAGACGCACAGAAAAAGCACACACACAATCAGGCGATATAGTCATTTGTCTGGGAGTTCATAGCTCACTCACAAGTACAGTGCTCCGGAGGAACGTTAAGAGCACTTTTGTTGCGCGACTTGCCATGCCGGTTATAAGCCAGGGCCCAAGGAGGTGGTGACTCGAAGAGATCTGGGCGGACGCTGGCAGGCCCAGAGAAAGCTTTGCCGTGGTACGCTCAAGTTACGACTGAATGTGGCTTACACTAAGCAAGTATGAGTTGTGTTTTATGAACGGGGTGACCCAGGTTCGATTCTGGCCACGGGAAGCGCTTTTTTCGTTCACTCCGCCCACGACCTTTCATTATCATAGTCAGAGAAAGTCGGCTTTCCTGCGGGGCGTGTTGCCGTACAACGCCATTAGGGAGGAGAATAAAGCTTTGCTTTAAACATTCGCAAGGTACATACTACTGCGCATCCCACAAAACTTGCAGTGACTAGACGGGACCACATGGGGACGCTTATGGCGCCATATTTAAATATTTCTGGCACGCATCCGGCGATGCCACATCGTGTGGGAGTTTTCGAAGAATGTTAACACATTTCGGCACTATAAGAAAGATGTTCAATTTTTAGTCGGTTTTACCCTCCACCGCCCCTTAATACTAATTTTCACCGAGCCTCGGACTTCCGGCTGCTTGCCCTCACGCTCCACATGCCACATACTGTCACACAAATTCATATTTTACGTATGGGAAATGTAAGGTGTTTCTTTACACGAGCGAGTAGATGCATTAGTTCGTATCTTTATTTCCGGTGTAAAATGTATTGCGATGCGTACCGCTTACAAACTACATTTGGAAAAAATAGTAAAAAAAATGAGAACAGCATGCATCGTAGCATCACCCATAGCATCAATTCATGTGGCTCTTTTTCGCCATCACTTTGCTCAGTGTTAAGATCACCTTGTCACTTTCTCGCCGTCCCGAATATCGTTACCGGGGTGGCGTATAGGCGTTTCCTAGTCAGCACAGCCAAATGACGCATGGCGC
The DNA here is from genome assembly GCF_048455015.1 of Haemaphysalis longicornis. Taxonomy (NCBI): domain Eukaryota; kingdom Metazoa; phylum Arthropoda; class Arachnida; order Ixodida; family Ixodidae; genus Haemaphysalis; species Haemaphysalis longicornis. The sequence goes on from NW_027526361.1 coordinate 83,116,909, forward strand.
CATCTAGGGGCAAGTTTGAAACTATGTCCACGTGCATGTGGCCCTCAATTTAATCGCTCAGAACCGCTTGGTCTCGTAGCGTAGTAGTTCCGCTCCTGCGAAGCAAACATCCTAACCCTGGTTCAAGGGCTGTTACCGCTCTTTTTCCTTTTTAAGGGTTTGTGATATTTGAATATTGACATTTGTTATCACGCATATAATCTATTTATGACTTTTATAGATTATGAATGGGATTTCGGGTATTTTAGTTGTCTTTTGGTCAGTTTCAGCCACTGCTTCTTGTACGTTGTCGCGAGCTTTACCCTTTTAGATCGGTTTCGGCTATTTCTGGTGAATATTTTTCTACACAGTGGTTTTCAACCATTGAAGGTCCGTTTTGGCTGTTGTTTATTTCAGTTCGGGTGGTTTTATATGCTTTAGGTGCATTTATGCTGTGATATAACCCCCATAAGCAAGCTCACGGGACGGCTGGCTGTACTGACTAGGAAAACGCTACCGGGTGGCCTTATTGGTCAAGAGGCAGCTGTGAAGTAGCAACCCCGTGTAGGGTATGTGGCCGAGAATTAACTAAGAAGGAGACGACAAGCGGACGGCTTCGTCCCGGCATTACCTAAATCTCGATCACCTACTTTGCCTGGGCTGAAGTGTCTGTACCTGTTCCTAAAAAGTGTCGACACAGCTGTTATTACCCCGTTCACCGTGTTTCAAGATGGTGCAAGAGCAATGGCAACACGTTTGGAGTGATACCTTACTACTTGAAGGAATAATGCCCCTTTCTAACGACCCCTTCTTCAATGGGCCTCGTGAAGTGAGAACTCTCTAAGTGAACGTGCTCAAACTTAACAACACATAAAGCGCCCCTCATTTGGCATAAAACAACTCCCACACTATGCACGATAAGAAAGTGACGCTTTTCAAGAATTCATATTCTCTCTTTCTTATCTCCTCCTTATCCTGTTCATTCCGACCGGTTTCTTGCCTCCTTCTAAATAAAGCCTCTCTATCAGCTTATCTCTTGCACGCATAATGTGAAAAGTGGAAGGCTGTATGGGGATGTGGAAAAAAAAGAAAGGGAGGTTTCACTCGGCGCAGGTGAGCGGGCAGTGCACTGTCCTAAACAGGTGCAGTGCGTACTTCGCTTGATGGTAATGTCCCCTGGTGTGCGAATTTGCTTCATTTTATTTATTTATTCAATTGCCCTCAAAGCAAGAGGGCATTACAGTGGGTAGTCGGCACGTACATGTACTGCATACAAATAAAAATACAGCAGAAAAATTGCAATCAAGTAACATCGCTTCATAGAGGGTACTAAAGGCTACATACAAATAAAATTAGTGACACCAAATTTAAATAAAATAAAATTTGCGTGCGACTCGCCAAGTTGGCCGAAGATCAGTCAGTTCTTCCAGAAGAATAAAGTATTGTGGCTCCAAGTGGCTCGGCGGCTCAGTTACGCACGGGACAAGTCGTCGCCTGCCAAGAACGGGCAGATGCGAGAGTTGGGCCCACTGCCTCAGTGTCAGCCTCTCATCGATTTCAGGTAACCCCTCAAATTGTGGAGTCTATGTCATCCGGGGTTACAAACTCTGCGGCGAATAAGCCTTAGCGACAGGTAGCCGAACATACCTTCTGGTGCTGCACTAATGATTGGTGTTGCCGGATATCAGTAGGAAAAATATAAATATAATGCTTTGTTCTACTGTTCAGGTCTTACAATAGAAATGCACTTTTGAGCACCGTATAGCACTAATAGGTGCGGCCCTGCATAGCCGCCTCTTCTATTTCATAAAAGCATACTGAGGAAATGAACATCCAACAACTAAATATCGGTGTCTTGACCAGACGTTGCTTGCGTTGCTAGCGAAGAGCCAATTTAATAGACCTGTTCATTTGCTCGTTTTCTTCATCCCACCGACACTGATAGCCTGGAAAGAGAGACGCACCGTATATAGTGCCGGTTGCCGGTATATATATGAAGGCGCAAAAACGCTTTGCCTAAATTGCCCTTTGTTCCTGAAGACGGTTTCTGTCTAGGTTGGTTCGCTCGCCGGAGAGGTGCTCAGTGAAAGCGCTCCCTCCGGCTCACTCCGGCCCTCCTCGCCCTTCCACTCGCCGAAGGCAATGTTTTCCTCCGCCCAGAAGGCCGGGTGAAAGCACTTTTACGGATGTGTTTGCGCTTGGAGGTTGGCGCGAGAACCGCCACCACGCTCACGGACCGAGATTTGGGCAGTGTGTGCATAGCGTCAACAGAAACACACTCTTAAGGCGGAGAGCTTCGGGCAGCACGATGGTCGCATTTCCCTCCTGCTGTTCAAATATACGATGGCAAACGTATGGAACGAAGAAAAAGCGCACGTAACTACAGGGTTGATCATGCGGCATAGAGAGCGAGAGGGAGGGAGAAATAGAGAGAGAGATCAAGCGGAAGGAAAAAAAAGAGTAGAGAGTAGAGTTACGCCTGGTCGGTTATACCCTACGGGGATAAGGGACGGAAGAGGCAATAAGAAGGGCGAAGGTGACAAAACGAAATGAAAATTGCCAGAACAACAAGTAAACGCGGCGGAGCCACTGAGGCTACGCTTCTTGCGTGGACCACTTGAGAGCACCAAGAGCAAACTTCATCGCCTTCTGTGCGTGTATTCTATGAGGCCAGTGACGTACAATACTTGGCATCGTTAACGTTAGTAATGAATTCCCAATGGCGGAAGAGAATTGCAGCCAGCCCCTGCTTGGTACCAGTGCGGTGGGCTGGAGGAGGATCGATTCGTGCGGGAGCAAAGTATTACGAATCGCCAAAAAGAGCTGAGTGAGAATGTGCAGCAACGCTGCCCTCTCAATGTCGTATGCTTGGTACCTGCCGCAGGGTCTACAGCGTTAAGGAGGCGTGCTACGGAGCCCGAATCTAGGGTTTGGTATTTCTGGTTTGCTTTATAACGGAGAAACAAATAAAAAAAAAACACGGGACTGTATCAAATTGAGCCGTCGGTTAGAACCCGTAGTGGCTGTAAGTTATTTTTGCCCCCAGTTCTCCCTCTGTATCTCTTAGTATATAAAGTAAGAAAAAAAAGACGCGAATGGCAAAGGACTATGAAAATAATGAGGGGACTCCTCCGCAAACCGTACATTTATGCGTTGCCGATCATGGTTTCATAGTAAGTACTTATGTGTGCGCGGATTCTTTTTTTAGTGCCAGAGTAGATATTCTCTGTCACTCACTAAGGGCATCACGTATGTCTGTTGCGCACATCTATCTTCACTGTTTTTCCAGCCAAATGCGCATTGCGCAGTTCTCGCTGTAAAGTTCCCTACTCCCTGCTGGGCCTGCCACGCTGCTGTCATTGTCCTTACATTACTGAACCTGGCAATATTATATGACAAGCGTTCGATCATGAGACACGTGTGAAACGCGTCTTTACAGCAGCCGACATATTTCGAAAAAAAAAAGTTTTTTTCTTTTATAGTTCCTTAGCCCGGGTTTCGGCACGTGAAGATGCCTTGCGCAAACTTTCTAGGCCCTAGTTTCCACAGCGAAAAATTTTGAACTCCCTAATCCCCGCAAATCGTCGCTGCATCGCTGGATGTCGTCATCTGCTAGTTAAAAAGGGCATTTCGTCTCGCTGAAACGCTGGAACCTTTTAGTAAAACTCCGCCTGCAGAAACGTGATCATTTAATCACTCACTGCTTTCGATATTGTCGAGGATAAACTCTTTTCGCCCCTTTCTTCGGCAAATCGCGAACTTTTTAGGGCTAGTTTCGGCAGCGACCTCGCTCAACTCTTCGGCTGCTTTTATCTGCCATCAGCGATTCACTCTGTAGGCCAGCGTCGCCACGTTCTCAAGCCGGCTCGTCGAACCGGAGCAGCCTGTTCGCGCGGCGCTAAAGGAGCGGGACTCGCTGCGTTACTTAAAAATGTATCGCGCTCAGGTTCGTAATCCGAAATTGGAGTTTCTCGTTCCGCTCCCATCCTTCGTCTCTCTCTCCTCCGCCTCCTCTTCGTTATCCGGCCGCGCTTTTCCCCGCTGTCCCCGCTGGCGATTTCGGCGAGAATGGCGGGGTTCCCGCTCGGCCCGCAGTTTGGGGGCGTCCGGGATTTACGTGCCGACGAGTGAGCCCTCTGGGCAGTAGGGCGTTTCGGGGAGGCAATCATCCCCGCCGGGACTCGTAATTCGGAAAGCAACCGAGCCCAAGTAACGACCTTTGCAGCCCTTACGTGATGTCCGCACTTGGCTCGTTGAATTGTTCACGACCCGCTCCTCTCCGAATCGGCTTTGCTGGCTCCGCGTTACGAGCTCTTGAAGCAGACGTCCCGCATTACATCCGGTTCCACCTCCCCCCACCCTTTTTTCTTGTGGACTTTATGCGGAGTAGCCCTGTTGCGGAGCATTTCGTTCTTCGTTTTCTTTTGAACCGGGCAAAGACGGACACGACCTGCTCTACTTTCTATCGGTGTTGAGAAGTTTCTCGCTGCATTCGGTCGCCCCCAGAGGTGGTGCCGGAGTGCTCTGCAATTCCCTAGCCACCGTAGGGCGTGGGAGTATCGAGTTTACACGCAAAAGAACATGTTCAATTCAGCATCTGTACTTCGGGGTGTCCTACGCATGCGTCCTTTGAAAATTTTCGTGGAGATTTAACGGATTCTCAGGTCTTCTTAGTCCGCGAGGAAAATTACCTCAGTGTATACGCGATCATTCTTTTTTCGGTCTTGGAAAAAGCCGATAACGTTTCAAGCGGACGTTTAACAACAATGCGTAGGAGATATAGCAGTAGTATTTTGTATCAGTGAAATGTTTGAGACAATCTTAATGAAAATACACATGTGTTTTTTGTATGCCTTACTTCACCAACAGGGAATTTTCCCTCCTTTGGTGCTGTTACTGGTACCCCTTTTCTATTGAAAACGACAGGGTACTGCGTCCCTACTTCAAACTTAACTTTTATCCCCCGCAGCAGTGACTTGTCTTAATGTAGCCAAGATTAAAGGGAGAACCCATCCCCGAAAATGTTGATTTTTGTAGCAGACCCGTTTTTTCAGTCATCGCGCCACTTCCGGTTCTGCCACCACATGTGCAGTTGCGCCACCTACAGACCCTACAAAAAAATTAGCAGTGGCTTAGCTCGGCTATGCCAGGATATACGTAGCGTGAGCTAATGTTCAGCTGGTTATTGTTAGCTTTCCTGGTTTTCTAGGATTAGCTTATCATGCTTACTGCTGCTTCAATGACACACACATGGTATACGCATTATGTGACACATGTATATTTATCAAGCGGCTCCGGCGCAGCGTCACCAATCGCCCCAGAGCTAAGCTGGTTCCACAGGCGGACGCCGGTGTTGCTGCGGCGCATGAGCCATCGGTTCCACACCTGGCCACCTCGCATGATCGCATGACCGGGCCGCCACGTGCGGAACGTAGGTCGGTGAAGACGCTAGGTGCGTGGGGTGTTTGAGAGACGCCGGGAAGCGAGCAACGTTCTGTGCGCCATGTGGCGTCACTGCTCCTCGCGCATGCGCAGCACGACTCTCTTGGAGCCACGTGAAACTGCTCAATCTCGGCCAGTGTAGCTCACGCTACAAAAAAGAGCAATCTGACACCTACGCTATTTTTTTTTCATGCCAATTCGCACAAATCGACCCCTCACGAAGCGTTCGCTTGAAGTGATTTCGATGTAAACTTCGCGATGATGCCTTTTCGCACATACTAGCTCCCAAACGGGTCATCCGGCCATGGCGACATGGCTGATTTTCACTCCTTGAACGCGAAACGCTTTCATGTCGAAACTCTCGAAAATTTCACATAACAGGCGGCATTAACACAAGATTCTCGCTCTTTATTGAATAAAATATATCAACAAAAATAAAATGTTGAAGGATTTGCATAAATATTAAAAAGAATAAAATATGTAAAAAAAGAAGGGGGCCGGGACGTGGCGACACAGCAAGAAACATTCATTTAAGGCGAAATTGTAACTTCGTCCGCCTGAATCTGGAGCAGAATTCATTGTGACGGTTGAGGGGAATTAGCTAATATATGTCATCTTGCTGCATCTACGCGAAATAGCGCACATCGTGCTCTTGGTTGTGAATACGGTCTAATGGAAGAAAATGGCGGCGCGGTGAGATTAATCTGTTTTTATTCCAATACGGGCCTTGCCGTGTCATGCAGAAGTGGAAAAACGAATTAGATAATAAAACGTAGAAAATGGGCGCTTTCTGTAGTTAGGCGTACTGATATAAACAGGTACTAAACAAACGAAACGAGTATACGAGAAAGGAAAGGCACGCCTTGACTTCTCGGGAACAGTCGCATGCGCTTTTGCGTTATGCTGTCGGGGATATTATGGCTACATTTATTTAAAGCGAAAGGTGGAGTCAGCTGCGAGCGGTATGCAAATATGGAGATCTCGGTTCCATGGTGAGGGAAAGCCTAAGGAAGGCGACGATGACGAATTTGAAAACGATAATAAAAAGAGCCGTTTTTTTTTGTCTTGGCGGTAGTTGAACCCACGTCGCCGATTATAAGTGGTGTAGGTATGGCTGCTGCAGCAGCGGGCTGTTTAAGTTAAATGTTTCGTCGCACCTGTCCGCCACACCACGTAGACTAGATTTTCACTTGCCACCTACATGGTTGCACGGCGCAATGTTTGTGCCAGTACTTGTATTAGAGCGGCTATCGATTCTCTGTATTGTACATTCCTGCCTGTCAATACCTTTCCTAGAAGTGGGAAATCATTAGTAAATTCCATTCGTTGTACTTCGCACTCAGCTTAACTTTGAGCCATCGGACATTTTCTCCGCGTATTTATGACAGCAAGCAAAATGCGGTGAAGATTTGAAAAAGAAAAGCACGATAAGTACGCGTCATAAGACCCTTCTCTTTAGCGGGGGCAACAATCGTTCTCACGAGCAGGTAAGATTTACCTCTAAAGTATCACATCGATGTCAACACGTTTCATCCGTGAGATGTAGAGGGGTGTGCGGATGGATGATGGGCTGGTTATTCAACAACGCATTTTTATGCAGCAGTTCGCCACTCATATCATTGTCTTGAGCAAATTGCTTGGGCGCACTGATTGACGCAACTGGTTTATTAACTGCTATACAGTCATCGAAGTGAAATATGACTGGACTGCATTGTCTCTAGACCAGAATTCACAATTTACCCAGCGGTATCACCTAGGTGACGTGGTTCTTATACAGAACGATGTCTGAACATCACTATTCCGTTTTTCTTCATGCATAATCCCGTGCACCGCATGGCGTTGTATACACATCGAGGATTAAGGGGTACTTCATTGGTGGTCCAATGAAAATAAGGTTGTACTAGAAAACGCGTTGTGTTGATTCCAGTGTCACAATGTTATGCTAGGGTTGGTTCAGTGTATATGTAGGTGTAAATTTGTTCATGCCTGCAAAACGACGGTTTTTACTCGCCGCGACGCGGGCCTGGCGTCGACCTATAGGGTTTGCTGTTACTGTGCACAGCCTCAACGCATCCCGTTGCCGGGTCGCCTGGTCTGTGTTTTTCGAGCGCACCCCGGGCCTGCTCTACGGCCCAAAGTTGAACATCCGTATAATTTTTAGCGTTTCCAGTAATTGACGTCGCATTTAGATAGCTAAGCTTTAAAGACTGCATTCGTGCAGCAGCAGATTAGGTGCGGTTGTGCACGCTTTACAGGAAACAAAACGAAGCGTTGATATGAGCAGCTGTTGGTGGTTCCTGAGGCGAGGTGGTGTCTCCCAACCACTCTATCCGTTCATGCACCAAAGAGAGAGAGAGAGAGAAATCGACTTTATTGGATCAAAAATCCTACGGAGGCTGCAGGCGGACCACGCAGGATCGCCCACAGCCCGACTATTCTAGGCCTGTCGTCAAGGCGCGGTGTCCCCCCGACCTCCACTCGGGCCGGCCGAACCGCGGGCGGTCCCCAGGGCTCGCATCCCTCGGTCCCGCGCGGCATCAGCCCGCCCTCGGGATTGCCGGGCGAGAGCCGCCTCGACCCGCTGGACTACCTGCAACTGCACTTCATGCACCAAAAGAACGCGTGATCCCTTATGCCCACAAAGGCGAAATTGGCCAAGACCGCCGAGTTAAATCTGTAACGTAAAGAGATCGCGTGAAGTGGAACAGAGTTGACGGTTTCTTCTTTTCCTGTTCTCTTAAATTGGTCTGGGCTCACAGAGAAGGATTCACAAGAATCCGGGGTAACATTCTACAGTGTCACGGCACAGAAAGGTGACCTTGCGGTAGCCGTAAAGTAGTTGCAAGGACATCTCGGGAGCAGTGTACTGCCGAGCAGTTGCGCAATTCATTTCGTGGCCGTAATACTGTCGATCCCGCATATATCGAACCCAGATATATCGAATTATTGCATTTATCCAACACCCCAAACATCCCCTTGGAAATCCTATGCAAAAGAAAATATTTTATGTATCGAATTATCGGTGTATCGAACTATTTTGCGATCCCCTTAGAGTTCGATATATCCGGGATCGACTGTATAGCCTTAAGTCATGCGAAGAAATAAGGATGCTCCTTCAATCGCACGGCATTGTTTTATTATAAGAACATAATTACAATAGGATACCGTAGTCGCAAAGCCTTACTACGGTGATGTCGTCGCATCGTCAGCGCAGATGGGCAGCACTTTCGACTTATTGGTTCGAACTACCGGCTTCTAAATATTGGGGTGAAGAAGTTATGTGATCTCATGAGGAAAGGCATGGGCCCAGGTAAAATATGTAAAGGAGCGGGGAAACGCCGAGAGAAAAAAAAAAAGAAAAGTGAAGGACAAGAGGTTGAGAGAAGTCGGAATGAAATGACATGAGGGCTGGCTAGTGACTTTGTGACCGCACGTTAACAATGTCAGTAAGTGTTCCAAGTTTACGCGTAGATCTGAATACTCTAGTTTCCGGAAAGTAACTAGCGCGGAATTAACATAACTACGCCAATAAAATGCAAACAAACGCGACGTGTTATATTGCCGTCCCTACTTATCACTAGTGATGCCGAAAAGACCTATTTGGAGAACTTTCGTTAAAAAATAAATGCTTATTTTTTTTTTCAAAGTAGGAACAATGTGCAAAATTAGTGAAAATCAAAGTTATCGGGCACTTTTACGTTCGCATGCGGCGTATGACGTGCCCTCAAAATTTGGCTAGTTATATTCGAAGCTCTTGAGTTTTATTTTCGCGTGATAACCGCAATGGAGCATCTTTCTCTTGTATCGTTTGAGGTAAACAGCGATACCTTTTGTGCAGAATTTGTACAAAATATTTGTTCTTTGGGCGTTCTATTGCTAAAACACACAGGGCAAAAAATTTGGAGGAAGTGGAATAGTTTCGGTGTCTAGGATGTGGTTATGCAAACGTAAGCGAGCATAAACTATTCCGATTTATCGTTTTCTTGTTCCTTCAGCCGAGGATAGACCACAGATAGCACTGTGCACCGCACTTTGTTTTTCATAAAACCGAATATCTAAAAATAATAGTTCATACATGATCTGCAATCATCACACATGCAGGATCTGCGCCAGATGCGCCAAATGAACGTGTATTATCGCATTCCTTAACCACTAGAAAATGAACACGTTTAGAAGGAAGAACTTTGGTTTCGCTACCTCACTGAATGGGGCGTCGTTCTGGTGAGCACCCGAGAATCCTGCATAAAGGGACGGGCACGGAATAATGCATGAAGTAGACGCCACAAAAGAATGATAACTCGTCCTTTCTGGTCGCAGAAACCACCCGGTGGTTTGTTGCACCTTGTTGCCACATCTGGCAACATGAGAACGCAACCTAAATTCCTCTCTTGCCTTTGTTCACCGATGCGAGGCGAACGTCTGGCCAACTCGATATCGCCAGAACCAGAAGCGGGTGCATGCGGCAGCAAACAGCGAGCCCACCATGCTGGCGTCCATCCGCCGTAGCTTGCTGGTGCCTAATCACACACTCGGGTCACGTCCATAGGTTTCGGGGAAAACGGAGGCACCGTGTTTTTTACCTTTCCTCGCTTCCTGTTTACGGGAGTTGTTTTTACCGTGCTGATGGCGCCGTGCTCATGCTGTGAGGTAGGTAGCTTATTCTGTCGTATGCTGCCGAGGCCACCAAAGCGTCGTTCACGGCTTCTTGGTGTTGTTTGCGGTGCTTCTGGTTGCTGCGTTTAGAACCAACACCACTTTGTTATTCACGTTGATGCGGCACCGAGAAGGCGGTTACGCTTGTCTTTATGCTTTGGCAAGAGATGATCATTCTTGTTCGTAATTTTTCCTGCGTTAACATTTTGGGCAACACCTTTCGCTCGCAGGTGGTGAAAAGGACGTTCTGATGGCTGTTCGACCGAAACATTGTATTAAAGCAGAACGCATGTGATCCACGTTTATTTCAGTAACAATGTTCCGTTTGGAGGGTTGCGTTAGAACCGATAGCCTCTTTTCATTGGTTCAAACTTTCACGTATATCATTCCTCGCAGCAGCAGGGAAGCAAAGGTAAAGGGTGTGAGAGAGGCACACGAAAGAACGCCGAATCCGAAAACAAATCATGGCACGGGGCAACGCCAAGGCGTGATTATTTTATTCTCCCTTGCACCAATATTTTAAAGCCCAGAAGAGGAGGGGGGAACCGATGCCGGGAGGCATCTATTCAAGACGAACTTCATTTTCAAGATTAAGGAACCGCCACGTCTTAACCTTTTTGCTCGTTATTGTCTTTTTACTCCATCCACATTTTTATCGCCCTGTGATAGAGGAGGCTCTACCCGGTAGGGCGCACGGCCCTGTGAACTAATGAAGGCGACCGTGTTAAAAGGAAACCAGACGAGAACGGAGGATAGGGAGGACGGGTATCTTGTCATGAGGTGGCGCTCTTGGAGCGATAAAAGGCGATCGAAGCAGAGGGCTGATGCTGAAGCGTCAGAAAGAATTGGGGTAAGGCGGCCCCGCATGCCGTGATATAGGGTTGGCAGCGTATGAAAGGGAAAACGTAAAGTCACAGATTAGGCTGAAAAAAAAAAAATTCCAGAGAAGCTGAGAAAAGAACCTCAGAATTTCTTCACCGGAATCAATTGTTGCTTTGAAAGGCATTCTCTGAAACTTTGTGCCTTCGTGAACGTGGCGGCAAGGTTTTCTTTTCTCTCGCTTCTCATTATTCCGCCTATCGCTTGGCCTCGTTTCTCGAGCGAAGAAGAAAGACGAGCGCTCTTCGCGTAATTTTCAAACTTGTAAGAACGGCTGCTGACAAGCCGCTACGGGAAGTTTCGCAGAATAAACACGTATATGAACGCACTTGTATAGCATCGGCCATTGTTACGAAGATTAATGAAGGAACTATCACGGTGAGCCCGTCTTTAAAGCCGCTTTGTTTTGCTCGCGTTGTTATCAACGGAAAAGAAAAAAAAAACACCACTCCAAAATTTCCCGAGGTCTCTGACTCCCATTCGCCCCATTGCGCATTTTTTATCTACAGGAAGTTCTGACAAGAAATCTGCTGCGGCCAGATTTTTTTAGATTGTCGGTCACGGTATATATTCAAAGTTGTAGACATGCATGTTGCGAAAAATGGCGTTTTCCGATCTCTCTTGTGTTCGTAACCGAGCTATGTCGACGATAGGGGCTTTATTATGCGGGTATGTACATTCACAGAAGTTGTTGCATTGGGCAAGTAGCGTTCTTAATAATTTCATGTCATAAGACAGAAGGACCACTGGAATCGGTTGCAGGTAGGAACTATGGGATTACTTCTAATTAACTGCTAAGTACAGTTATTTTAAAGGACCATTCAGACAAAATACGAGTTTGTTTTATTTGAAAGATTTCGTGTTTTATAGTACCCCCAGTGCCAGTCCGGCAGTAAATGATGCCGTCTTCACTGAGAAATAATCAATTTAGGTTAAAATTTTGATTCTCCAGCTAAATCGTGTGTTTCAGTGACGTCTGCCATGAAGTCATAAGTGCGCGTATTCAACTTCCACTGCGTCATTCGGCTCTGCAGCCTTGCTTGTCGTCAGTCCTCCCACATGGCGCTACCATAGTCAGCCACGGAGCGTTGTCCGCCGTTGCTTTGTTTTTGACCGTATCTGTACCTTGGTTGTTTCTTTAGTGTAGAAAATATAGTCGTTTCGTGAACCATGGGGTATCCTCGACAAATAGGGTCACGTATGACAACGTCGCTTCTGGTGTGTGTGTATGTGGTAGGGTTAAGATTGGGTCAAACTCTGCCAGCGGGTTGGGCTGGGATTATTAGGGTGTGGGTTTGAGGTTCGGTTAACGTTTGGTTTGGGGTTTTGAGTTTCGGTTTCGTTCGTGATGTCTGGCGATAAGGTTCGCGCGCTCCCCTATTATTTTTTAGGACAGTGGATGCTTAGTTTCTTGTACAGCGTTTTTTAGCTGCCTTTCAAGGCGCCGGACCATGGTCAGTTCGGAAGCATGGACTGCGCAACTTAAGGTTGCATGTTTCGGTGGTTGGGAGCATATTCCGAAGTTACACTATCTTTGATTTAGCATATATATGGTATGAACCTATTGCCTATCCTAAAATCCTATTTCACTGAGCACTGTTTCAGTTCCTTATTTACGTAATATTTCACGGTATGGTATGTATACTTGAGTTTTACTCGGCGCCAATTTTTCCCCTTTTGTTTGCCTTTTTTTATTCTCACACATCAGGTCACTTCCTTCATCCCTTTGGTGGCGGTGGTTGTGGTTGTTGTGTGGGATCAGGCGGGGTTAGCCTGGCTGGATATGCCGGCAGTTGCTCCGCCCTGAAGTAGCAATGCCTACCGTTAGTGGAGGAGAATTCGCCAGGTTCGTTAATGCCTTTGCTCTGCCGGCGCCAGTTTTACATAATCACCTTTATATCGCACGAGCGCAACCACTGCACATACGGGCAGTCCCTTAGACGGGTACTTGATATACACATATCTGGCAATAATTTCTCCAGCTACGACTAGGGGTAAAAAGAAGCGCAAATAGCCATTCGAGGAAAATTTTTGTAATAACCTATATTACGCCTCCGATGCTAACCTTTCCTTTCATGTCTTCCTCGAGGGGTGGTAGAGAAGAAGCATGCTATCAAGAGCAAATGGTAAAACGCGCCATTCCTGCCACGTCGTTGATCGTGAGCTTTTAGAGCATAAAGCTGAAGCGGTATCGACGGCAGAACCAACATTTCCAAGTAGCGGCTCGGTAATTTGCTACCGCGTCTGCTTTACCGCGGCGAGAGAGGGAGAAAGTGCCCGGCGTGGTTCTTTCCTCGCCTTTCAGCAGAGGCGGCTCTTTTTTGACTCCGGGCGCGTTTTCACCACTCCGCGGGTTGTTGATGGGCCAGGCGAGAAGCAGTGCTTGGCTCGGCTAATTGGGTTTGCTCGGGGGCCTGCGTGTGTGCGCGAACATGGACGAACGGCTCGGTGAAATGCCCCGGAAGGTCGTCAAGAGCTTAGGGTCGGTGTGGCACTCATATGCGGGAGAGCTTTGTTCCGGTTCCTTGCAGCGGCCGCTTTGGATGGGGGCGTCTGTGCCCGGATGAAGACTACAGCCGGAGCGGCTGCGTCATATAATGAGGGAAAAGCAGGCATTTGGGAAAGAGAAAGGCGGGTATAAAAATAAAGCCAATACGGCTTTCTCAGCGGCATTACCTGCGTATGGTCTTGGACAACCTCGAGGCGTTTACCTACCCGCCTAAAAGGCTGTTGTGTGCTTTCTTCCTGTGGTTGTTTTTCTTGTTCCTCTCTTCGATTTGTAACACTTCCTTGTTTTTCTTTCTTCTGGCGAAGGCAAATATTTTTAGTGATGTTGTTTTTGTGAATATTGAACATTTATCGGTCTAAATTCTGTTTTATCTGCAGCATTTTATCTGGACCGAAATGGCATTACGTTATTTGGGAATTTGAAATGGCTGAAGGACAATATAAACAATCGATTAAAATTAAGGCTTCGGAATTTTTGTGTTTGCGACACTCTTCTGAGGCGACAGATGATGTAATGATGATGATGATGATGATGATGATGATGACGATGAGAATGCGATCATTTATCTCGTTTTTGAAAAGGGACACTTAGCAACTAGTCTACGTCACCGATGTTCCGGAATTAATTTGAGCACTCTACAGTTCACAAAACCTCTTCAACGTCAGAAAACCAGCATAAAAGGGTTCGCCATGCTTCTAAACGTGCAGAACAACACTTGCACTGCGCGAGGCCCATGCTAGACGTTTACCGTAACTTACGATGCCTGCCGATCTGTAATGTGCAGCGAAGTCACGTGTACATGACGTTTTCTTTTTCTGTACAACGGTGGAGGATGACGGTGCGATGGCGATAGTTATTTAGAAAACATCTTTAAATGAGAAAATTGGAAGCCACAGCAGTGCCGGTGAAGCGCAATTTGCACGAAAATATCAGGGGAAGGTTGAAGGCACGCGGATTGACCATTTGCATACTGGTTTTGCATACTTCAAAGAAATGAGTGAGCTTCATCCTAAAATAGGCCTTTGCTATTACCGCCTCATACCGAGAACGGGAGCCTCGCTATTACCGCCGCAGACAGCGTTTGCGCACGGCAGCCCGCGTGAGTGTGGACGACCAAGAAAAAGCGCCGTAGGGTGTATACCGCATAAAGGCGTTAGTCCAATTACTGGCGTGATTAGGCTAATTGGGTGGCCTTTTTCAGACGTTCCGCCTCGTTTGTGTTGTCCTTCCTTTTCGCTCTCTGTTGTGGCGCCCTTTTCATCCCCCTCGTTAGATCTCGCCCTTCTCGAGCTCACCACACTCCGCGACATCGCCGCGCCTCCAGCTAACCCAGTTGCGATGTAACGAAATTAAGCCTTGCTGCGAGCCGCGCCCGTAGACACGCAGGCCACTCTGCGCGGCAGCATGTCTCACGTCGCGGGTTTAATAGGAGCGGCGCAGAAACTTTGCACTTGATGCTCCTCTGGCCACTCTTCACCTGAGCAGGTAAGCCGTACTTGTAGACTAAGTAGACTAATTTCGGTTTCGACCACTTAGGCGCCCACTTGCTGCTCGAGTGCTATGGTAAAACTGAAAAGGCATAATTTAGTTTGTCGGCGCTGTGGCAATTTAAGGCGATGTCTGTATTCTGCCTGAATAATAACCAAGTCCCACCCAGCAACAGTCGTACTCTCGTCGCCCCCCCCCCCCCCCCTCCCGTCCTTATATTTGTTTTTTTAGAGTTGCATGAGTGTAGCCTGTTCTACTCATTCAGTGAGCTGTTCAGTTAGCAGCTTTTTTCACGATGCGCATTTTTCTTTTGAGGCAGATAAAACTATTTTTGATTCTGATTCTGAAGAGCAAAGTAATTTATGTTTAATTCTTTTGCCCATCCTCGCAGTATTTCTGTGAAATCAGTGCGACTTGTTTTCTTGGTATTTTGGGTGTCTGCAGCAAGGGCATGTATACTATAGCGTGGTGGTAGTGATGAGGGAACTGGCGCAGTGGTAAGCGCCTTTTAATTCCTGATTACGGTACAGCTTTTACACATAGAAGACGTGTGCCTCATTTATTATACACGCAAACAAAATATGGATAAAACGTTTTCGGTTCACTTGCCTCAGTTCTGGTTACGCTTATTTTTGCACTCGAAAGTGCAGTTAGTCTTAGATAAGGGCGAGCAAAGGCGCAATGCCAAGAGGTGGCGCCCGTCAATGTTGATAAGCGATGTCGCGGATTTGGGGCGACGGGGAACCTCAACTTCAAGGCCATAGAGGTGACGAAGAGGCGACTGGAGGGGTGGTGGAGGAAAAGTAGGGAAGGGATGAGTACGCAGTAGGTGTAATCATACGGATGAGAATTTAGAACAGCGAGGGGAGCAAAAAAAAACGGGGGTGGGGGCGATGAGTTTTTAAACAGGGAAGAGAGGGAGATGGGAGGGAGGATGCAAATCTGTTAAGTTAGCTGGGAGTAGGGCGAGTAGGCGTAATAAAACTGGCAAGTTGGTTGCTGACAACCGACGCCCCGATTCAAAGGGAAGTCACTAATCATCATCATCATCATCAAGCTTGCGGTTGACGTTATCGCCATGACCCGAGGGCCTCAAGACGAGTTTCCTCATCTCTGCTTCATTGGACCGCTGGCTGCGGGTCCTTTGAATAGAAAACAAATGATATAATGGATCAGGCTATTTACGCAACAACATCGCGCAATTTTGTACAAAAATTGTCCATATGCTGCAGGAGAAGTGGAGCTGTATTGCGTATTGCCTTGTTTTAACTAAATAGGTGAATACGAAGATTCCCACACTGCGGTGGTATATGTAAAAAATCTCAAATTTCAAAAACAAAAAAAAAACGACTTTCCGGAACACATTTTATATGCATGGAACGTGGTTAACGATCTATGATGTAGAGAAAGCACAGAAGCACGCCCACACGGAGACACACATACGCATTAACAGGCGAGCGAGGAAGTGATCCTCAATCTGTCTTTTAAGGGTGAGCAACGCAGACAAGTATTGGGCGTACAAACGCCCTCCAGTTTCTATATTCGCTACATGTTATGTAGGCCTGGAACGGGAACAACTTTTTAATACTTCATGCAAGCGGTTCTGCTAGATACAACAAAAGTTGAACTATAACAAACAACATAACAAGCAGTTTAGTGTAAGTACAAGTATTACAAGTTAAGAGGAAGCAGAAGTTTAGACTGCTGGTCTCACATGTGTTTTTTGTGTTGGTAATGCAATGTACCTTCGCTCGAAGTTCGCCTCGCCTAGGCGCTGTGACAGGAATATACCAGAATAGGCACGCGACGCTGAACCTCATTATAATTTCTGAGTGGCGATAACTCTTCCCTGCCAATTATAAATGCACTTGCGATGAGGTACGACTACATCAAAAGTGTTCGGCACCAAGACCTAAGAAAGAGGCACTGGCTGCGCGGAAATCCTTTCGCTGCCCCATCGAACGCCATAGAAAACAGTTTTGCTTCTGCCGATGCCTGAGCTGCCTGCGTCGAGCCAACACAGCCAAGGAATGCGCAGAAAGAATTCGCTTTGATGTGTGCCGAGGTCGGGCAATAAAAAGTGCCGGGTTCTTTTCTTGATTAAACTCAAACTGCGTCGAAATTGAAAAAAAAAGGGGGTTGTGTGTGACGAACGCATTTCTTTGCGTTTGGGACAGAACTTCCGTGTTTTTCTCTTGTTGACGATGCTTTGTTGCGAATAGCTGAGTAGGGTGCCGGGCATCGCTTAACCTCGGCTTTTATTTCAGCTTCGCAGCAGCTACCCTGTCATCGTCATCTTTCGAAAACTTCATAAATATCTAACGTGTGCCGGTGAGTCGGTAGCCGTCCTGTCTACCAGGACAGGGGACCTGGTTAAAAATTATGGGTGGCGATTGTAAAATGTACGAGCTTTGATGCCTACAACATCCAGAGCTGGCTAATACAATGTGTATTGCCGGAAATCGCTCTTTGCCTTTCGTCCATCTGCAGCATAACCCTAACTAGGATAGAATTTTTTTTTGCAAGAGATTCCCCGTAGAAAATATATCACGAGAGGATCCGCGATATATAAGAAGGGCATATAAAATTAATTGGATTGTAACATCTCAAACATAGAGAATTGCCATGGAAAATTGTGTGTGTTCCACCTGTGTACAATTACAGTATACTATAGCTTTATACACAAGCAGAACATTCGAGGGCATTATTCCTGGGTATTTAAGGAGGGTTTTAGTGTCTGCATTGTATCTGCCAAAGTCGTTAACCGGGTGCCTACTTTCGATTAACCGCAAATAATTGTTAGTATAATATGCGTGTGCGAGTCCCCATTTGATGTTGTAAGATCCTGGTCCTGAAATAATATGTATTAGTTCTACATTGAAACAGCGAGACACTACTACATCTCAACATATTTGCTCCTGAGGGTTTGTGAAGGAAACTTTGTTCGCCTTCTGGACCTTAATTGTTGTTGTATGACGTTTCCCTGCTGAAATTTATTCTGCGTCACCATCACACACAACTTATTTACTGCCCGCTTAGAATAGGTACGGATATGTATGTAGAGTACGAGCACTGAGGGAGAAGCTTGGCTATTAATTCTACAACGCTGCATAAAGTAGAAGGATTATGTGGGAAATTGTCGCGACCGAGGTTTAAAAAAACGTATTTTATCCTACAAAATACTCATACAACGGAGACAAACGCGCAAGTTTCGCGATGTGGCTTCTTTCTGTTCGTCTATCGTATCATAACGAACCCGTGATTAAAACGGGAATCAAGACTGACCAACTAACCCGGGTCGAAGCATTGCCAGGCAAGTGCCAGTGAACCAGTTCGCGGAATTATCCTTGTGGTGCCAGTTTCACAACGCGACGCAGCAACCAATTCTTATATAGTGTGGATGCAATTGTGGAAGAGTTTTCTCTGTTAGTTCTCGAACTACGACAATTAAAATCAGAGTCCTAAACTACCCAAGCACAACGCGGGATGATCACTGCGAGTGGCCACATCATTGATCGTCGTAAAAGCCAACTCGACAGGCCCGAAGCCTGGATGATATTCTCTATTTCCTTTTCTCTATTGTCTTAGTACCTGTTTTCTGCAAATCTTATTCTGTAGTTACATTCATCCTGTGTTGAAAATTAAATCACTTTATTCGAAGTTTTCCCCGCTCTTCACTGCAGTGCGGAGAGAGAGAGAGAGAGCAAGTAAGTCCCTTCTTGAATGAATTATCGCTTATAACGAAAATAGTTTCCTGTACCATGATCTACGTTTTGACGAGGGAGACCGGGTTCGAAGGCGCTACTCTACGAGGTGGCGTGTTCGATTCTCAGAGGCGGCGGCGCCTGTTTTAGGGCGTGAGCATCCCTCACTCATGGCATGGTTCTGCTGGGGTGACCCTTGCGACCCAACAGCGCGGCGGGAAACGCGGCAAAATTCTCGCTTAGCCATCTAAAACAAAGCGAGGAGGCAAATGCTCTCCAAAGGCGAAAACTCTCCTAAAAACACCAGTTCGCGCAATGAAAGGTGGATTCGCAGCATCATCAGTGGAGGAACCGTCTACATGATGGCCCGTCTCCACAAGGTCTTGTGCACACCTGAGAAGCTTCTTTCCTTTGTCCAGAAAATTGATACCGTTGCTCAAAAGAGTGGTCAAATTACAAAACGTAGAACCACAAACTCTTGCTGCAACGCCGCTCTAGCTAAAAATGCCGAAAATACACTCGTCTGGAAGATTGAAACATGCCTTATTTGTCGTGCCGCGTGTTTATTGATTGATTGTAGGGTTTAACGCGCCGACGCAACGCAGGCGATGAGGCGCGCCGTAGTGGAGGGCTCCGGATTAATTTCGACCACCTGGGGATCTCTAACGTGCGCCGAAATCTCGTTCGCAGAGGCGTTTTTGCTTTTCGCCTCCATCAGAAAAGCGGCCGCCGCGGCCGATAATCGAACCCGCGACCTCGTGCTCAGCAGCGCAAGGCCTTAGCTACTGAGCCACCGCGGCGGGTGTGCCGCGTGTTTAACTGTAGCAATATCTCAGCATCTCTAAATTCACTAGCCGATAATCGAACGGCATAGCTCAGCGAGATGCGGTGCTAAAGCATTCTCACATCTTAAGGAAAAGCACATGTGCCCCGTAATTTTTTATGCTAAGGGCAGAATACCGAAACACCCGCCGCGGTGGCTCAGTGGCTAAGGCGTTGCGCTGCTGAGCACGAGGTCGCGGGTTCGATTCCTGGCCGCGGCGGCCGCTTTTCTGATGGAGGCGAAAAGCAAAAACGCCCGTGTGTACGAGATTTCCGCGCACGTTAAAGATCCCCAGGTGGTCAAAATTAATCCGGAGCCCTCCACTACGGCGCGCCTCATCGCCTGCGTTGCGTCGGCGCGTTAAACCCTACAATCAATCAAGAATACCGAAACTCCCACACGTAGTGTATTTTTTTGGGCAGACTGAACATCCCAAAGGTATCCGCACTCCACTAGGTTGAGGGTAAGTGTTGTTTCGGCGTGTAAGACAAAAATTTAAATTGGGGATTTCATTTTATGCCCGCTTATTTGAAAAGCTTACGTGGAAATAAAATGTAAGACCATTTGTTTCCAAAATCAGTTGCCCACAATATGATGTTTTCAATTACTGTTACGTAGCCGGTATGTATGCTGTATCTAATGGCTGGTGTCTCCACAAAAAGCTTACAATGGAAATAGAGGTATGTCTGACATCTTCTTAGAAGGTACACAACAGTACGTTGCTGGTGGCCCTCTCTTGGAACCCTTTTGCGCTACTAATCTTTACTAAATTTCAATTTCAAATATTTATTTCAAAATTTCCGAGCTTAAAGCACTGAAGATTAGCGTGGCCTATGAGGCGCACCGTAGTGCACAGTAGCCAGAAAAATTAAAGCCAGTTGGAGTTCTTTATTAGTGGTCATCTCGCAAATCCGCTCCACATTTAACAGCAAAATTAGTCTTCGCTGAGACTTAGACTAGCAAACTGTGTTTATGTGTGCGGAAAATGGGACATTAAAAACGTTTCCAACATCTAGTGGTAAGATTTGCAGTGATTTCATGGGCCAAGGTTAACGTAACCTCTGCCTTCGCTTATGATCTAGTGGGAACATTGGCCCCTTTGATCAAGCGCACGACGACAGATAAGGGCGCCTTAGGCGTATTCATAAGACAAAAGGCCATTTGTAATGGAGGTGCAAAATGAGAGGGCGCACTGTTCGCAGAAAGCCCACTGGGGGCAGTATAATGCACCAACACTCCGTCTTTTGTCCTACTGACCTTAAGAGCATTTCTTTCCTTAAGACGCTTTTGAACAGAAGGCAGTCAGTACTAGGTATCGGACTTAAAAGCGAGATCGTTTTTATTCTCCGTCGGCTTGAGCACAAAGCAACCCATACGCCTTTCAGAGGCTCTTTCTAATTTTTCTACAGACTGTCCTGTCAGTTGAATGAACTTATTGCCGGATACGCCATTTTATGTTCTTTATATTGCGTTGCATTCGACACGTACGAGTGGATCCCAATTGTTTGAGATGACAATAGAATTTTCTCAAGAAATGTCAGGAGGCTCATCTGTTCCCTCATTGGGATTCCACTGCCCTTTGCCGTGCACTTTAGTTTTCAGTACCAAGCTGTTATTTCTCCAGGCTTAAAATTCTGTCCGTCCTCTTATAGTAATAAGTCTGGCATTCATATTCACGCCCTATTCAACCAGTCGCACGCCATGTCTGTCTGTCTGTCTGTCTGTCTGTCTGTCTGTCTGTCTGTCTGTCTGTCTGTCTGTCTGTCTGTCTGTCTGTCTGTCTGTCTGTCTGTCTGTCTGTCTGTCTGTCTGTCTGTCTGTCCATCCGTCCTTCCATGCGTCCGTTCATCCTTCCGTCTGTCCATCCGTCCGTCCGTGTAGAGAGCGTGCCAAGGTTTACATTTTCATTGCGATGTTTGTAACGTTCGACATGTCATTAGCATTCGGTATGCTCAGTTTGGTTGGGACCCTTTGACAACATTGTTGGGTCCCTGTGTACATTGTATGTATATCTGTTTTGGTTTAAATAAATAACCCTCAACCCTCAGTTTGGCGCGAGTGAACGCTCTCGCTCCCCGCTCGAGCTCGTGAATGATACACGCTTTTTTCGAACGTAACAGACGTGTTACAATGCATGCAAAGGTTAAACGGTGGCCGAAAACAAGGATCGCGTTGTGCAAAATTCTCTCTTTCTTCCACTTTTTTCCTTCTTCATTCCTTTCTTCCTTCGTTAATTTTTATTTTCTTCACCCATTCAGTCACTCATTCTTTTATTCCCGTATTCCTTTTATTGCTTTTATTCCTTTTATTGCTTTTTGTTCGTTTATGTTATTCTTTGAGTCGTCCCTTGGATGTCCTATTTTCGCAACACCTCTTTATCTCTTTCTTTCTAATTTTCTCCCTTACTCTATGAACACAATTTTTTGAGGAAGTCCCAACGCTGGCTACATGGTTTTTATCGAGTGACACCTTTTTACTGAAATCGCGTTGTCGGTACTAGCCTTACAGAAAGACGAGAGTAGAGAGAATACCTCATTCAGCATCCTCTTTATTACGTCAACCATACTGCATAGTAGCAAGACTAGTAGTTTGAAACGTGTGATGTGAATTCAGTATGTCACTGTTAACGGACGGGTTTAAACTAAGAACGGGGCTATCTCGAGGGACTTTCAATTGTTCTGCGCACCGAGCTGATCGCCGCTAGGGTCGATACCATGTATAATTCATCGTGGAAATCGCGCAACACACGCTGTGAAAATTTATTTTCAGTTTTGCACCATGGTCTTCGGAGTGTTTTTCTGCAGCCTTGGAGCTATTTTTTGTTTTGTGATTAACTGCGTTTCTCTGACTCACTGCGTATTTTTGTCTGGAATTTGGAGACGAGTTAAGCACCATATTCCGGCCTGCGATTACCTTTCGGAAATGCTTACCTCAAAAAAAAAAAAAAAAAACGAAACCCTCAATAACACACATGGCTGTGTGGCTTGGCTGCTGCAATAAAAGTTTAACTCTTGCAAACTTCAGTCAGCACCTCCTACGCGCAACATATAAAGTCAAATTTTTTTTCTTGCTGGCGACAAAGAAACTGGTGCCCGGGTTATGGACCCACAAATTGAATAGAAATCTTATTCTTGTCATCCTTGGAGCTCCCGTGTCTTCATTCCTGCTTCGCGTTCATTGTATAGTTTTTATTTTTTCTTCATAACGAAAACAAGTCGTTCGTGCTCTCTTTCCTGCTTTCGAAGACGCTGTAATGGGAGGACTTCACTGCTTCTTTACATGCGAACATTTACAAGTGATGTGTGAGTTATTGTTCGGCGCAGGGGGTCCTTGTTGATTGTCCAATGATTCCACTGGTGACATCGCTGCAGACGGCAAGGCAAATATGTTTCTGCAGAAGTTGAATGACGTGAAAACTGGGCGTGTTTGTACGTAATCTAGGCAAAAAAGCGCAAATAAAAGACAAAGACATTGAGAAATACACGACAAGGACTTGATAGACACTGGAAAGACACTTGGTAGAGTATCGGTAAATTGTTTAGCCTCGCTCACTTCAGTGTTGACACGCGATTATCCCTTATGTCCGCTGTGGGAACTATGACGCCGGGTTACGTTCTTTCTGGCTATCGCAATGTACGCGTACCAGCCGTGTTATGTAACGCGGATATCATACATTATTGGTGTGACAGTCAAACATTTCAGGAGGTGAGTCGCGTGGACTCTGTAGATTACGTTTCTTGTCTCACGCCTCGGTCGCATCGACATGCCGGCTGATTTTGGTTGCTTGTACGAATGTCACCTCACCGCCGGCGCGACGGCTTGCCAGTGCCGTAGAACACATTATTTGATACACACTTGTCTCTGATCAAGGATATTTAGGAGCGAAATATTTGTGACACAGGTCGAAATGAACAACGAGGGGTGGTTACTTACCCACAGTTTTTATTTGCCCGACGAGAATGATATAGGCGTATAGCAATCATGCTAAAGGAAGATTTTACAATGTAACGGAGCAGTGCACAGGTGTACACTCCTTCCTTATCCACCTAGTTCATGCACACCCACAAGAAGGCCCTTCTTCTTCGAGGTGAGAGATACTGCCTTCGCACTGCATTTCAGCTGCTTCAAAAATTTTCTGCGTGCGCTGCCCTGCATCACCAAAAAAGAGCAAAAGTGGACTTCGGCGTGCACACGCACTTGGGGCGTTGAATGGCCAAGCTTCCGTCTGTAGACTTTGCACGCCATTCGATGGAAGCGCAGGCATTGGTTAAGGCAATGAACCGTCTCTCCAATGTGAAGCCTATCAAAGCAAAAACGGCACCTTGTAAACGACTTATTCTACGCGCTCTACGTACTGATTTTGTTGTTTAGCCGCATTTTTTTCTTTTCTCTTGCAATCGGGCACCTATCAGCAGATATCTGGGCAGTTTGTCAGGAGCAGACATTGCGAATGTAATTACAACCAGTCGAAAAATCTATTTCAAATGTGAAGAATTTCGCCGATACAGGGAACAACCACAACGTTCCTCTTTTCGTAGGGTTCCCTGATTCTCTTATTCGCTTGGTCCGACAACAGCCTTTTCTTGCGTAGGTGAAATGCACAGGTTCGAAGGAATCCCGTGGACCTGAGACGACACACCTGCAAGTGCATACGGCTGCTTATGAGGTGCTTACTGATTTTATATAGCGCATTGCTCAAACAGGTGGGCGGCTATCTTCACCAATTAGGCGTGAGCGGATCTAAACGGCAGTCGAGGTTTACGGCTGCGTGAGTAGTGCACCCAGCAGACATAATTCGGTGAGAAATCAGGGCTCAGGTACAAAAACCTGAAAGAGCAGTTCGCCCGAGCTGCTGAGGCAGCTCAGGTGAATCTCCAGGAAGATAAGACACGCTTTGAGTACCGTTATTCTTAGTAGCTCAACAAGTAACATATTTATTCGCCACTGCTAAGCAACGCCAGACAGTCATCTACATTTCCAAGACATTTAACATTTATGTGTCTTTTACCTTGTAAAGAAGAAACTTGTCCGGTTGTGTCATGGCAATGGTGCTCAGTATGGAAGCAACGGAGGAACTTCTACAAGCGCCTCTTTAAACGTGAACCATAAAGACACATCACGTGAAAAACGTGAACCATAAAGATACCTGATTTTA
The DNA here is from genome assembly GCF_048455015.1 of Haemaphysalis longicornis. NCBI lineage: Eukaryota > Metazoa > Arthropoda > Arachnida > Ixodida > Ixodidae > Haemaphysalis > Haemaphysalis longicornis. The sequence continues at coordinate 83,141,541 of NW_027526361.1, forward strand.
TTGTTATTCGCAAATGCTGCCGCCTCATTTTATATGGCAGGAGTCTGTACAAGTGTTCAACACAAGAAACAAGAAACTGTAACAAAACACGTGATTACGCAAATATTTTTACAACTGTTTAGCACTGGGTGTGCGCGGAGACAAATCAGGTTCGTTACATCAGTCCGCCCAAAAAAAGAAAAAGAAAATTAAAACATTCAAGAGCCGACCGTAATGGTACGATATTCATAGTATCTTGATTGCGAGTGTAGCGTGCAAAAGCTGCCACTAAAGGAATAGGCGCCAAAGCCCCCGAACCGATGTGTACTTTCTTATACAGGAGGATAACACGATGATCCCAAGAGGGGTTGAAGCCTAGTCAGGAGGGTATACCTCCTTTTGCCTTCCGTCGTGGGAATCACTACACTGTACTGCCAAAAGAGACGAATAAATGCAAATACAAATAGAAATACGTGCGGCCATGTTCGAAGGACTGCAGCGGTGAAACATTCGTATTTGAAGACGACGCGAATTGCCGCTCATTGGGCAAAAAATGAACCCACATTCATGTTAAAGTTTCGCCAGGCCACGACCGAGCATAAATGGTTCTACACAGGTTAACAGCAAGTCATGCGGGAGGGAATAGTACGATTTTTTGTGAGGAGGCAATAAATCCAACCCCGCGATGCTGCACAACAAAGTCAACAACCTGCTCGGAATTCATTGTACCGAAAAGGAAGTTGGCTTTTGCCAAACGCAAGCCCCGTTTTAAAACATTCTCCACACACTCCTGCCAGGGGCGTTTTTCAGACGCGATTACCCGAAAGGCGTTCAACCATGATGAGTCTTAGCGCTGAAAAACATTTCAAGACCTCTAATTTTCCGCTACTCTCGATCTCTTCGACTAAACTGTCAGGTTACGTCGCCTGCAGAAATTTCTTGCTTTGCTTTTGACTTCAGGCAAAGGAAGAAGCGCACAGGTACGCATATGTTCGGCCGCGGCGGCCGCTTTTCTGATGGAGGCGAAAAGCGAAAACGCCCGTGTGTACGAGATTTCGGCGCACGATAAAGATGCCCAGGTGGTCAAAATTAATCCGGAGCCCTCCACTACGGCGCGCCTCATCGCCTGCGTTGCGTCGGCGCGTTACACCTCACAATCAATCAGGTACGCATATGTTTTTCTCGCATGCACAAGATACCAGTAGCTGTGTTTTTCGCACGTACGGGCAGGTAAAAAGGCCCAGGGGAAAAGAAGGGAACCGAAGTGTAAAAAGAAAAGGCAGCCTACAGGCAACACTAGGCATAATACCGTGCTTAACGGCTTCCTTTACACAGGCATCTTGGCATCTAGAAGCTACAGTCTTGGTCGATTAGGTGCAGCGACAGGTAAACAAGCGGAAAAAGTAAGAGCCGCTCCGTTTCACCTTGCATTTCGGTAATTAAGTCATGCTAAGTGGAAGCAGCAGCACACTCGGCCTCTTCATTGCCAGGGAGGTAGAAACCGCCAGAGGAAAATAAGGTGATGATATTTAACGTCTGCATCTGAAGGGCATTAATTTGTTTAGCTATGTACTCATACGTACTACCCCCAGGTTCTTCTCAACCAGTACCACGTCAGGTTCAAGAGTTAATTAGGATTGCCCATGCCTGAACCGCTGCAGTTAGAGTGTGTTGCAGTACAGCCTCCCGGGCAGTCAGTTCTAGAATCGTCGACGCCATTTTATGAGCAATCTTAGCGGCTATTGTTGCGCGTGTTGATTGGATTCATATCTGTGTGTCTGATGATGCGTCTATAGGCGGGCTGTTTTCGAAACTTCGAGCGTAAATGCGGTAGGCAGAGAAAGATTTGCTCCAGGGGGAAGAACTCCTGAGCCGGTGAAGGCGACGATGCTTCGCTCTCGATGCCGTGAACCTTAAATACAATTTTACAAAAAAAAAATGTCTGTGTTGCCTAGGGAAAGATTGGTAGCCTGTGGTGCCCTCATGGTAAAATAGCATTTGTCTTTGCTAAATAGGCAGAAGTCACCGAGTGTTCGAACACCATGGCTACAAACCACAGGTTCGAACGAATAAGTTCTAGCTTGCAAAGGACAGTTGAATAAAGGAGGCTACGAACCACAGGTTCGAATAAATAAGCTCTAGATCACGGAGGACAGTCGGAGAAAGGCGCCTGCAGTGTATATACATATTAGGGTCCTAAGAATTTAAGTATTTTACGTACCCCAAGATACCATGCGGCACTTTGGCTTGCAAGCCTTCTGGAAGCCGTGCGTTAGCTTTGGAAAGAGGCTCGACAGTAGGCAGGCCGTAGCGGAGCAAATGCATCCTTGTAAGAGAGCTTACAAGAAGTTCAAGAAAGCATGTGTTGACGGCTCAAAAGTCTAAGTTCTTATTTCACCGTGCCTTAACTGAGGCCATTTTTAAAAATATGAAACAAAAAAGTGGTTAACTGAGCCAAAAAAAAAAAAAAAAAACGGCTGCAGCGTCTTTCTGCGTCAGTAGCGGCTCCTCAATGCGTATTGCCACCGAAGCGTTCCACTGTGCTTGCGCTAGAAAAAAAAAACAAAAAAAAAACACAAAACGATCACGATACTCTGAGTGAACGCAACACAGCGAAAACTAGAGCGGCGTTCAATTGAACGCGCAGCGGTGTGGGTATGCGCTGGGCTTCGAACTACCGTCACTGCCTGACCCAGCGGCTCACCAATCACCGTTGAGTCGTAAGGCTTTACGTGGCATCCGGCGGCGCCATAATGCCGGCATATCTGTTCGAGAATGGGAACTTCATGAGTTCCTAAACTCGTAGAGTGCGTTGAGGAAGTTCTCGGAGTTTTTCCTCTATGGAATGGGCGGCCGAGCTCGCACAAGTACAACCAGAGCCACCCCCTTCGCGAGAATGTTTTCTTTATACAGCGTGTTCAGTTTAACCGGAGTGGGAGGGGGGATTTGCCCACAGTAGGCAAAACTTGCGTACGACTAGAAAGAGCGAAGTAAACAACAATAATCATATAGGGGCTGGCCCACTCGACAACATGTAACATACGCATGAGAAAGCAAGTTGCGCGGCTTCGAGTTATTCGTGGCGCTTGTAGTGGGACGGGCGGAAGGCCGTCCTCTTTTCCCTGAAGTTCCATTTGCGGCCGGAGACAGCGAAACTTGCTTTCGACCGTAAGTGGGGCAGAAAAAAGGCGTCTTAGTGCTTTTACGCTGGGGCGTCTGGAACGGAAACACTCTGGAGTGTTTTCCGACCAAGAGAGTTGAGGTGGTGGGCAGATAAGCGCGTTTTTCCGCATTCGCGCTAAGCGCCCGCAAAGAAAGCCACTATTCTGCGTGGGCAGGCGGTGAGAGGGTACCGCTGTGTCTCGCATCGCACTGATGCCACGCGGGTATGCTTGGAATGCCATTTGCCAGAATACTGCAGCACTTGCAGAGTGGGGGCACTTTATGTTGCCCCCCTCTCCCCCCCCCCCCCCCCCCCCCCCCCATCCAAAAGAAACCACTGGAGAAGTCGGCATAGACTTTCGTCGGCTGTTGTATTCGGAACAACGGTCAGGATTCAGACTTTGTCAGCACTTCTTATATGGGGCTGCCAAAATTAGTGCAAGGAACTTTCTCTTGCGGCGTCAGCAACGACGCTGTTCAAAGGCAACGGCCACAAAAACGGCACTCTGGGTAGTTATCTGGCGTGAAGTCCTTAGCCGCACTAATGCTCACGCGTTTGCTTCATGCAGACTAAAGAAATTTGCGCCCTGCAACACTGAGCGTTATATAAAGTTCCTCGGCCATTTAAGTCTGCTTACGTAAGTGTAAGGCAAAAACCAGTGATTATCAAAGATTTCTCTACTGTCCTATTGTGTTTGGGTTATTTTTTCTCTTTTATTTATTCGTCTTTTCAGGCGTATTACTCCGACAGACAGACTGGCCACAATTCACGCGGCAGCTACCCTATAGCGTGAATTCACTGGCGAGGCGCGCATTCAGGCAACCATGTGAGTGCGCCGTCACTGGTTACGTCGGGCTCCGCGGAATGGCGGTACTTGTCCGTGCTGAGCACATGATGGGTGTTGAACCTTCCAAACTCTACTCCACCGAACGCAAAGTAATTCCTCGAGTCCAATGTGAGTGCGATTAATAACATCTCTGTGGACACCACCGTCGAGAATCGGGTTGAGACGGAGCAGATGACGCACGCCGGTGTCTTTTTTCTGCGGTGTGCGGCCGCAGTGGTGGCACAAGCCGCGCCTTGTCCGTGGCACTTCGGCCATGTCCGTGGCAGTTGTCAGTGTTGCCAAACAAAGAAATTGATAGCTAAATTTCTAAGTTATACCATCTTTAGGATGAGGGTTGAGCCGAGGAATTGAGCAGGAGGAACTGAGGACACACAGACTATACAGGACATGTCGCTGAACGGGCTTAGAGGGGCCATGAAGACAAAGTACAACTGTGTTATTTTAGAAGAACTGAACTTCGGGAGCTCTCTCACTCAATTCTAGCAGCGAAAGACGTATTTTAACCGAAGGAAAGCCACGGATATAGAACGAATTTCAAATTTTGCCCTACATTGACGGCACTAAAAATGGCACTAAAACATTTTTATCGGCTTGTTAGCTGCGGGTTAGCCTTCAAGTGATGCGATCAAACGGAACTAGAGACCTCACTACAATCTCGGAGTCGCGTTTTTCAGTGGTGGCATGGGACGGCGGTCGCCAATCGCGCAAACAAGATTCTGTGACGCCATTAAAAATGCCGAAAGTGACCAGGGAGTTGCCACTGTTGAATATGGTTTCTTTGATATCTCGAATATTTGCTTGACGCGATAAAATTGGAGTTGTTGTTATCGAGACAAAAAAGCCTGTTTAATAAACCAAACTTGTATTTTGTATTCATGGCCCCGTCAACATCAAGTGTCTTGTTTGGTCTCCTCTGTGTGCCCGTCGCTCCTGCTGCGTTTTTTTCGTCATGATAGACCAACTCGTCCACGTACACGCACCGATTAACTTTCGCAATTCAGTCGTGTAACGAGTTCGATTAGAGCGTTTCGAAGTCTGTTGCATTACTCGACCTGATCTCACATTTTTCATAATTTTGCAGTCAGTTTCGCAGTTGTTGACATGTCTAGTAACATCAGCTGTGCGTTGCTGTCGTAGGCAGCTGAAAACATCTATCAGATCCCACTAAATGGAGGTGTTCTATTATTCCAGGAATGGGAGTTGGTTCGGTTTTTGGATTCCTTGAAATTGAAAGGAACTCGACCGCGGCAAATTATGAATAGATTTTAAATTGCGCAACACTTGTCCAAGCACCGTGAACAGAAACTGGACACCCATTAGCGACCTAAATAAGCACTCGCCTATGCGGCCATAATGATGTATGGTTTAGAGATCAGCAAAACGAACCTATTGCCACGAAGTACAGAATGCCATGCCTGAAGAGAAAATATCCTAATATTTTTATAATTCAACATCTGAGAAGAATAAGGTTATCATTTTTGTGGCAAGGTTTAGGTTTTCGATAACATTAATCTCATCATACGATGACAATACTTCGGAGAGTACCTGCCAACTTTTCAAATATACAGTGTAAAAGATAGTCGACGTAGAAGCACGCAAATTTGCCCCAGACAGCCTGTTTGAAGAGCGTCCGGTGTTCTTGAATTGCAGAGAATATTGATCCGAAGGATAACTAAAGTACCCAACTGTGACGTAGTTCTACACCCCATCTTATGCACTTTTTTCTAGGGTTTTTTAACGATCACTGGTCTCTTACGGGCTCCATTAGTCTTAGGCAGCTATACAGGTATGTCCGTTTGGAATGAATCGGGCCCGACTGCATACATTGCGCTGTAGGCAGCCTTCGGGGTAGTTCTCTCGGTTCCGTGCAGACAGATGCCAGTGCCTGAATAATGGATGATTTGGGTAACCGGCCGTGTCGTTCGGAACAATGCCTCGAGCTCCAGGTTACTCAAGCCTCGATGTACGGGTTCTTCCCCCCTTCGTGTGTAGCACAAAAGTGAACTAGGTTACTTCCTTTTTGCATCTTAGTGCAGGAGAAAAGGTTTTGTTCGGAGACAGTTCTGCTTATTTTACTTCCGTCAACAAGAGCAGTGTTTACTTTCAATATTTTGTCTTATGTTGGTAAAGGAAAGTTTACAACTCCGTGGGTTCCGATAGGGTAAAAAGAAAAGTTTGTCGACAGGTGGGCTTTCTATTACAGCGCACATGTTCGTTTTGCTGCCCCTCAGCGACGGGGAAAGATTTAGGCACCCGGTTTTCAGGGCTCATTGGCGTCCATTTTATTACCTTTTTCTTTTTTCTTTCTACAGACGTCTGTCAACTGCCCCATGTAGTGCTGAGTGTAGCCGGAGGACTTGTTTGCGTACCTATTTATCCGATACTCAGGTAACATTTGTGAGATAATGTAACGAAAGTAAAAGTGCATCTTTTATAACTATGAGTACTTTCTTATCGAAGATAACAAAATGGGGAGCCATGGGAAGACAACTTCGTGGTTTCTCTGAGGAATCGAAGAAACTTCGGTGAAAATTCCGATTCCTGAAAAGCGACGCCAGTTGCGAAAGCGTGAGGAAAGCGCTGTTCTCCCGTTGGTTTTCTCGAGAAGAAGCCGACCTGTGTTAAAAACAGCTTGTCGTAAGTTACGACAAACATTCACACCACAGAATTTTTTAATGAGCTTTATGAGAGAATTTTCATGAATACAGTTTGAAGTCACGGTACGAAGATGTTCAATGCAGTATGTGCCTCTCCCGAGGTTCCAGTTTAGACGTCTTATAAGTCATTATTACAAATTCGATCTGACTGCAAAACGTAACATGAACAAGAGAGCTGGAGACAGAATGAAAAACGTTTAAGGCTAAATAACCAGCTGTGAATTCCTAACTGAATTTACAAGTAAATAACCAACTGTGAACTCTTCAGAACCCACATGACCACCTTCACAAGACATCTATAAGGCGATAATACGATACATTTCTCAGTAAGTCTAAAGGTCTAACATTTTAATGATTAACGTTTGCGCGTTATTTTCTAATACCCCGGAACCATTTGCAGCGTAGTGGCGAAGTTACTGCTCCAAAAAAGTTGGGGAGGTGTGTCACGTTGTAAGTGCGCCGAACAGGGATTAGGGGGTGTTTAAAGGTGGCGGTGAAAAGCAATTGCTGCTTCTTACGGAAAACAAGCCTGCATCGCAGAAACTGCCGGGACATATCCCGGCCGCTTTCAATGCAAGAAACTGAGGCACTTTGTGCCGAAAGATGTACGTCGAAAATCCGTTCTTAGAGCGAAGATCTGCATCCTAGGGCAGCGAGGTGACGAACGGTTGGGTCTCGTGGCGCTCGAGTGAAGCATAATTGCGTGGTGCCCAAAGGTGCGTGTCCAGCGGTTTCGGGACAGTTCAGAGAAACGTTGCCCGTACTCCGGATGTTGTACGCACTCCGCTTGAGATACCCTGCATAAAAAACCGGCCACCACCATTATAACCAAATGGGTGTTGCGTTCAGCCCTGTCTTCCAGCGTACAGCCCGCAAGAGGCACAGGGGTTCGCTTGTTGGATGAAAAGTTGCTATGTTTGGATACAATAACTCCTTTCAGCCTCCATTTCAGCCTGAAGGAAATTAAACCTGCAAGTTGAAAACTACCCCGGACGGAAGCACCACCTTTATTAAAGTGGGAGTGGCTTCTGTCGGCTGGAAACCGGATTGACACATGTTTTTTCGACAAGTTCCGTTCGCGCAAGCATCTCCAGCACCATACCGCGTCCCGAACCGTGGGACAAGCATTCGGCTAACTTCAACAGTCTGCATGCTGCTTCTTTGTTTTTACTGCTAGGGCACCAATTTTTACAAATCTAATTGCTATTCAGAACTGCGTGGTGTTGCAGCGGTTGCAGTGTTTCCGCGGCTGTTCATGCAAGGTAAAGTAGTGGCAACAATTAAATGAACGAGTGAGGTGGAGACAGACTGCCTCGGTTTCTATTTACGCCAAGATTCCGTGCAACAAATTCGTCCACAATGCGCGTGTGCATGTCCGGAACATTCGTTAACTTATATACAAGAAGCCGAAGCGTTGTGTCACCTGTAACGACTCAAAGGAATATTTTTATGGTTTGCGAGCCGCATTCTAGCGCAGCGAGATTTTTCAGATTGGTCATACGTACGATGCGTGAACGACGGTCGTACCCGAAGTAAATATATGCGCGATTCCTTTCCGGTTCCGCCAGTTCCTACGAATAGGAAATGATATCAAAGGCTTTATGCTGGTCTGTGGGGTCTGTGATGAGAAGCTCTTTGTCCGTCGCCCCGTCTTACCCTGCAGGTAGTGGCGGCCTATTCAGTGGTAGCATCTTCTTCCCGGGAAGCTATATTTTAGGTTCGTTGGATCACTCCCTTGCGTTGCTCTACCTTTTATATATCTTCCTCCCTGAAAAGATTGGACTTCAGAGCCACTGCGAGACTGGCGCGAAAGGTTCTATAGCTTATGATGAGGCCCTCTCGAGGGAAATCAGATTCCCCACAGCCGCGTTTTGTCTGCCGGCGTTCATCCTGTGTTCCGGATATTTTAGAGATATTTTTGGCTGTTTATTTCACTCTATTTTGACATACGATGTAACAGTTACAATTACTGTACGGCGGACTCGAGTCCCAAACCAAAAACTTGCTCGTCGATTTTTAATGTTGTCATCATATGTTGTGGTATTTTTTAAATTTTAAACAGGCTAGTGAACCCTTGAAGCATTTTTGTTTAGTTGCGATCGCCTGACAATCTCTACAAGTTGCACATGAATTTTTAAATTTCGTGATCAACAATTTGCTGCGTTTCGCTTTCTTACAGGTTCTACATTTCTCATGGCGTTTCACTGCTTGATCTAGTTGACGTACGTTACGTCCAGTTTAAAATCGATTGATATTACCTATTTCTGTATTTTTCCTTGAACAAATGATTGGGGCATTAAAAGCGGACGGCAGCCTTATGGGACAGGTTCCCTATGATAGATGTATCTGGAATATTAAAAAAATAATGGGTATATTTGACTGCTCAGATAAAAGGAGAACATAACGTAAACAATAGGGATCGAAATTGTAGCGGGAATCCACGTAAGAAAGCGGGTACACTGAGGACTGCGTAAATAGATAGAGGTTTATTTAAAAAAGGCGGTAATTCTAAGACCCAAATTCCGAACCTGCGAATTTTGCGAATGCAGAGGAAACAAACAATGGGGTAGCCAGGTAGTTTTTCGTAAAATAGAAACATAACATGGCAGGAAGATTATATGCTAAGATAGTAAACGATAATTCACCATGGCGGCAATTTATCCAAGTTTGCATGTGGCGGCCAGACAAACTTTATCAGCGTACTAGAACCACGTTGGTTGATTATGTCAGTAGTTGAAAGTGGAAAGAACGAAGTTCCGCAAAACATAAAAAAATTACTCCCACCTCCCCTCGCGGGAACCCCTGTGTAGATGCGACGCATAGGGGGTTCCGTTGTTGTTTCCGTTAGGTTGATTCTCCCATCGCGTGAAACATGCCGTGAACCCCCTGCCGCGGCTATGACGCAACGTGGAGCGGCTATGACGCAACACAATCCAACACAATCCACTTTAATCCAATCCAATCCAAATCCGATCCAATCCAATCCAATCCAATCCAAGCCAAGCCAAGCCAAGCCAATCGAATCCAATGCAATGCCCCTCGCGAGAGAGCGTTCGCTATCGGAGAGGAGAGGGGGTGAGCGGCGGAGAGGGCAGCTCGTGCGGCGAGGAGAATGGGGGAGGGGTGTGGACGGACAACGACAACGCCGTATGGAGGGACAAGGCGAGTGAATCAGATGCCGTCGCATCTAAAAAAAGCAAAGTATTTGGGCTTTGGTTTGCAATGCTTTCTCCTTAAGATCAATGAATCCAGTGGGAGCAGCTAGTGGACTATGCACTTAAGTAGTAAAAGTGTTTTAACAGCAAAGCTGTTTAGCAAATCGTTAGAGTTTGATGTGCCCAGGAAAACTACCAGGAAAATTTCGAGTGCATATGAGCGCGCGCACGTGAGCGCGGGCCTCGCGGCGCCCGCCCGGCAGTTCAACAAAATGGCCGCGTGTCTGTTCCTTTCGTTGCAACTGTCGACGAAAGTCGATAGTCGACTGACGCCCCTGGCAAGTGAATGCCTCCCTTTTGTTTCCCCCGCACTTCTCGTGCTGCTCCTCTCCCGTCTCGTTCCTCCCAAGATACCCCGCTAAAGGTTTGCTAAGTCAATTTAAATTTACCGCATTCCACTGCTTAGACCGGGTGCCTCGATGCCAGCGCTGCCGTACGGCGGAGACGCGCGTGATTTGAGGCGCCCTACTACAATGTTTGTAGAATAACGTTGCCCTGCTCCGCGTGCATTCCAAGCGGAACGTGGAATCTATCTAGCGGAACCTTTCGTTACTGTTGCCGTTTGATTTTTTCAAAATTCCGGCAGGAGCTATAATGGCGCGGGCAACATTAGGCGTCGATTTTCTGCAGCTGAAGTAGTATTTTTATGTGATATCGCAAAAACCAAGCATCCATGAATTTTTTTAACAAAGCAACGCTGTAATAGTCACTTGTGTATTGATTTTCAGCCTCACATTTCCGTAATGTTTTGTTCTTGTTCAGCAATGATGACAAGTATGAAAATGCTACTGGGCTTAGACGTTTAGATTTGGCTGTGGGTATACAAGACTATTGCGCAGATTCAGTTCCACTTTGGCCGGGTGGCTGTATTGAGTCACAGACAGACAGACAGACAGACAGACAGACAGACAGACAGACAGACAGACAGACAGACAGACAGACAGACCAGAATTTATGCGTTTAAGTAGGCCAAGAACGACTACGTCTTTAAAAACCAAGAGCACTCATGTGTGCGTGCCTCGCGGCGACCGCCCAGCGCCCCTGACGCACATTTTCCCCGCCAGGCATACTGACCTAAAGAGATTGGCCACGATACCCCCTCCCCCTACCACCCCCCTCCCCCCCCCCAAAAAAAAAAAAAAAACTCCAGGGTTTGCCATAAACGGGGCAACACTCGCTTGGAACGAGGAAGACGCGTCATAGCGTACGCCCCTCCAAGTAGATGTCCAATTATTATCGCTTGCAAAAAAAAAAAATTAAGGAATCTCACACTTGTAGCAACAGTGATGGAGTAAAGGTCGTTGCAGCTCGAAGAAGAAGCAAATCGGCTGCAATCGAGGACTTAAACCGTCGCGATGGTCGTTAAAGGTGCGTACAGCTTCGCTACCTTCAATTCTCACGCGCTAGTGTGAGCTTCCTTCATACCTTTACCCGACTAGTTTTGAAGTAAAGAAAAACTTTTTTTGTTATAAATCAGTTTCGTTAGCTAGAGGACATTCGCTGGATTGTTTCGCTTTACACCCATGGGATAATACCTCTGCTCTATAAATATAAAGTGAAAGTTTTCTAACACATACATAAGGTCATTAGCTGTCGAATTATCTTCACGTCGTGAAATTATAGCCTGCTTAGGAAACCGCAGTACAGACAAACCAGACGGTTCGATAAACAGCTCGTTGTTTATGTAGTAAATCGCATTGCTTCTGGTACAGTTTTCAGAAAAACGTTGATTGAGCTTGCTATGCAGTTCTATGGGGATCCGCGTCAACAGAGGAATGGCAGAAAGCGTGCATGGAAACCTAAGAATTGAACTATCAGACTAGCGGCTCAAGTGAAACCTATTTGAAGCTTGGCACAAAACTGTGTATGTTAAGATTTCTAGGTGTCGTATTTCAGTATGCGACATTGCTTACCACTAACTTTTAAGTACTGATAACTGTTATTTGCTCGCCATAGCACAAGCTGAACTCCGCGGGTTACCAGCGGCGCCGTTTAATTTCTTTGACGCCGCTATCTTTACAAATTTGTGTCGATGCAGTAACTTAGTGTAGACTTCACTTAATTTCAACGTCCCCTTCTGTCCCCCCTCGTCTCCACTTCTCAATAATTCCTCTACCTAGCGTATAATACCGTGTACCACACGTGCGTTATCTGTCGCGAGAGGTAAACCAAGCTTACGTGCCCTCGGAGCTGCTTTCATCGCGACACTCCGCCATTTCTGGATAACCTGAATAAACAAAAGGAAATATAAAGAACGATTGGAAGGTTATGAGTGGGCCGGTACGCTTCATCGCGAAATGTTTGCCTTTTTGTTTGCATTGGTGTTTTTTTTTACTTCTTTGCCTTTTTTATCAGGTCCTTTGCCTCGGTTTTGTTTGGTCGTGTAACTGCTCCCCCCATTTCACAAGCGGCCGACTGAAATGTTGCTCACGCCCCCTGCGTTCGGAGTATTACGTAACATTCTGTGTCATTGTGCAGTTGGCGCAGTTTAAAAGCAAGTAGTCTCCCTCACTCAGTGAGCTAAGTTGCCCTTAAGACACCGTGCTCAATGTTTTCCCGAAATCTTTCTGAGATATTTCACGCGAACAAATATCCTCCAAACAGGATTTTTGCGGCTGAGGGGAAAGGAGCTAGGCGGCATCAGTTCACAAGAAAACTGCTTATCACTCGCAACTGAATGCACGCGACAGAATGTGGTGGTAGGGGCTAAAATGCTTTGGTAAAAGAAAAAAGAGTTTGCATTTTCTTAGAGTAAAGAATATCACGACTTTATGGAATGGTGTTTACAAAAATTGTATACAGAAAGGCCCCATGAAAGACATCCTAGGAAGATAATAAGCTGTGTAGGGGACTATTGCAATTTGTTGCTAAATCAGCGACATAAGCGATCTTTTTGTTCCCCTGTAGCAATGACAATTTACTCAGTAATCCACCAACACTTCGGGGTGCACTAAGAATTGGGAGCTGTATGGAGATATAGTAAAAGTGAGCAGATAGACATGCCTTCACCTTAATGGCGTGTCGTGTAAAAAATAAACAGGGAAAACGCTACTTTCTGGAATCTGCCTTGACTGGAGTGAAACTTCCCCTACAAATGACGTCTGAGCTTCTCCCAGTATCATCTTGGTGGTAGGTGTGCCTAACTACCCCGAGTCCGCGTAATTTTTGTAGAACTGCGCCAACCAATACAAAGCCAAAGAAAGCGCGTCACAGCCTCTTCCCTCCTGGGCTAGGCAAATGGTGTTCAGCGCAGCGTGTGCCGTAGCACATCGTAATTAACGTAGCTTACTTACTCTTTGCGAGCGCGAACGCGTTCTAATGAAGCCTAAAGCAGACGATTGTTATTACACCTAACTGCGGTGCTCCGTATAAGTTCTGGACGCTTAATTGCTCTGCAACCAGGAGGCACGCACAGACCATTAAGCACTTAAAGCCGCATCAAATGCTTCAAGCCCGTTTCTGTGGGCATGTTTTATTCTCTCTCCCCCTCGCTCGCCACTGCTACAACTTGATCCACCTATCCGCGGAGTGCGGCGGCACTTCCGTAATGACTTTTCTTTCCTGAAACTGCACTCTCGTTTCCAAATTATCCGCTCTTTTTCTTTTGTTCCCTCGCCCCGGTCATTTTACGCTCCAGGCAATGCGAATAGCTAGTATGATGCGCGGGGCACTTCTTTGATTCCTGAACTTCTTCTTTTCTAATGTGTTCGGCGTTTGTGTGGGCTGTGTGTGTGCCTTCTCATTCTTCTGGGCGCCGCAGAAACTCAATCCCCGGAAAGCTCTACCGAATGTGCGAGTGGTGCTTGCACATCGAACCGAGCACGTTGCCGGAGCACGGCGCTCTGAGGAAACGGGAAGCGAACGCTGGAAAGAAACGAGCACAGAAAGGTTTTAACCAAAAGTGAGGTGAAACCCGTGTGTGGTGCGTCGGTTGCTACGCATGCGCTTCGCAGCACCATCCGGGCGCGGTTTCTGTTTCTTTTTCCCTCCCTCTCTCGTTCTCCGGGTGTCGCTTAAACGGCCTCTACGTACGCGCCAGAATTCGGCCCGGGAGAGAATGAGACCGAGCGAATAATTAACGCCGTAGCTCGGCATTCAGCGCTTCGCGAGTCCCAGAGAGCCTTCGTTCCGCATGCATGCCGTTGGCCCCCCGCCGTTTCTTGCTCTTTCTCGCTCGGCGAATGCAACAACGGCGCTGCGGGCTTCAGCACTTTCATCTTGCTGCTCACGTTTTTCGAGTCCGTGCTGCTACAACGCAGCGCGCGTATACGACGCGGCTGTTTTCCGCACTGCGGACTCGTCTCTTTGCCGGCCTTTCCGAACGGCCGGGCACGTTTCACGTCGGCTCGGTTTCGCTCTCCGTTCTCACTGGGATGCCGCCTCTCCTCGACTGTCGCTCTGCGGCGTTGCGCTGCTGCTGGTCTTGCGTCCTCCCGACGACTTCTCGCCTCGCCGACAGTTCTCCGTGGGTCGTCTTCTGCGCGTGACGCTTCGGCTCCTGCGTTCGCTTGCGTGACTGCTTTCTGGGGAATTATTACTGGCCACTTCGTATTTAGCACTTCCTTGCGAATGCTATGTGTCAGCCTTTGCATCTCGTCTTTCGGAGATCCGGCACATCTGAGGGATGCAGCGAGGACGCTTGGACTGGGATTAAAAGAAGTGCCCGGTTGATGCGGGTGAGAGAGGGGTGAAGGCCGGCGCGTAGTGTCTTGTTTACTCAGTTTGCATAATATACAAACGTGATGCGTTTGAAGGTTGGGTGTTTTTTTTTAAGTTGGCAGAGATGAAGCCTGTGCTTGGTTCTGTTATTTCGTCAGTGCTCGGTTTTGTGTTTATCACAGCGAATCCGGTTTTGGCTAGGGTACCGCGAATTTTTTGGCTTTCGCCAAGAAATAGGGGCGGCAAAACGGTTTGCAGCAAACCCAACGTTATCGTGAATGCTCAGGAGAATAACGGCTTTGTCTATTATTGTTTGAACAACTTTTTGGAACCGATTAGATGACAATAAAATGAGTCTATTGCACTCCGAGTTTCATTTAACTTCTCGTGAATGCATAAGAATCCATGGGAATAGTTTGGTTACAGAAGACGACTGTAACTCTTTTTTTGAAAAATGTTCTGAACAAAAATTACATGACAACTTGCTCGCTACGAAAATACCATCGTTACGCCGGGTTTCATTTATTTGTCATTAGTTAGTCCACAGTGCTGTTGCAAACGCTACAGAATTCCGTTCTGCTGCTAATGCGCGAGCTTCCACGGAAGGGAAACATGGTTCTCTGCTAGAGTAGATTTCTAGTTCCTCAAATTTTCATTAGGAATCACAAAGCCATACATAGCCAGTAGAATTATCGAACGATGAGAAAAAGGAAATACGAGAACATTGTCTAAAATTCCAAATAGTACATTCTATAAGTTCTTACCGCCTCCACAGAGTGGAATGGCTGCTGCGTTTCCGGGAGTGCGTGCGCGTGTGGGCAATGATCGGTTCTATTGTGGACACTGTCATCCATAGTAACAATGTCCAAACGGGGTTATGTACATTCAAGGCGCGTGCCGCCATGCTTGGTTGCGTGGCGCCGGTGTTGTGCTTGTCTCTTATTTTCGGCCGGCTATTCGCGCGTCCTGGTTGCATTGTGTTCCCCTAAAGGGTCACAGGTTGTTTCCCTATGCAGAAATCCCTATTGTTCACCGAAAGTACCTACAATGACTTTCATTTCACCGCTGGTGAGCTAAATCTAGCGCCATAATATTAAAGCGAAAAATAAGTTTCATCGTTAGGTTCGATATTCGGTGATATATCCACTAAATAAATAACACAGATCGGATGATGATTCCGATACTCCCTTATACGAAATTTGAGTGCAGTGCGAAATGCAGAGTCTTCTTAGCGGCGGCGCACGGCTGCGGCTTCAGCGGTGTGCACTTCTGGATTCTGGCGTTGGTTACGCTGAGCGTCTGCTCGGGCAGCACTTCCCTCGTCTCAGGAAGCGATCGCTCCATCAAGGAACGCACGACGGCGTGCGCTGCTGTGGCGTTATGTCGTAGCGCGTCGCCGCCGCGGAGCACGTCTGGCAAGGCATCCTCGGCATACCTCCATCCCCTGCACACTTTCTCCATACTCTCCTCTCCCGCTTTCCTGCCCGCTCTATCTTGGGTGTCCTAGGTCTTCGTTCTCTCTCGACATGAAACCACCGGAGTGGGCGATTGTTATCTGCGCTCCAAAAACGTAGTTTAAGAAGTACGGCACGATCTGATGCAGATTTGTTTGAGGTGCATAAGTACGCCAAATTTTATTCATTTCCTTCATGAAGTGCGCTTAGGCGGACCATGGTTGTCATTTTTAGCGTGCGTGTATCAAACTCAGCCTTGATTAAGGCTTTTGTATCGCTTTTGATCTTTTTTTTTTTGTTTACAGCAGAGCAACACGCCAGCGTGAACTGCAAGTGTGCTCCCAGCCTCTTTCACTCTGCGCGGCCTCGCCATTTTGTTGCCACAGTTTTCTTTTTTTTTTTGCGCCTACTGCACTTTCCCTGGATTTACGCTGCGCCAACTTTCTTGCACAGTTGCTGATACCCGAAGACGTGCACAAGTACGCGCGCGAACATCTGTACAGTAAGCTGCGCACTACGATTCCGCCAGGCTGTTCACTTCGCAGGCGCGGTGCTACGTGACGTCACTCCACTTCTTTCTTCTCTGGTTCTCACGCATTCATTCCATCCCGCTGCTTCTGGGTGCGCGGACGGGCTTGAGACACTTTTGAGGGTTCAGACAGAGGCACAGATATCTTGCGCTTGATTTTCCTTGTGGCTGAAACTAATATATTTTAGTAAATTAGCCTCTTCAGATGACAAGTCCCCGTTGCGCTGGCAGTCGTGTCCGATAAGGTCATGGCAAGAATATGTGTTCTAGCGCTTCTGTTTTTATTGCTTCGGAATAAAAGAAAACATGTATATTACTATTTTGCGTTTAATTAGCGATGAATAATTAGTATTTTATATATGACGCAATATTTATTCTGTTATGCAGACTTTTTTGATAATACAGCATTCGAAAAGTCGGGTAACCCATTAGTGATTCGCTTTCCAATAGCTTTGCTTCCATTTCTTCAGAGCTATTGGCAAACAGAATTCGGTAAACAAGTTTGAAACTGCTTCTTTTAGGTATGCCTGAAATAAGGGTTGCTATTAACGATGAAAACTATTTAAGAAACTGTCGATATTATTACGGCCTTGTTGTTTTTGGTTGCTCGTTAGACTGCCACATTTGTCTTATTCCCCACCATTCGTGTGTTTTCGTCTAGGTGACATTTTTTATGGTGATGGATACAGCCTACAGCGCAAAGCTTTAATTTCAATACTCAGTGAAATATAAATTGTTCACGGGTTCCTCGATATGATTGCGGGAAGTATGCGAAATGTAATCTCGTGTTTTATTGTGATTGTATTATAAACACTTGTAAATGCTGCCAACGGCTTAGCTACAAGGCCTCATCAGGCGTTGCTGCCCTAAGCTCAACCCCTTGCCGCAGGCTGTAAAAATTATGTGGGAAATAGACGGCTTTCTTCTGTGATCGAAAAAGAAAATACACAAAAAGTAAAACAAAATCATTGTTTAGGGATAGTTTTTGTTGGTTCTCTTTTATATGCGATTGGTTCTTTCAATATTAAAGTATTTCATGTTTATAGACTACTAATCAATGTGTAATGAATTGCTCCCGCGTTTTTTTTTTGTGTGTGTGTGATCCATCACTGAATTACGCTAATGAATTGGCCTCAACGTTGACAGAAAATCACACGATCAGGCGTTCTGGCGACGCATTTTTGGCGTAGAAAAACAGCGTCCCAAAGTAGCAGACTCTAGTTTTTCGAAAAGTTTTAGCTGCTTTCAATGTTCAATAAGCATTTGGGGGTGGTTATATAAACTTACCCGCCACTGCGTATGCCTCGATTCAATGCCCCGACCTTTGGCTGTCGCACAGCTTGGCAATTTTTAATGCCGAAGTCTCAGGATTTGTTACACTGTAACTCTAAAATGGTCGCTCGAAAATCTGTCGTCCAGCAAAATTAATTTTAGAAAGTATACGGTCGCAGTCCCGTGAAGGGCATCCTCGGTACGACCAAGATGCATAATGGCGCCCCATTACTTGTGGCGAGCGCGACAACCAACTACCACTAACAGGGTTCCGTTCGGTGCTCCTCCAGACTCCGAGAACGGCCTTTTTTGAGGCTCCTGCGAGCAATGGGGCCGCCCCTCTATCTTTCTCTCGCCGCCTTATCTGCGGCCCTGCAACGGTCACAGGCCTTTAACGAGCCACCGCCGGCCCCCTTCCCCCCTGGGCGGCTTCTTCGTCCCAGCGTCGCGCGGCCGCATACATCGTCCACAGGGGCTTGGTGACGGCAGCGAGGCGCATTACCATCCCTCAGGGCTTAAGGGCGATAGAACGCTGGAAATAAGACGGCGGGAAAATGGGCCAGCGTGGTGGTAGTTGGTGCGTACTTAAGCGGTACCTCAACTTGTAATTAATTATGCTCGTCGGATCAGCGATAACTTCCTTCCGGCTTGTACCCTTCTGCGCTTCCGCGTTATTTATTGGCGGTATGCTTTCCTTGTTAGTGAGGTATTTTGCTCGTTCATTTTGTTTCGCGAGCGCCTTTTTGGGATGCGTGGGCGATGTTTCCTGTCCCTATTTTCCTTGGAAGTGTCTGCTTTCGCTAAAAGGGGCTTTACGTGCCTCGGCTGGAGGAAAGAACGTATTTTCCAAAACACATTGGCGCTATGCCATTCATGTCAACACACCGGCCACCAAAAAAGGGTCTCAGTTGTTACTAACCTTATTTGCCGCGTGTTTGCTTTGCACTTTCTTAAAAAATGCGTTAAAGTTTTCTAAAGGCCAATTTACTTTACTCTTCCGCTCTCTGATTCACAAAATGAAATCTGAGAAGTTTTCTTCTCACAGCCAAGTACAGGACAAAACAAAACGCAAGTGTACAAATTCAAAGCCTTTAACGCCGTGTAATATTTGTTTGTTTGTTTTTTGTCAGAAGGAAAGATGTAAATCTCGACAGGTGTTTATCGTATGTTGGCTGTGTTTATAAAGTGCTTATGGGCTCCCAGTGACGATATTTTGAAAATATAGCTTTTTTATATGTTTACTAACACAATAAAGTACATAACAGGAGCAAAGGCTACAAAACAGATGAGTCATAAAATACCCGCGAGAAGGTACAAGAAAATGAGTGGCTATTTTATTACCCTGGTCAGAAGATTTTAGCTCTAATGAATTTCCAAATTGAAATAAATATCCCACGCACCTAAGCGTCATGCAACGGCCTGCTTATTGCATGATACGGGATCAGGCCGTTTGATTCTTTTTACAACCTTAGCCAATGTAGAAATAATTATGCCCTCCCATAGGCTTCCGGTATAACATTACTTGAGATTGGTTCTCGAGGTAATATTCAATAAACTGTTAAGAGTAAATTTGATCTTCATAGGATATTGTTAATGGTCAGCCGGAGAGAGGTCATGTTGTGCGTGATCCTTTGTTTCCTGCTGATGCCTCTTGGGTGGTGGAGTACGTACAGTCTTTCTCAAAGTTTTTTAGGCTACGCCAAAGGCTTCCGGCCCACAAAGATTTGAAAACATAAGCCCAACGTTTAACTCTGAGCAAAATATTCCATGACAGTAAGAAATAAAGGTGTTTTCTCTAGCTTTCCGGTATAAAACGTTTCAGCGTCGCTAGAGAAGTTAGCTTGTATTTGATATTTTTGCGACCTATGCACTTTCACAATGGCCTAGGAAACTTTGACAAGGACTGTACGTGCATACATATTTTAGAACTAAGCGTTCGTTGGGCTTCGGTAGTTATGCAGAATTTTCAACCGTATACCTCTACTGCGCAACCAATGCTGCGGCCCTCAGTTTTTGTTTAATGAAGGCTTACTTTTTTTAGAACTCCGTATTCAGTGCATGCCACTTCTCTTCATTACTTTCATTTCTTTCGAAAGTATGATTACTATTTTAACTGTTACTGTCGCAGGCGGTGCGCCTTCTCGCTGGATTTATTTGCGGTGCCATATTTAAAGAAAAGTATCCCTTTGAGGAAACAATAATAACCGGCATTACCGAACTTGTTGTTTCTATGTATTTACCAATGGGGAGATTTCTGGCCAGACGCTTACAAAGAATAATTCGTACACATTGGTGGGTAATTGAATTTTAGTGCGTTTCCATCCACACCGCAGCGACACTGACTATACAAGATACCTTTTGCTCCAGTGAAAACTAGGAGGCCGATGAACATACCTATTCGCTATGAGGGACAAGTTATTTTATTCATTTCTTGAGAGTGCGGCGAATTAACCAGACCTAGCTGCAAACCGTGACAGAGAGGTAGAGAGCGATAATCGATTTATTGAGAGTCTAAAGTGGGTCGTGTGGCCCGTTCGGAGTGGTTCGTTGTTAACTCGAGCCTATGTGACGTCATGGCCGCCTGCTCCCTGTCGACCAGCGCTGCTGGGTCACCAGGGAGGACCAGGACATCAAAATCTCCAATTGATCTTTAAAAGGGGGGGGGGGGGGACAGCGGATGGGTGTAGTTTCTGAGGCTGAAGTCGCAATCTCCAATTATGTGGCGAAGAGATCCTGGTTTTTGACAAAATTTGCATTCGGCAGGGTATTGCTACGGAAACATGAGGTGTAGCCTTGTTAAGTGGGGGAATGATCCAGGATGGAGGAAGAAGGTTAGAAACATAAACGTTTTTCGCCTGTAAAGGGTGCACCACGCTTTGGCACTCCGTTACAGCGGCGAAGCAAAGAATTGGGAATTAGCACGGCGATTATGTCTGGCAACATGACGTTGTGACTCTCTTGAAAACACCAGTAACAAAAAAGAACAGCTAGAAAAAAAACAGCCTTATTCAGTTTCCATACCGTCTAAAGATAACCAATATACTGCGGAGGGTTGAACCTCGGATCTGATGTCAGGCCAACAAGGAGTGTGGCTTAAAAGCTGACGCGATACAGGAGGCTCGAAGGCGTATTCGTGCGAGCTGTGGTAAGGTGTAAATTAAAGTAAATGCCATAAAGAGACACGCCTAGCTTTTATTTCACTTCTTGCGGGTCATTTATATAAACCACAAAGTCAACGCGATAGAGGTGAGCAAATCGCTTTGAATTGGCGGGAAGGAAGCTGGTTGCACAATGAGGCAAATGCCAGTGTAGTCAAAACAAACGCGTGTAGACCAAGAGGAAAGGCTGTTTTTTTTCTAAACACCGGAACTTCCGGCTAACGTACCTTGTGACTGAGTGGGCAGGCTGGAAAGAAGACCAAGATTCATTTGCACTGCGGGAAAAGCTGGCGCTGTTTTTTTTTGTTTCTCGGCGTAGCAGTGAAGTTTGATTCCTTTCCCACATAAATGTAAGGGCGCTAGTGTGTTGTATCTGTTTGGACAAAGGCAAAGAGAAAAGGCAAAGAGAAAATGTAGGCAAAGAGAAAACACTCAGCGAATTGACAATAATATTTGACAATAATTGAAAGTAATCTGGCTAAGTCTGAAGAAGAACGACAATGCCAACTGACGCGATCAATTCCCTGTCTTTGTCTCCGGTCTAACCCCATTTGAGCTCAAAACTGGCGTGTCGTCCTCCGATTGACAGGAGGAGGGTTGGATGTTCTGACTACGTGCTGAGGGCCGCATAATACTGCCTCGCGGGCCGCAGGCTGCCGTCCCCTCATCTAGACGAACATGGATCAAATATAGACGCCGTGTTGTGAAGTACAATAAATAATGTTATTTCCGCTCGCCCCAGAATCAGCGGGATTTGGGGTAGAATCACAAAAAAATTCGAAGGAGTGGTTTTAATGACCCTTCAGGTGTTTTAAAGGCTGGAAGAAAATAAATATTTTGGGCTTCTGCAAAAGAAAATACGCACACTCTAAGTGAACATGCGCGAAAGGAAACATTTTTATGCTTTCTCCTGTCTTATGAAGATCTATAAAATCACTGCATTTTTCTTTCCGGTGCTGATGGCTAATTTTTTTGTGGCGATTTGGAACTGAAAATACGTAAAAAACGGGAAAGGAGATGCCACCTGAATTCCGTTCGCGAAATAGGGGTCCCGGGTATCAACACCCCACAGGCCAGAACAAGCGAATCAAAACGTGGGATGGCAACGCTCGCGGGAAGAAAGAAAGCATGAATGGGTCACAAAAACAAGATGGCAAACATATTTTGCGTCGGATGCAACACCAACGTTATGTTTTTGCTTGACCCTATTTTTTGCCATGGAAGCAGTCCAGTCGCTCCATTTTTTTATTTTAACCCTGCTTTGTGTACAAAAACGAAAGGTTACAAGATCGGAGACACAAATATCTGGAACAAAAAAATATATATATCTTCTTCCCTGCTCACCCCTCCGGCGCATGCACTGGTGACTCTGAAACGCTCTTTAGGAGGACAAAATACCAGCATCCCAAATATTTAACTTGCGTTCCGCCGTCCACTTATGCTAGGCGCGTTCGCGAAATGGGGTTTGTAGCCGCGACGCAGCGGGGATGCATATCAAAAAACAAAAAGAATGCAAAAAGTTTTTTGTGTAACATTAAATAAAGGGCCGCCAAAAAATCTCCCCATGGAAATAATATTCTGCGGAAAACAAATAAACGGGCGCAAAATGAAAGTATAAAGCAAATATTCAGAAGCAAAAGTGAAAAAAGAAAACACAAGGTGCTTTAATGTAAAGGCGCCTCAGAAAAAAAAAACTGAAAGTAATATTTACTGTTGGAAACGCCCCCTCCCTCTCCGCCTCCCGTGGAGGGGGTTGTAATTGAAGCCGCAAAAATGGGCTGCAAGATATGCATATATATATATATATATATATATATATATATATATATATATATATATATATATATATATATATATATATATAAACACACAGTTTGGTAACAAGAGACCCAACAGCACACCGTAAAACCATAATAACGATTCAAGAAGAAAGGAAGAGTCTGCCAACAACACCAACAAACAACACAACAAAAGCAGAGGGCGATGGTAACGCCCAACCGACGTGCGCGGCGGACGAACGCCACGATCCTCTGGAAGCCCAGCGGCTGATTGGGATTCCATTCGAGCGTAGCCTCGTTTTCCCCCTCTCTTCGCTCTGGCGCATTCTGCTCTCCCCTCGAGGCGGCGCATTGCGTACGCAGGCGGCGGCCGGAAATGTGGCACAAAAAGCAACCATTCTGTTGCCAGAACATGTCTCTCGCGATTCGGGATTCGATGAGAAGACACGCGCTTTTTTGGCGCTCCCCCGTCTTCGCTTTCGCTGGAAGGCGCGCGCACACAACACGGGTGCGCTCGCGGCAACCAACGGGGGGCAGAGTACGTGACACGGATCCTCCTTCCATACACCGGGCTAGGCGGAGGACATAGCGCGTTCCGCCTTTGCTTGTCGAGATGCTCCTAAGGAGTGGAATAATGGGAGCGCCCACTCAGGAGAGCGCGGAAAGGGGAGGAAGAACCGGAGGTGGAAATTTTCCCCTGCAACCCTCTCGGTTCGGTGGAGGCGTGCTGTGCGTGAGGCACTCGGGAAAAGGATGAGGGTTAAGGCGAGGGGGCCGCTGAACGTCTCGGGGAAGAAGGCGTTGGTGTTGTGGTTGTGCATAGAGGAGTAGGAACGCGCGTGCTTCCGGGAAACTCCGCCTTTGAGGGTTATTTTTTACCGTTTGGTGTGGGATCTTGTCTCACTGGAAACTTTCGCACCGGCGTTTATTTCGCGGCGTTTATGACGCTGTGCGCAGCTGTTGTTAATGCACGAAAAGTGTGTTAACATGTTTCTCCGTGTTAAAATATTTCCGAATATAACGCGAATGCATCTCACACGCATCAGCTTTTGATACTTGTGATCTACGAAGGAGTCCTGAAAAAGTGATGATAGGATGAAGCGCATTAATGTAGGTTGGTAACTTAATTGCTGTTGTTTGGGGTGGATTATCAGGTGAATACGAAGCACAGCCATTTTCGTAAATGCATGGATGCGTTACGGTGGTTCTTATAGGCATGTTCTAAATTTGTGTCAGTTATAAATGACTGTTTTCTTGTGTCGTAATTTCGAGTTGAAAAGGGCAAACTAGGCACAATGTCGGCTTTGACTGCGCACAGCATTTGGCTGGAGCATCTTTGCTACCGACGTCAGGTTTCTGCGACCTCAATTAAGCTGCAGAGCCAGGGGTGCGCTATTTTATCATCTCGATTAACCCCTTTGTGTTTTCTCTCCTCTTCTCTTCAATCCCCTACCTTCACCCTGTGGGCGCAGCCATCCCGGAACTGTTCGCAGCGGTGGGCGGCAAGGTGTCCCTGCCATGCAACACGAGCATCCCCGCGGGCGGCGACGGCGTGTCGCTGATCCTGTGGTACCACGGCGACTTCGGCATCCCCATCTACAGCCTCGACGCCCGCGACCAGCCCCTGGGCAAGGCGCGACACTTCCCGGGCCCCGACCTGGGTACGCGCGCGTACCTCGACGTCGCCTCCAAGCCGCCCACGCTCAACATCGACCCGGTGCTCGAGAGTGACGCCGGCCAGTACCGCTGCCGGGTCGACTACAGCAGGCAGCGAACGCAGCACAGGAACGTCAACCTCACGGTCATCGGTGCGTATCATAGGCCGCTATACTGCTGCCACGTTCGTCTCGTGCTGCTTATAAGCGGCCGTTCTTCAGTTACGCTCTTCGGGGCTTAATATTCTACAACTGCTGTCACGCTCGCGTTAAGGGGCCGCTTTTCGGTTACGATCGTCCATGCGTATTGTGCCACTATACTGCTGCTAATTTTGTGTCCGGCCGCTTATAAGCGGATACTTTTTGGCTAGGGTTATACGTATGTATAAGGCCCATATACTGCTGCCAAGTTCGTGTGAGGTCGCTTATAGGTGGGTTCTGTGCGGTTCTATTGCGCTCCTTGTGCATTGGGAATCACCGCGATGAGGCGGAAGTCTTGGTGGCTAAAGTATATGAGAAATATCGATTACCGAACAACGGGGTATTGTGGAGCCGAAAATAAAGAATTCTTCGCAGATTTTTTAATCTGTTTTTGAATTAAATGCCCAGGCTTGCTTTTTCAGGATTTTTATTGCCGCATTTTTAATGTGTAACGTAACGTGGAACTATATCTATGATTCATTTTTCTGACTGGCTGGCCCTAATGGTTTCTTTCTGAAGGACCGACTGCTGAAATGCATTTCTTCGCACTTAAGTTCGTAGCTTGCACGCAGAAAAGCGCCCAGCATTCACCACTCCCTCTTAAATTCGAATGCACTGACATCATCAAACTCTAAACTGCGCAAAAAAGCAATCACTTGCCTGTTAATAGAGTTTTTTTTTGAGAATCGCAGTTGTAAGTTGTCACATCCAAGTTCACCGCGAAATATGTGAAAAGACCCAACACATGCAAAGCTGAAGGTTCTTTAACTTGCAAAAATCCACGACCGTTGCCCCCAATTTATTCTACGCTGCGGTGAATTGGCGCTTTTCGCATGCTTCGTAGCGCTGTAGTTTTTTTAACGTTTTGGCGAAGAGTGCTTTCCCGAGACGTCTGTTGGTGTCAAGACAAGACTTTAGGAGCAGTGCTGTCAAGAACGATGCACAGAGGCACAAATAAGAGAGTCAATCCCAGTGGTTTATTCCTTTCCCCTCCCATGCATTATGCGCAACGACTGCATTTGTATTCGTTTCTGTTCGAGGCGCAACCGTTATTTGAGTTGACGGTTTCCACAGGTGGGCGCGCCTTTTGAATGAAAAAGGAACACATCTAGCGCCGCGATGGTTTTGCTTTCGAGTCCAAAGAGCCTGCGCCCGAATGCATCTCCGGTGTGGAGCGTTTAAATAAGGCTCAGCCCGCTTGAGTGCGGCGTTCGCGAGGCTATTGTCAAACCGTGGGATGACATAGGGCCGCCCGGAAGACGAGGACATTTGCACAATCTGCTCCGCTTGCTCCTTTCCTTCGGTTTTTCTTCAGTCACTCTGCGGAATCGTCCCATTCTTCGTTCTTGTGCCTGAAGCCATTGCACTTCAGCGAGAGTACTAGAGGACACCCCAGCAGCAGCTAGTAGGATAAAACGTCCTCAGCCGTGTTTGCTTAAGCCATTTTGTGGGTTTGTCTATGGTGCGGACTCTTGCGTGGAAGCGTCGCTAAGGCAGCCAATGGAGGATTGGTAACAATTCTCCGTGAGTTCAATCGATAATTTCCAAAAGTCTGGGGTAATGAGCATGTAAACGTCTGTCGGTCTGCGCTTGAGTGTCAGAAAAGAAGTTTCCTGAGCTTTCGGCTCTGGGGAAGAGACTTAGAGGCGATGCTTTGATGGGCACGGCAAAGTTGTTTGCAAACATCGTAGAGTTAAAAGGCCGCACTACAAGTCTACTGATAAAACTTGCAAGTCTCCAAATCCGACGTAAGGCGAATTTATTCAAACTTCTGCCGTTCGAGAGTTTGTGAAACGTGGGTTAACTTTCGCATCCTGTACAAATTTTATGTGCGGTTGCCTTTCTTTTCTAGGGTTATTTTTTTCTGTAGACTTTCCAATTTAGCTTTTTTGTAAACAGCCCAATATATTTTTCCCATCACATCACATTTGCTGGTTCTTTGTGTGAGCCCCGCGAAGTCACTCACCGAAAACAAGGTCGGTGCCTTTTATTCCTAATGCACATAAAATATGACTCCGGTGCACTTAAAGGAAATTGATGCTGTATAGAGCAATCCATTGCCACGAAGTGGGGCCCGACCCAGAAGCGAGGTCAGCTTCCGTGTGCTTGCAAAATGAAAATAGACAAATTTTCTTACTCCTTAAAATTTTCTAGAGCATGTTAGCCATTTCCAATTTGTAAAAAAAAAAAAAAAAGATTCCACGTGAGGGGGATGGCGCGCTTTTAAAAATAAAAGCAAACTGCAAAACCAATCGCCTTTTTTGTTTCTCAAGTTTCCAAAGGTATTTTACTTGTGTGATATTTTTTATTTATCTTTTATTCGCCGATTGAACGTGCCACGCATATCTCTTCTAATTTTGTGCTAATGCTGCACTATGTACGTCTACACTCATACGCCGTCAAAGGCTGACATTTTAAACTGGACCTGCTATGCCTATGTCACGCACAATAGAGATAAGTATGATATGACAATAATAGTGTCCTTGCAGAGTTCTTTCTTGAAGTAAATCAGAATTCTCGGCAAAATTAAGGTTAAGCCTGTAAAAACAGTTCATGTTCACCATGAATATTAAATATATGCAGGTAGCTTGCTGCCAAGTTTATATAAGCGGAAATATAATGTCGGGAATATCACACTGTGCACTGGCGTCTCCGTATCTCCACCTATAAAATTGATAGAGAATAAAGAAATAGAGGCGGAAAGGGACCAACTGAGACAATAGAAAAAGGAAACGCGACGACCTAAATTCACCACCGAACTTCCGATAGGAATGTTTTCAATGTTAACCCTTGTACAAGTGTATTTACAATGAATATATATACGCGTTGCAACCGGAGACTTACGAACCTGTGCACCACACAGAATTAAAGACAAAAAAGCGGAAGTAAAGAGTAAACAAAAATGAAGAAATCAAGGAATATGCAATCATTTATCCCTAAGCAGCAATTTGTTAGCGCTAGGCCTACATTAAAGACAAACCCTTACATGATAAGGATCGCAGACGATGTCGTAATTTAGCCTTCAAATGTCTCGGACGCCAGCCGAGACCTCCACCGGGCTGATGGTAAATTTGGAAGCGCAAACTTTGTTCAATTATCTAAGATGAAAGATATTTGGGTGAATAAACAATTGTATAAACCATATTTAAAAAAAACACAAATCAGCATTACAGGTATCCTCCTGATGCGCAAGCTGGATGTGACGGAGGTGATACAGCAGAATTGGGAGATTATTTTGCACGTATTGATGGGATTTTTGCACGTGCTGAAACACGATAATTACAGAGTAATTACACAGTAATTACACAGTAATTACACAGCGCGGGAAGGTTTTTTCCGCCTTGCTCTTTGCCGCACTGGTGTCCTATGAGGAAGTATGGCGGATATATTTGAATTTGTACCTAATTGTACAGCTTGGATTTGAGACCTCCCTAGTTAAAGTTTGATATTAGGGCAGCTTACAGTATAATGAATTGCGCCTAACAACTCCCTATTACAAGCGTGACGCAGGTTAATTTCTGCCGCACGGGTAGCAATAAATATAATCTTGGACTTTTACTCCAGCAGCGTCCAATTCAGTAGGGATGCTCGTTACCACACCATATTGTACGCCACTTGAAGTCTAACTGACTGTCGTCAGTCAGGGGGGTCACTCAGCCTCCATAATATCAATCGCCTGCGGTCCTTTAACTTTACATGGGCTTCAAGCGGTATTACGATTGTACCAGTGCACTGCCCATATCTTGGGCGGCACTTGATAGTAAGCGTACAACGATATCGTGCTTGAGTTCTCTGCTCGACCTCATCTTGTAGATTAGGGCAGTGGTCAAGCAGCTGATTTTGTATCTAATCGAATTACTGTGGTTGTCGCCAGCTGCAATACCGCTAATAAACCTGCTTCCTTGCGCCGTCGTATTTGCCGTCGTATTTGCTCTCGTAGCCTTTTGCTTGTATCTAAAATGTAGAATCGGAACGAACGCTTTCCTCAACTCATATCTCAACTCAGCCATTTCTTCGTATTTTTTTTCCTGGCTATCGTGCAGTTCCCCCTAAGGACGCCATTATTCGGGACGAGACCGGCAAGCCTTTACACGGAGTTATCGGCCCCTACGACGAAGGGGCGCATCTTTCCCTCATCTGTGATGCTGACGGAGGTAAGTGCTTCAAATGGCTGGAGCTGCCTAATGTAATGTGCTTTTTGGGACATGCTCTCACGCAATTTTTGTTTCGGTGGTTTTCTTTTCTTTTTTTGTGTGGTATCTTAGTGGCGTAGTGCGACAAATTTGCGAAAGGGTCGTGAAACGTTTAAGAACCTGAATAGGTTGTTCATTTTAGGTTGTTCATTCATTATAACAAGCACATTCATAGCATTCCTGTACGCGGAGATACCCCAATGGTTGCAGTGTTCACAGCAAAGATTTGCCTTAGAAACCGACCCCTTGGAAGCCGGTCTGTGCGACAGCGCGATAAAACGACGTAAAGTAGTTGTGCAGTCCTGCGTCATCATGATGTAAAGCAGATAATTTGGACCATCGCGCGTATCGTTTTGGTCATTTTGTACTATTTGAGGAACCTAGCACACTAATGTGCAAAAAAGCTACACCTTGCACACGGAAAGTTGTACCTTCAATCTTAAATTAGGCACAAAAACGTAACAAGACTTCGAGGTATTTCGGTGTAAATAGTTGTGGATGTTCCTTCCCCTAGAGTTACGCCTGATGAAATACGACCTTTCTAAAATCTGTCGGAAATACCTCCTAGACGTGATACTCCACACGAAGCAAAGCTTGACATTGGATACTAACACTGCGAAAGAAATTGACATTTCAGTCAAGAACTTTGAAATTGTTGATCATAAAATTAGGCGGTGTCACCAAACGTTGCACATGGCGGAGCCGCAACATGTACCACTGTATTTAACGGAATGCAGCTTTTCTAGGAACTTATAATGAGCTGTCGTGCCATACCATATACAACAACAACGTGTTTAATGCCAGCCACGTTAGGATGCTAGCTAAGGGTAGAAGGCAGAATTGAGATTTGTGGAAACAGGTCGGTTGAGAGTGTCTCGCAAATGCATGCGCTGCAGCGGATAGCTACAGAGAGCGCCGTCACTGCGCACGGCGTCTTTTTTTTGTGATAGAATGCCCGTTGGCATAAAAATAAGTTATTTACGTTTTATAGCAAATGTGCAACGATACCTAAGCAGGGTTTTTTGTGCGCAAACTCTGAATTCTTATACATGCTGGTCACTCATCATATGTTGCGTAGCCGAGAACTGTATGAACCGCTATATAACACAGACGCCATTAAATACGAGAGGAAATTTGGATACGAAAAAAAAAGTGAACAAAACATGATTCTGATGGTAATGTGCGTTCTGGTCTCAAGGCATAACGTTTCCGCCAACGGTCGATAATTCTTAACTACAACTGCGGCTATATTGGTGTATGGCCGGAGCTTCCACGTCGAGGGCCGGTAAAACAGAGACAGTGAGGCTGACAGCTGTGTGTAATGAAAAGGAAGCCGCGTTCCGGCAACAAAAGAAGGCAACTATTGCGCAAACGTAGGTTAGCTGTCCTATTCACCACGTTTTCAGTGGTAGTGTAGCCATACCATAGTGTAGTGTAGCCATACTATTACCATATGGGCGAGAACTTTTCTGGCCTTTGTTCGGCACAGGGATTAAAGACCACAGAGAATGTGCTGGAAAGCAATCTTTCCTTTCGGACATAAGTGCTGGTTCACGTCGCTCGGAAACTTGGCAAAGGGAGACATCTGCTGCGCGCGTCTTAGCTGCTTTTTTTTTAGCGCGGGAACGTCTTGGTGCTGTTTAATAATTTATCCATAATTTTTGTGCTCTGAGTTGGCAGACGGGAACAATATTTAAACTGTGGCAGTATCCAAAGTTGCGTTAGCCAAGACAACTTTTATTGAAGTGCATTACCGCAGATGTCGGGTGTCTAGAAACATACAAGATAATACTAAAGTTGGATTTAAAAAAGTTGCTAGAAGAGAGACTCGTTACAAAATATTTTATGCTTCAAGATGATTTACATCTGACGGCCACGTTAAAATGCATGCTATGTACAACTCACATATCTAACCAATTCGTGTACAAAATCCTGTTGGTTTAAAATAGCGCTATGCTTCTTAAATGCGGCAAGCTTAGGGAAAATAGGAAATAAAAAAAAGTAAGCTGATTACCACGTTTAAAATACAAGCGCTACGACTCTCTGTATCGCTTAATAAGAAGTAAGCGCGCATAAAGATCCCCAAGGTTACAGCCGATGCATTCACACTTAGTGTGATCTCCCCGCGATAGCCAGAATGCCACGAAACGAAAGTTAACGAATATTCTTAGCAGCGCGCATTTTAATAATTAGGTTTCTCACCATTGCTTGCAAAGAGAGCGACCTAATTGTTAAACGGCTTTTAGCAGAAACAAATTAAGAAGAACACGGAAACGTGCCGTTCACAAAACGTGTCTGAAACATCGGAAAAAGGTTGGAACTGGTAGAAAAGCAATCAGAGTTTCTCATTCTCGTTCACTTCTTCTGGAGACCCCAACATAGGGGGAAAATTTGAAAATAGAAATCCGCTGGGGCAAAATCAGTGTCATTTCCGTCTCTCGCGGCTGAATCTAGAGCGCGGTACGTGACGGCGAATTAGTTCCCTCCCACGGCTCCCTTAATGACCCCAGCACTTTTGTCTGTGAGGTCTGGCGCTGGGGCTTCGTTTTAATTATGCAGCGCGAGAAACGGCGGGTCACAATTATTTGTTATTCGTTGCGGCCGGTCCATCCGAGGAGCCTCGGTGATTCTCGATTTCGTTACAGTTTCCGTTAAATGTGAACCGTTGAGTTTTGCGTAGTTCCGGCCGCGGCGTTAGCGCTTGGTTCCCGGTCTTTCGAAGCTGAGTGTTTGCTTCCGGTTTCTGACTTGGGTATAAATTACGCAGATATGTTTATGTTCATGCGCATAATTTTCCTGCTTAGTTATTGCTGTTACGTTTATGGGTAAGCATTGGCTTGCTTGCGAAGGAGAGTATACTCTTAAGGCTTGCTCTTATCACTTTAAACTCGAACGTGACTTTTAAGCAGTTTCAATTGGCTAGTTGTGCGCTAGTAAAAAAATCACTTAGTCAGCCTTCCGTACGCGCAAGTCAAATATTTTACAAGGTTACTGTGTTCTAGATTCCCGAGTGCTAGCGTTTGCTCGACCAAATTTATTGACATCGTTATGTCTACATTTAGAAACAGCTGCAGTGTTGAAATATAAATCCTTCGCTTATTAAAGTAAGCTCCGATAGACGATCCCCCGTGCATTGCAGGATATCGTATTGCTAGCAATATCAACATAAACTGAAAAGGGATAAGGGAAATTCTGTTTGGTCAGCCTTGTAGCTCCCATTGGTAGAGGTAGCACAAATATCAGTTTAAATCGAGAACAATTACCGCTTCTAGTATAATTAACTCTGGATTGGTAATTCTGTCGGTTATTATCAAAGCCACCAAGTATTTAACGTCTGCATAAAATTAAGTTCGTTTCTATATTTCCCGGAAGCCTATCCGAACTATGTGGATTATTAGCCAAACATATCGGGAATTATAAGTAGTGTTCAAAAGCAAACTAGCGTGCCGCCAGAGCACACAATTGTATGTTAATTTTGTGACGTTGTAGGAAGAAATGTACAAGTTGTCTCTACTGATGATGAACGATGATGATGAACGATCGACGTCATGAATCAATGTGTAGCATCCCAAAATACGGCAGCGGTCGTGAAATTATACATAAGATCAGCTAACGAACATTTTATTACCACAGACAAGATTCTAGCGCGCGAACCCCTTGAAACTATGTTCAAGGGTTATTACAGGGAGAGATTTACTATATCAGGATGTGAACGCTTCAGCCTTCAAAATTGCTTGAAGAAAATTAACACTTTTTTCTGTTACTCCGATTTAAGAGCAGACGTGAACGTAAAGATACCTAGTATTTAACTAGCTAACCACAAGAGAACTTCTTGTATACGCAAATAAACTTCCCATGCTTAACATTTTCGCAGAGTGGATTTAGCCAGTATCCACAGCATTTAAAGCTATTTTAAGAAACCCAACGCTGGTACGTGTTGATGTTTCGTTACTGCAGTCTTAGGACTGCATATTTTGCTTGTTTTTTTTTGTCTTAAAAACTTACCTGTAGACAAATAATTTGTGCGAAGCTGGCTCTCCACAAAATGAAGAGATTTATCCCGTCGTTTTAATCTTCCCATTTGCGTCATTAAACTAACAGGTAACAAAAGCTTCGCAGCCAGAACTTGATGGCAATAGGAGCTGGAGCATAAATTTGCTATATTTTCTCCATACATATTAGCGCACATCATTATCACCCTTCGCCGTAGCATCGTAACGGCTCTCGGCGTCCGGTATCTTGACTTCTTTTTCTTTTGAGTTAACCGTAGCGCATAGAAACCATTTCAGTAATAAATATCAAACGCGCCGCGCTTCTCGCCATCTTTAAACCTATTCGTTTTAAATATACATAAATAAAACGAACTGCAACTATTCTCTTCGAGAAACTAAGAAGCCCCTGTTCGTGTGGCGTTTACCGAAGCTCATAATTGCCGCTGTGCGCTCTTCTCAAATTGAGGAGATACTCCCAAAACAAATAAAGAATGCACAGATCCGAAGGATCGTTTTTTTTTCATTTTGGAAAAAATTTACTGCACAGATGAAGAATTGGAACGGAAAAAGAATTTGTTTTTCCCAATTATGTGGGAAGACAGACAATTATGCCTTCAGTAAGGCGCTGCCGTAACAACTGTTGCGATTTGTGAGTTTTTTCAAGCATAATTGTGGAATTATGTGTTTTTGCTTTGCTGAGTATTCCGAAACACTTTCGCTTACATTATTTTACGCCGATATTCTCTCTAATATTTCGGACTTTATTTGCATGCCTGCTCTCAGTCTCTCCCATTATCGTTAATAGCAGTGACGACAAAAATACCGCAGTGGTTTTTATTCATTAGAAATATATTTAACGCGCATTTTAGATAGGCTATACGTGAATCTTATGACTCAACTCCCAAGTCAGGGCCTGTAGTGTATGAAGATTTTTTAAACGAAGATTTTTTGAACACTTAAAACGTGATTTGCTTACTTATTTTTGTTGTATTTATGGCGTATAACTGCCATGTTCATTCTACAAACAGAAGGCATTTGAAATATACTTCCGTTATATTCGAAATAAAGGGGAGTGCTCTTGCACATAGCACTGGTGGTAGACAGAAGTTGCGGTTAACCCAGACTGGTGCCCCGGAGCTGTAGAAAATCCTTGAGCGTGTTGCAGCTCTTCCCTCATTACCGCCGTACCATTGAAGCAATATCTTCCAGGTGGCCGGTGTTCACGTTAGCGTCGGTAGCGACACAATCCTTGTCAAGCGTCAAAGGCTTTTTTGTCTCTGTGCCCTTTGAGTGCCTTTTTGGTGCCGGAAAATAAATGATTTGATTTGATTGGAGTTGAGTTGACATTCGAAAGACGGCCGATTTTCGGAGAAATCAACGTGGTCTTCAAAGCTTCGAATGCGCTGCAGTGCCGCATCACGTCGGCTGAGGAAGTTAGGCTTTCTTTCGTTATGAGGAAGTTGTAGCCATCTTCGGCTTTTCCCTTTAGAAGCTGGCTCACCTTTTCTTCATCTGGTATTGTTGGGCTGATCAGGCTGCACGACTTCAGCACATCCTGTATAAACGTTGGACATGTCTCCCCATGAACCTGTGCTCTCCGAACACCTGTTTGTTCGGCTTTTGTCTTTCGTGTGGCGGTATCGCCGATGCAGCTTCTTAGGAAAATATCGGTTCGTTTCCGTCTTCCGGTTCGGTTCGGTTCCGGTTCGGCATCCGAATAAAAATACATTGTGGCGTAGCTTCAAAGAAACCTTTTTCACGCATGTGACGTCATTGCATTCTTCCTTTATATTTCCGCAAGCAATAAAATATTGCTCAGTTGATAGTCAGCGCTAGTGTCTGTGTCTTCTTCTTCGCTGTCCTCGTTTAAATCGCTGTTTCCCAGTTTAAATATGAACCAACTAGCCCAAACCCAAACTTTAGTTACACCTGTTTAGCACCGGCGAAAACCGACTCTTAACCAATTTAATAAATAACGGGGAAGTGGTGCCGGTTGTGTTAAGTTCAGCTAAGTATACCACAAAGTGTGACTGTCGCGCAAAATTTTAGCGTGAACTACTAGCGGTTTGTGAACGAAAATAGTTTAAGTAGCGGTTTTATTCGTGCACCACACTGCATGCGTAGTGCGTAGTTGCGTGATTTGTTGACTATTCTGGCTGATGGGGTGTTCTTAATTTTTTTGTCGCAAGTAATTCAGGGCAGAAATGTTTAAGTCGAAAAACGTGTCATGTTCTTCTTTGTAAGCGTGTGGAGTATACCAAGCCAAAGCGTACGCCTTCGTGTCGGTGTCTCGAAATTAGCGAAGCCTGTACGAATCTGACTAAAATTTGTATGTTTTGGTGGGACTAACGGCACGTCTAAGCCACGGTTAAAATCTGCTTTAAGACGCGTTTAGAAAAACCAGGAAAGTACACTGAAGCACGGAATCAAAATCTTTCAGTTCTCACCACACATTCTCACCATTACACTGAAGTGCAAGT
Organism: Haemaphysalis longicornis; assembly: GCF_048455015.1. Classification (NCBI taxonomy): domain Eukaryota; kingdom Metazoa; phylum Arthropoda; class Arachnida; order Ixodida; family Ixodidae; genus Haemaphysalis; species Haemaphysalis longicornis. Next base: position 83,176,773 of record NW_027526361.1, read on the forward strand.
TTCACTACTATAAAATGAGATGCCGCTGATCCGCGGCAATTTTTAACTGCCAGCAAAGGGACGTCTCTGCCATTTCCAATGCCAGGAACTCGATATTCATTTAAGGGTAGTTTTCTTGTGGGTTACAAATATGCGCCGAGCAAAAACTGTCATCATTTCATTTCGTGTTTCGTCCTGAAATCGCATGGCTCTCTCGGGATTATGTAGTTGAAGCCGTCTTCATAAGGTTGCAAAATACCGTAGTAACATTGGTCGTTGTAAATTTTAGATTTAAGAACTATTTCCACCTTTCTTGTTTAACTATTTCTTCTTCGAATGTGTGAGGTTTTCTTTTGAACGCGCATTTACTTTTCACCAATTAAGCTCGCAGAGCTCGTAGAAGAACTTGCTGCGTTTCTCCGTTCAGAAAATTACCGTTATTTATTCCAACTTAGCGTTTTTTGAGTTCTAGTGATAGGTGAACGGTAAAAACACCATACCGCGAATGATCACCGAAAGGCAAGCTTTTTGTTCAGTTAGTGGTCGTCATGTTGTTTTTATATCGCACCGTCCCTATGCTAAGCTTCTCTTCCTAGGCGCCGAAAGCTTTAACTCCTGTTTTCCTTCTTATATTTTTTTTTGATACTCCTGACAAGCCCTCCTTAATGTGTTCGTGGCCAGTGCGGTAAATCATCGTTTATTTTTGTGAAAAGCAAACTCGGCGCGCTAATGACATTTCTCTCCAAAAATGAGCGCGAGGACTGCTCATAGAGCGCAGGTTGGAGAAGAGCGTTGAAATAAAAACATTTACGCCCCAGAAAGTTTTGCAGAAAACTAGGAAAGCGTAAAACGAATTGCGGATTAATGATGCGTTCAAAGTGACCCTAAAGGCGAAAGGAAGCAAATTTCTAGCGACAGCTTAATGCAACTTCATTTAGGAATATAAATTCCTACGCTGCAGGCGCCATTTTGAAAACTGTAAAATCTCAAATGCTTGAAAGCAGTCGTCGCCGACGCCGTACATATCTTCCTCGGCGATTCGTAAAGTCACCAATGGTGGAAATGGATTCGCGGAGTTGGGAAGATGTCCCCGAGAATGAAAATCGCGTACTGGGTCGCAAAGAATAGAAAAGTGTCCGAGGCATTTATTGGTTGTTTGATGTCATGTTTACAAATACAAAGCTGCACGGAAACAGTTACGGATTGCGATGTCGTGCTTTACGTAAAATTCCACGGGACTGGGACCTCTCGCTGTGTCGGTTTCTTATGAGTACATAGAACATGCTTTGTCCTAGAACCACGAAGGAAGACATAGGCGGCTGATCTTTGTGTTAGAACCTCCAGTTAGTTGGCCTAAAATCTATGTTGTAGAGATATGGCAGTGGTACTACTAATGGAGCCCTTACTGTTCGTAGTCACAAATGGTGTAGTTCTTTTTTTTTCTCGTTCAATTGAAAGCCTATTTTGGGTTGTGGTTCTCATTATGATCAGTCTGGCATCGTAGATTTGGTGGGCGAACCTCATTGGGTTTATAATGCTGTTTTCTTGATCAAGTTGGCTAATGTATTTTCTGCGTTCAGACAATTGAGAAAATTTATTTCACTGAGAAGTATTTTAGCGGTGTCGTCTGTCATCCGTACACGGATTTGCCGGAGGCTGTTTGTGTCATTTTCTTCAGGATTTTACGTAAATCTGTTATCGTAAATCAAAATTGAGAGGGAACTTATAACGCATGCATGCATATACTCGTGCAAAAGAAATTTCCAGGGACTCTGCAACAGTTACAATAAACACTTTCACTCTTTCCTTCATGTCTGGCTATAGTTATCGCCAGCATGGAGCGGCGTTGCGGGATATGGTCGCCGAACAAGATGTTCCTTGCCTTTCTGCTTTGCTTTTGTGCTTTTCTTTTTAAAGTGGCTATCTAATTCCTTCATTGCTGCAACTGAAGGAACGACAGCCAATACCCACTGCACCGCTGTAATGACGTAATACCAGCGGCCAAAGAACGCCAAGACCGGGAAAGAGATAGAAATCTGTTGAGTAAGTTTTTAACTTATCTGATGGGCATATAACAGTAATTTTTGGCTGAGGTACTTTGGGAACCCGTAATCTACGTACTTGATGTGGTGGTTAACTTCCTTCTGCAAGCGTATAAGATTTAAACAAAAAATGTGAAAAAAGTGTTGCAGGGTCCCTTTAACAAGCGAATGGCTATTAGAAAGCACGTTATGGCCAATTCATCCAGTGCCCACTATTGTGAGGTGTGGACGCAGTAAAGGAGGACTGAACTTTTTTCCTGTCAGCAGCGGTGGCTTGGCAGGGTGACAATTTGGGTGAGTTGTTCAGGCCAATTGAACCAAGGCGCAAGCAACCAAGACCAGGAAGAAAGAAAGATGTACAGAGTCCTTTGTTCATCGTTCTGTTGTCCTCGTTTTGGTTGTTTTGAACTGGGGTTTAAAGCGATGTAATTCTAGCAAATGTTCCTCAGGGACAAGCAGCAAATTGCACAGGCCCGTTTTTGTTGATGCATTCAAGCCATACAGCGCGCAACTCCGTTTCGAAACCAGAAATAATCATACTTACTGCCTAATAAGAATATAATTTCAAGTTTAGGAGACCCGTGCTCCAGGCGGCTAGTTCTTGTAAGTGTTAAATAAGGGCAGTTAAAAATTCATATGCACACATCGCTGAACTCAGCCGCCAGCAATCACATCTACTCTTGACGTTTTATTCTTGAAACTCTCGAACCTTTAAGGGTTTATTTGTTTTTACTATTGAAAAATTAGTTCCCTTCCACTCTGTGAAGAAGGATGACCTGCAAAGATGGACGCAGTCCACGGAGTGAATGAAACAAAACACGTTTATCGTAATTTCCGATGGAGAATATTTCCTAGCCAATTAGCAGAATGAACCTGTGACGGTTCAAAGCTTTGTTCTTGCAGATTAACATAGAACTGTAACATAGGATTGTAACAGATTAACATAGAATAGATTACCATAGAACCCGCGTCGTAAGCATCTTACTGTTGGTGCAGACTGGTGCTGCAACTGTCGTAATAACTATAAAGAATGACGTCATTTCACGTCTCAGCCAGCCGACCAGCATGACATGGCATTTTTCTACGTCCATAGGTCACGATACGGGTATTGCGTCGGCAGTCTGAACATAGCCTAACACACAAACCCAATCCGCTGTAGCACTAAGGACTCCGGACAGGTCTCATTGGGCCGTTTAACGTCCGCGTTTAAAACTCGCACCAGCACAACGGACATGCCATCCATCAGTACGGGCATAAAACCTATAGCTGCATGTGCAAGCCTCTCCTCCTCCCTCCCACTATTCTCCTTTACAAATTTGTGCACACATAAACCGGCAAACGGTCATGTGCGCGTGCTTAGAAGTGATAGATGACATCGAAAATATCCCCTGAAAGCCCTCTGAAGAAGGGATATTGGCTCACGCCGGCGTTCCGAGCGGGCAATTTGGTATTCATCCGGGAGAGACTCGCCGTTACTCGACGAGCTGAATTTAAGTTGGTAACGGGGGGGGGGGGGGCGGAGCGGCAGCTTTCCGTTGTTTTTGTACCCATTCGCGCTTGTGTTGGGGCAACGCTTCAATTCTTGCCCTTCTTCCTCCAAACGAACGGCATGTATCCGTCCCATAATGATTTAAAACCTGGAAGCCTTTGAGCTCAATTCTCGCCTACAAACATGTGGCTCTCCGTTTTCCTTGCCCCTCGTATGGATCGTACTGTGTGTGTAAGATGTTTGTGCAACACCTGAACCCACACCGCAACCACTCGATTGAGGAGGACAGCTGACCAAACCCATTGAGCCATGTAATTTCGACTTGTAAATCTCCCACCAGCACAACCGGCATTTCATCGGTAGCGTCATAAAGCCTAGCTGTGCGTGCACGCCCTCTTTTACTACCCGCAAACCGTGCATGCATAAGCCGGTAACCGGTGATGGCGCATACTTAGGCGTGAAAGACAGCGGAGAAAATGTCGCTTGGAAGGCTTTCCAAGCTGAAAAAGAAAAATGGGCTCAAGCCGGTGTTCCAACTACGGAAGTTCCTTTACTACCAGAAGCGATTCGCAGCTACTTGGCGAAGTGAATTTGAGTGGAAACGGCGACGGCGGGTTTCGGTAATTTTAGGGGGTAGCCCTTTGGCAGCCGTTACCTGGGCTTCGCAGGAGCGGCGTCTGTTTATATCCACGTAACAGAGTTGGCGAATGCGGGAGCGACAAAATAAAGAAAACGGAGAGGAGCGTCTAGCGAAGGGTGAAGTGGAGTACGACGCGCGGGGCTACGGCGTCATCTTTCTCATCTTTTTCCTCACACATGTTTCATGTGTCACCACCAAGGAGCGCCCTCCCTTTAACACTTTCCCCAGCCGCTGTTCTAGTCTACGCTTATTCAAACCACGTGAAGTTTGCGCGGGAGGTTCAAACACTATATGCAAGAACATGCTCGCTGCTCCCTTGTGCGGGAGTAATCCGTACCAGGTTACATTTGCGCGTGAGGTTCAAACATAATTTGCAACATGCTGGCCGGCGGCGCACTGCGAGGTAGCCGCCGAGTAACGCACGCCGCCCTACGTTCTCTGATCAGGCGAACACTTCCTGAGACGCAGCCGAAGTGCGCCGTGACGAGAAGACTGCAGCTCGCGCTGCGCACAAATTTTATATTAGGGAGTTTAGTAACAGTCAGTGCATTTTTTTACGCCCATAAGTGCTTCTGTTTATTTTTCGCAATCATCTGATAACCGCACTACCGCCGTTAGCTGCCGACTGCGCAACTTGCCAAAGGGGCATCGGTGGAGACGAGGGGGAGAACAGTTGTGAAAGAGGTGTCAGCGGTGGTGAGGAGGAGCCTCGGAGCGGTGCCGAGTAAATCGATGGCACCGGAATGAAAACTGGGGGGGTTAGACATGTACTGCTTTGCAGTAAAAACAACATTTGCCCTTGTTCATGCGCCAGGAACACGGAAAAGTATAGCCATATTTCCGTACGCGTAGAAAAGCAACGTGCGGATATTGTCGAACTCGCACGACGGACGTCGAAAGGGACGCTCGCATTCCTGGCTTTCGCGCATCTTCGGCTCCATTTTTTTTATTTCTAGTGCACGATAGCTTTCATCATTACCAGCTGTTGCTGAACGAGCGCTGCCGCTCTGTGAGCCGGCAAGAAAGACAGATTTCGCAACTCAGCGGGGGGAATCCGGAACAATGCGCAGCTTACATCACCCGCAGCATTCCAGCATCACACGTTCTTTCGTGTTCTTGAGAGGTTTGCGGCGCAGGATTTGTTGCAGCCGCTTCCTTTGTGTCCTCCCCTCTCCGTTCGTTCGACAGCTTGCGCCTGCTACCGGGCCATCGCATTCCCTAGTATTGCTTTGACGTTTTCCCTTTCTTTCCGAGCAGGAAATATTTGTCCTCGCCGTATGTAACTTCTTCGCGGTGGAAATGAGCTTAGAGAGAAGGACAAACCCGTGCGCTTACTACGCTTGCATTTTACGCCAAGTCTTAGTTAGCATGTTTGTGAGCTTCGAAACTGCATGTTCTTGCGCAGAAACAGGCACAACCAGGACATGTGCGTCCCGTAACGTGTGGTTTGCCTTTGTGGCTGTCATTTTTGTTATTAACCTGTTAACCCTCTAAACACTTGATGTGCCTTTACTGAACGAGCAACTTGGCATGCGGTTACATTTTGACCAGAGACCAAAAGTGTTGTTCATCTTAACCATAGAGTGAGTCTTAACCAAGTCCGTCTTAATCGGAGTCTGCTGTATTGTGGCGTGATGAGAACAAAAAAGGCGCTTATGCCCTGGGAGCCTGCGCTATATAAGAAGGCGTGGTTGGTACCCACTTTGATGGGTCTGCACATTTTTTTGGAAAGAACTCGTGAAAGAACTTGCGCGTATGATTAATTAGTTTAATTGGCCCGTGTACCTACACGCATTCAACAAGTAGGCGTATTTTTTAAAGAACAGCACGTCTGCACTTAACATAACCCTGGTGTGCACGCCTAAATTTTGGGCAGACGACCAACAGCATGCTTGCACAAGTATCTCCAAGCCGTTCTGTCAAGAGCCATCGCCGAAGTTTCCGCACTGCGGAGCTTATCGATTTTAGGCTCCTCGCCAGGGAAGAACAAGGTGCGGAAACAGACATGCGGGAGGGCGAGCCTTATGAAGTTCCAACCTACCTGCTCAGTGGAGGACGGTGGCTTTTAGGGGCGAAATCACTTAGGGGCTTGGGCTGTTGACGTCTCCTGTCGACGTCGTCGTCGTCGTCGTCGCCGTCGTCGTAATCGTCGTTCGTCTCATGTAGTAACGACACTAAAACATCTGGAAACTAGTTTACGCCTCGCGCTACAACGTAACTCTTACTAAAGAAACACCGGGACACTCATTTACCCTTCGCGCTAGAGAGCTTCGGGCTTCAAAGACAACAGAGCTTTACAGCAAAGCTGTTTACCTCTACTCCCCAACGGTTTCATCTCCGTTGGAAAAACGCCAAGGCTCCAAGAATACATTTATACATTGCATGCTCCGCCCCTCCCTAGGTTTAACATTAGTTGAGATGGCCCGAGATTTTTATTTATAAAATGTGCCGTTCACATTGTTTGAAGAAGCCCTTTGTGACAATTGTTTAGAAGAATAAATTTAGTGAATCATGTAGCGTTGTCATTTTCTTTTATTTTACAGTTATGTGGAGCTCCAGCATGCACTTTAAGCTAACCCCGTTTCTCAGGTTCACCACAACCCGCTACCTTCACCATTCCATGCAGCCAATAATGAAATTTCGGCGAATGACGACATCGAGCATACCATTTGGTTCTTGAGTTCGGACTGCGCTGGCGCACCACGCACTTCGAATGCCAAGTTCTGAATTGCGCAGTGTCGCATGGCAGACCCCATTCTTGAGGAAACTGGAATGCTCGTCGGTGCTACTCGCCGAAAGCTTTGTTGGCGGAACGGACTGGCCACTCTGGCTCACTGCGGTGAATCTAAACTACGGGAGGGCGTTATAGTGTACACCTTCATCGAAGCCTTCGCCGTGACTGGTGCACCGAAACGCGTTGTACGATGACGTCAAAATGCAGATACTTTTATATCGAGCAAAGAAAAAAAAAACCCTTCTCTCAGCATGTGTAAACAAAGCCTACAATGTAGAAGCATCATCATCATCATCATCACCACCACCACCACCACCACCACCACCACCACCACCACCACCACCAGCAGCAGCCTATCTACGCCCACTGCAAGGCAAAAGTCTCTCCAATTAATCTCCAATTACCACGGTCCTGTGCTAACTGCGACCTATTTATCCCCGCAAACTTCTTGATCTCATCTGCCCATCTAACTTTCTGCCGCCCCCTGCAACGCTTGCCTCCTCTAGGGATTCACTCTGTTACAGAGTGGATCCATAAGAGTGGATCTCTGAACAGAGTGGAATGTAGAAGCATATTGTGATTAACCAGTTGTATTAAGCTTTTTTTTTTCGGAACAAGCACTGATGTCGGAACGACCGCCGGGTGAGGCTTCGTAGTCGCAGTAGTTTTGGGCAATAGTCCTGGGACTCAGTGGCCGTCCCGGTCATCACCACCAGCCGGCGCTTACATGCGAGCTGGCCAGGTTGAAGCTGAACAGCTGCGCTGTCTCTGAACGTAGGTTGGACGGGGATTAAAGACTAAGCATGAGGTGTTTTGACACTCCAAAGCCCTGTGGTAGGGATTAATGCAGAGCTGGGGGGCACAATTTGTATGGTGAGGGTTGAGAAATGTGGTACAGTATTGGGTGCCATAAAGGTAGACATTAGTGCAAGCAGTCGACAGATTCCCGTCTTGTCCCTGTGGGGGGAAGAGGGGAGGTTGCGAAGCTGTAAGTTTATTGGGGGTGATAAATGTGCCAGGATAGCTCAGCATATGGGGAGGGAATAGTAACTTCTTGTCACTTTGCTTGGGCCATGCAGATAAATTAAAGGGGCCATGAACACAAAACAAAAGTCTGGTTCGTTCAAAAGATTGCCATGTTAGACTGACAGATACCACATTTAACGCAAACTGCACTTAAGTAAGCGATATAATGAGCAAACATTTCATTCATGCGACTCACTAGCTTCTTTCCCTTACTATAGTTATGACGCATTATGGCCCGCTTGTGCGATTGGCTGTAATCGAAAAAATCGGACTTAAATGAAAAATATTTTAAGTTTTAAAAACGTGCCATTGGCACTTCACATTTAGTGGATGCTCTTTTTATGGCAGTAAAAATGTGTATGTGGGAAGGGGGGGGGGGAAGGATAAGTTCCGAACAAACACGTAGGCACATCACTGCATACTGAACAACCGCCCGCCAACAGCAGCGAAACTCGATCATGTTGAATGTTATTTTTCTGACTCAACACCGCTGATTTACATAAGTGACCCTCCATCTTACCCGACCCTTTTGTCGAGTCATACCCGATGTTTCACGAAAATAATAATCTGAACCCTAAGAGAATACGACACGCACAGGGGCGGTATTCTCGAGTTTTGCCCCTTTTGCGCCCCTTTCAAAAGTGTCCCTTTTGACGAGCCCTGATTGGCTAAAAGCAAACAACCGGAAGTGACGTATCGCAAGCGCGACAAACCTACTGCCAACCTTCCTCCATGCTGCCAACGGCCACTTCTTAACCGGAATACGTCACGATGAAAGGGACGCGGAAGGGATGTTTTTAAAAGGGACAGTTACGAGAATACCGCCCCAGGTCTGATCAGAAGTGCACGCGAACTGGAGCGGCCGCCTAGCGGAATCGCAGCGCCATCTTTGGAATCCGACGGCAACCAAGCGCTTTTTGGCATCTGCCATCCTCAGTTCCGGTTCCTCTCGTATTGTAGAGTTTGAAATCTGCATGATGTCATCTTCGTTTGAGCTGCCTGCCTCTGCAAGAAAAAAAAAAAAAAACTAAGTCGGACGTTGTCTTCATGGAACCATTACAGAAGGGGACAAACATGTAGCACAGTTTTAGAATTCTTTGTGCTTCCAGGATGAGAATTCGCGCTCCAGACGAATTTGTACCTCGCTTTCACGATGCTTCTGAACCAACTCGAGTTCCTCCTATCTACGTTCGCATTACAGTCATATTAGTGAAGCTCTGCTCCAGCATTTTTAGCCTGTTAATAGCACTGCGAGCTACAAGTACACCGTATTTTCTTGCTTGATTTCTACAAACTGATTGTACGGCTCAACTAACATGCAAATGCCAGATGTTTGCGTCATCATTACAAAGCTACCAGCGTTCGGTCTTTGTTAGCTGACTGGATGAGCGCGGGTGGCTATGGAGGCGCGGCAGCATTGAAGCAGCGTCTTCAGCGTTGCGAACAGTATAATCACCGGCTGCTCGAATGGCGCCGCGATCAATTCTTTACGCTCGCCGCCAGAAGCTTCTTCCAAAACAAGGGAGAGTCTTGGGAGGCTGCACGTCTAGAAACAATCGCCGCGTGGTGCCCGCCTAATGGCTTTGGAGTGGCAAATCGAGACGCTCCCCGCTCTATCTACATTACCATAATGTGGTGCCGAGCGTTCAAAGATTCATTGTGGAGGGCAGCCGCGGAGCGACGGCGGGACCCAGAAAACAAACGCCTGATTGCTGGTCGTTCCGCCGTAGTGACTTCAAGATCCATCGCTGAGCTCTTGTTACTTTTGACCTCTTGTCTCGCCTACATTCGCAGCTTTTTTTAGGCCGGGATAAAGAAAAAAACTCATTACAACTTCCAGTCGGCTGCCTCCTCCTTCGTCGCTCTCTCCTCGAACTCCGCCGCAATTTTGAGTAGCAATGCGTGCGCAGAAAATTGCACACAACCAGAGAACATCGATTCTGCTTGTTTCAGTCTCTGTATTGCAGTATCCCCAGGAAGTTACACTTGACGTAGGATTGTAACAAGAGGTAAAATATACTGATATACTTGCATCTGTAAATATTTTAAGAGAGAGTGGATGGGAAAGCAGGGCTCGTTCACGCCATAAAGTTCTCCTACGTAGACGTGTTAGCTGTACGTCACAATGTTAGAGACTAAGCATGTTCTTTGCCAAATTTAGGAGTATGTTTGCACTGACAAACTTTGCCTGTCCAATGGACATTTGATGACGGTTCGAGAAGGGGAGAGGGGTTATCACTCTAAATGTGCCTCTACCTAGCACTACTTACACAACATTGTAATACACTGAAACAAATCATTACGCAATGGATTAGGTGTTTAAACTTTTTTGATCAAGCAGCGAAAGCAGTTGGCGGAGTGTTTTTAAGGAAGAAAGTCTTTCGTGGGCTAGACATATTTTTAAATAGGATCTATACGTTTGTCCCACAAATCACTCAAAAAAAAAAAAACGAAAGCAAAGAAAACTGCCGTGGTTCGCGCGTGTAAACCATGCTTGTCGAGGGAAAGCGCGAGTTTTCACCGAGAGCGCGCGGTTGGAAGAAGACAGCGCCTCCTTGTATCAGTTTCTGATGGAATGCGCCTGTACTCCTTCCCTCTACTCCCCTCTCCACATTCGTCCCCTTGAAACTAACGAGAGAGTATACGCTCAGTTTACACGCAAACGCACATTACGCTGGTGTGACCTTGGATGAGCTTGAAGGTCAGATAGACGCTACGGGGTACTTTCCTGGTTTGCACCTGAAGTAATTGAGCTTTCGCGCTAAAATTTAATAATCAGGAAAGAAAGTCAGTAGAGTCGGTCGTGCAAATCGAGGCGATGTCTCATTCACCGAAAACGGAACACAGCGGGCTCCCGTTGATATGAAGACCACGGGATCGAAAACACTTCGAATTAACCGAAATTCCAATTAACAAATTAAAATAAAAGCACAAGAACAGAATCGCTACCTGTCCGCAGCTCGTCGCCCTTATTGAGTTCGTTCAGAATCTCCCCTTTTGTCGCCAAGTCAAGGGTACGCCACGGGTTGCCATGATAGTTGAGACTTATATAGCTGAAATCGAAGTGTAAGCGACCACCACAGAGACCGCTCACGTGCGCTGTGCGCCACAAACAAGGTTGGGGACCTCGAAAAAGAGAGATGCGTAGCATGGCGGGAGCCTCAAGTGGCCTCTTGCCATATGAATGTACGCTGCCTTAGCTGCGATGGCGCGCCGACATCAGTACAAAGCACCGCGCTGTTCTTGCGTGAGTAAAGCCTGATCCTTTTTAGTCCGTTTTGTGTTTTAACCAGCGTAATCCAGCCAAAGCGGTTATCCGCTTGAAAATTTTGAACGTTACCGCGAAATAAGTCTAGCCTCATGTTTTTTATTCAATACTCCTTCGAATTAACCGATGGGATGGGTTTTAGCGTCGAGCTATCCAGAAATTTCTTCCGTTGGATTGCAGTGGACCATTTAATCACTTGTAACCCAGTGTAAACCGACAAAAGGAATACCGCAGAAACCTAACAAGAATGCCTGTCGCACGACAAAAAACCTTTTTGTGAGAGCAGAAACGCTGTCGTTACGACAAAGCCATCTAAATTTATGACACACATTTATGTTGTAACGACGAAGGCAATTTTCCCCACGATAAACATTCCTGTAGTCGCAACAGAACGGCCTGTCGCTACAACAGCCATCCTGCTGTCGTGACATAACCAGCTGCCAGAATCACGACAGAAGAATACTAGACGATAGTACGACACGAAAAAATACAACAAACTACATGAATTTTTCTTGTCGTTATTTTCGAATGCCAATTAACTTTAAATTCCAATTAAGTGACTTCTAATTAGATTCGACTGTACTACCGAGTTGGCCACACACAGCGGGTGACTAAAATGTGTTAAGATGAATGATAGGAGCTCCCATTGAAGGTTGTTTAGCGTGAGCCGATACTTCGCAGTGTGTAGTACGACGTACCGTTCAGTCTTCAGAAACACTGCGGGTCAACAGTGCAGAGCAACACGAAAGATATCTCACGATATCGCTCTTGTTTTAAAAGTTATCTCAAGGTATGTGCTTCACAGAAACGCGGCGTCTTTGAGCTGAAACATTGCTGTTTTCTTGGGGTAGGAGTTAAAGCAAAATCTGAACTTTTGGATAATCTGTGAAGTACAAAATGCGCAACTGAATTGAAAGGACGATACAAGCTGAGGAATGTTTTCATTTAAGTGAAACATCACATCCTTCTTTCTATCAGGTTTTGTGTGAAGGCCAACGCACGCATAATAGTGGCTTTTTCAGAAATGGATGAGTTACATGGAAACTTCGACAATGGCATCGTCATTCCAAGTCATTAGCAGCAAGCAAGCGTGTACACGGATTTCTTTTCCTCAAAAAAAGCTCATCAATTGAGCATCCCTAAGTAAGATCTCAACAACACAAAATCTCACCAACAGGGTTACGATACCCCTCCCCCCTCTTGTTTTTCCCCCTCCTCAGGACGTCCTCCCCCAGCGGTGACGTGGTGGCGTGGTCCCGAGCTCGTGGATGAGAGCTACGCGCTGTCTCCGCTGGACGTGGTGCGGAACGAACTGGTCATCAAGAGGCTCCAGCGCTCTGACCTGCTCGCCACGTACACCTGCCAGGCGTCTAACACAAACCTCACGATGCCTCGGTCGTCTTCAGTCACCATCAACATGAACCGTGAGTATAACATTATGCACACGTATAGGGAGGAGTTACGGCTCCTTACCGGGTGACATAGTCGCATTGTTGCTTAAAATCGTAGTCCGGCAGTCGTGAAAGAAATGCCGGTAGTCTACAACGCCAAAGAAGGCATACGAGAATGGTTAGACTATTTTTTGACCGTTGGTGAAGTTATATTTTTTATTAAATTAAGTAAGAAAGAAAGGAAGAAAGAAAAACACGCGCCCAGAGTGGGTACCGAACCCACGCCTTTCGGTTCGGTTCGGTCCCCACTCTGGGCGCGTGTTTTTCCTTGTTTCTTTCGTTATACTTAAATTAATAAAAATATAACTTCACCAACGGTCAAAAAATAACCTAACCATTCCCCTATACCTTTTTTGGCGTTGTAGACTGCCCCGGTATTTCTTTCTGTATTTCTTAACGAGCCCCTCATTTCCAAATTATATATATATATATATATATATATATATATATATATATATATATATATATATATATATATATATATATATATATATATATATATATATATATATATATATATATATATATGATGATGATGACGATGATGAGGTAGATAAGGGAAATGAGGAGGATTTGGAGCAGGATCAGGAGGAAGAGAAGAAGTTTGAGGAGAAGGACGGGGAGGTGGGCGACGACTATGGGGATCACGGAAGGAGAGTTTCTTCTCTATAGTATGACCACAAATTGATGATGACAATGCTGATGGCATTGATTGACCCCGTGAACGCTTCCTTGCTCACCCGCACAGTGCGGCCCCTGGACGTGCGGATCACGACGCTGAAGCGGCCGCTGTCGGCGCACCGCAAGGTGGAGCTGTCGTGCCAGTCATCGGGGGGCCGGCCGGCGCCGCAGCTCACCTGGTGGCTGGGCAAGAAAAAGCTCACATTTGTGCGCGACAACGTGTCCGTGGGCGAAAACCTCACCACGAGCACCGTCTCCTTCGCTCCCAGCACGGACGACCACGGCAAGTACCTCTCCTGCCGCGCCGACAACCCACTGCTCTCGGGAGCTGGCCTCGAGGACGGCTGGACGCTCAACATCCAGTGTGAGTGGTCTTGAAATTGTTTCGCTAGCACCTAGAGGCCCTGGAGGGGTGATGTATAAGCGAAAACTCTACATGTTATACTACCATGTATGTAATAGCACAGTTGTTGCACTGTGTGTGTGATAGAAGTTGCTGAAAGTTTTCGGACTATGCGTTCGTCATGCAGTTGATGCAAATAAGGTGATTATGATGATTATGCTGATGACTATAATGATGACGACAATGATAACTATGATGTTCGCAGTTACTGCTGACCGAAAACCGTAATATATATTACATATCCAAATCTGTGGACGTTCTTGACGCGTAGCGAAACCGTCTGACGTGCATTCCCTAGTGGAGGCCCTACTTCCCCTTTTCCCACCTTCAGGGCCTTTTAGCGCTTTCACATCTCCACCTTCTATACGACTCAGACATAAATATGTACATCTGAGCAGCGTGAGTGCACGTTGCTTTGATCGGAAAAGCAGCGCCGCAGTTGCAACAAAAAACCGGGCCATATCCACTGACGTGAGACCTGGGGAGGGGTGAAGCATGCAATATATAAGTCTATTCGTGGCGCTTTAGTATTTTTGCCCATGGAGAAGAAACTGTTGGTGGGCAGAGGTATACAGATTTTCTGTAAAAGTCTCGCGTATTTGAAGCACGAAACGTTCTAGCGCGATGCGTTGGAAAAGTGATGGCGCGGTGTTTTAGTACCGTGACTACATGGAACGACGACGACGACAGCAGACGCCGACAGCCCAATTCCCTCAGTGACTTCGACCCTAAAATGTAGCAGCACGTGAAGAGAATGGTGCTAGTAACGTTTACATGGTCATTGTGTTCAATTTTGGAGAGGGCGGTGACACGCAAGTTAACCCCCATATGCACACGTTACTGGTTACAGCTTCCCGAGTTTCCGGAAAAAACCCTGGAACGTGACCCGGGCATAAAGACCGACGTTAGAAAGACTGAAATACGTTTGCGTTTTCAGAACGTTTCAGCAATCGTTGCGTAAAATGCTTGAGAAGCTTTTACAAAAGAACAGTGCGTGCACATAGCTTCACCTTAAACAAGTCGTGGTATGAAACACCGTGCAATCATTATTGTTACTGAGAGTGTGGCGTCGATAGAAGACAATGCGTACACAGCTAGATAGTTCATTGATGAAACAGTCATGCAGTTGATGCTAGAAAAAAGACGTTTCTTACCTCAAAATCTGGGATTATCCTGCGTATTTTCCCAGTATCATCGATATTTAAGTAGAATACGAGCTTCCTCTGTACGTCCCCTCATTTGTCATTCGGGCTTGCATAAAAGCCCCGTCACAGGATTTGGGTGTGTGTGTGTCCTCAGAGATATCCCCCCCCTCCCCCCATCCGCACATGTTCACTTAGCTGGATACATCAAGGACGATGACAGCTGGCCGTCAGAAACTGAACAACTTAATGACTACATGGAAGCAGGGAAAACGTGGTTCACCCAGTACTGCTCTTTCTTCTCCTCCTGTCAACCCGCACGCATACAATGTAGGAGATTGGCCAGTGAGGATGACACCTACCTTCGTAGGATTAAAAAGCTAATCACGTCATAAAAAGGATCCACGGACCATTTACGTGGAACACGTCGATTGCAAACAGCTTATCGCAGACTTTTTCGGCATCATCATCGCAGTTGGCAGCAGAGAAGTTCACGTAAATGAGTAGCAGGGGATTCCGCATGGTCCCTCAAAGAACTCCCTTTTTTGTTCTTCTTTTAAAGAAGTGAAGAAAGACGACGTTAAGGATAGGCGGGGTAAAGGCTTCAGCCGCCAATTATTTGACCACAGGATTTGTTTTGGGCGATGATATGAAGTTTGGCTGAATGACTTCAGTTTGCAAATGATGAAATTATAGCAGCTTATCGATTCAGCTTTTAAAGCGACACTTTCAGCCTCTCACTCACGTCTTATATACTCCACCAGAAACGTACTGCAGGAAAGCCAAACTTCAGTGAAGATGATGATGATCGTGGGTGAAGTTAGGGAAAAATCGCCTCCCGTGGTCGGAATCGAGCCTGACTCGGTGGTGTTATGAAGCCGACGTCTATCCTATTGCGTCATTACCGTATGGTCGAATCAGTTTAGATTTTGAGAGGGGTGCATGGACATGCAAAATTAGACAGAAAATGCACCCCTCCGTCTAACAATGACGATGGTCGAACTCTAGGGAAAGCGACGGAATGCCTGTATCAGAAAGCACCGCAAATGAATGGCTTTGTCTATAGTACCATCCGGTGGTATTATCACCAGTCCACTCTATCGACGTCTACCGGCTTTTTGTAATGAAAAATTCTGCGTCTGAAACTGCATCGTTCTGCATGACGTAAAACAAGGTAACCTAACCTAAAATAACATAAAGTGACGGAATTAACAAAAAGAAATTTTTTAACGCACCAAAAACTAACCTAAGCCACGGAAATTATCGTTCAATTGAAATGTGACAAAAAATGCTGCAAGGGCTGGTCTCGAACCACCGTCCTTGGCATAACAAAACCACTGCACCACACTGACAGACATTTTAGGCGGTGCTAGCCAAGTCCTAAGTATTCGAACGTCGTCGGATGGCGCTCTAGACACTGCGTCAATGAATAGGGTTCGCTCGCTGCTAGCTTCGTTTGTTTTGGTGTTGGATGTGAGTTTGAGAAGCTTCCCGTTGTCGTTATGACTGAGCGGCAGTTGAATCTTTGAAGTTTTGATTGGGAGATGTAGCGGAAGAACAACGAAAAGGGGGTTTATTTATATTCTTCTGTAAATTTATTCGTCTGGTCTTACCGCTCATCTACGCGTTTTTACACATATTATGAGAGCCCGAAGAAACATTTCAATTGTAAAAAAAAAGTGGGCTATCCCTTAGAAACGTCTTTGGAACCCAAAACATTTTTAATTTTCTAATATTCTGCATCACCCGCGGAACTTTCAAAGCTGACGCTGTCATTGTTTGCGGAGCGGATATTCGCAACAACGTTCATGAAGATTACAAATAGATTATAAGAAATTAAAAACAGGATAAAACCACACAATATCAGTTTAACGTTTAAAGAACCAGCAAGGGGGGGGGGGGGAGGGGTTTTGCCCTAAAATATGAGGGAAGGAGATAAAAAACATTAGTGAACACGTAATGTCCTCGTACAATAGCTACATGCTTTGCACTAGAGTTGTTCTATCAGAACAGAGACAGCAGTTTACAATAACCGCACTGCGAGCCTATTTTCTTCGTTATTGAAATTAGTGCTATTTTACTATCACGTATGGGGCTCTGTGCACGCATTGCAAATTAATGTACTGTGTGGGTGGGGGGGAGGGGGGGTGATTCTCTGGGGTCGTTCAACTTTTGACACCATTTTCAAGAGCAGCCATAATTTACTGCTAAGAAATTACGCGAACCAACTGATCCGTGAGTCCATTACATCCATTCGTAAGACACGCTTAGTTTAGCTATGGCGCGCTAACTAAACTTCTCAGTTTAGAGCGTCAGGCAAAGTCGTGATGGTTAGGTTAACATGTGGTATCGTCCTCTTCAGCGCCTAGACGGAACCCGCTCACGCGCTGCTACACTGCTCTGCCATCCTGCCCTTCCACATAACCTATGCACGCCCTTCTTAAGCGTCGTGTGCACTTTACGACTCCCACCAAGGCCTCTCTATATTAAAGAACAGTAAAATACGGCGACAGGGCAACGCACGCACGCACGCACACATGTTTTGGTGCTTCAGGAATTTCTTTAACAAACTCCGTCGACAAGCCGGAAACGCGTAGTATATGCATGCTTGTGCTTGTCTGAAAAAGAAAGCTCGCACTGCGAACATCGCGTAAAAGCTTCTGTAACGTGAGCTTCGGCACTGCGTGGGAGTCCAGGTGACGGGGAATGGCGTACGCTTTCAATATCTGCCACCCGACACAGCGTTGTTGTCTGTCGCTGCCCTGGCTCCAGCGCGGTTAATGAACTGTCGCAACGGCCTGGAGCCCATGCCAGAAACCCTATCAACATGCGGGATTGGTTTTTTTTTTATTACTTGGTGTCCTGCGGCCGGCGGTAGTTTTCTCTAATGAATATTGCACGGCGGGCGTGGGTCGTTAGCTGAAGACGCGTCAAAGAGAAACCTGGTATCTCGCGTTGGGCGTGTCAAAACAAAACACGCCGGCTGAGTTTCATCTTTCCGGGAGGCGTCACAGCGGGTCAGCGACGAGGGTGGTGCCTTCGTGCCAAGTTCGCTGGTACATTTCTCTGCGAAATAACTTTACGAGAACCCCACCGCTCGTTAAGCTGTGTTAGTTGTAAAATAACTGGATTAAAAGAACAAACCTGTAAATAAGTGGACTAAAGTAGATGCTTTTACAGACAAACGACGCTTTTATTTTGCTTAACAGATCGTGAAATTGAATGTGTCAACTGTCGAAACGTTGGTTCTTGGATCGCGCCTCGTGCTATTTATAACAGCCAGCTTTGTGTGGACGGGCATATTTTACATGTACGATAGGACCTAAAAGCACAAAAAAATGATGCGACAGCATAGCGGCAGTAGAAATGGTTTTCGCCACCAACAATGATAGCTCCACATCGAAGGTACCATTTCCGGCAGTCGTGTAGTGCTGTCGTAACGTCCCACCTTCGTCTTGACGTGACAGCAGTATACTGACATTCTGGGTGCAGAGGGTACTTTGACAATTACTTCTGCCTTAGAACATTTATGTAGGTATCGCGCAATGTTTAATGCTAGATGGGCATACTTTTCTACGGCTGCACGAATAAATTCAGCCAATAGTGTGTAGGCTGGAGCTTTGCAATACGAAATGAGAGATCGAGATACTTAGGGAAGCGAGCGCAGTTCTGCTTCGTCTTTGATAGCCTACGAGAAGCTACTTGTAATCTGAGGCTTGGGCCTGCGGTTTGCGGTGCCTTTACCCACAGGTGTTATGTTATTCCTTGAATATCTACTGTGCTGCGTTAGTAGGCGCAAGGCGGGGATGTTTTTAAGAAACCTCCAATAATGAGTGCTTCTGAAATCAGAGAAGGTGTTTGCATTTCTTGTTGGGGTTTCTCGCTAGAAATTCCGGCAGTTAACAGACCATAAACACATAAATAATATTATGAAGACTCTATTGCAAAATCCTGATAGCGGTAATTTATTTCCGGTAGTACTGTACTTTTCTAGAAATCCTAAATTCTAAATTCCTGATATAGAACTTCAGGAATTATTCATTAAAACTACGGTGCTTCTGTAAATAAACAAGATAGTGCTCATCTTCTTTAAGGGCTAAGCACATTAGGGCTTTGGCGGTCAGCCTCTCCTGCCGTCATCTCATATCGTCACGGTAAAAGTTGTCCAACGATAGTCAAAAACAACTCTATAAAGAAAAAAGCCATTTCGAAATAAAATAACATGATCTAAACGAATTTTAAATGCAGGAATAACCAGGATTTAATTGCATTAATAACAAAAATGTGTTAAATACCGTCTCAAATTTGGTTTCAAACGCCAGGTTCTCTCCTATAAAGCATACTTTTTGGCATGCAGCTGCGTGTGACGCGAAGACACCTTTCGGCCAGTCTGTCTCTCACTTTATTATTAAATCCGGTTCAACGAGAGAGAGGGCGACACCGCCTCAGCAAGCACGCGATTTCTCCTCCCACCGAAACTTCTCTGAGGCCCAATCAGCGCGCGCCGTGTGACAAGAGAGATACTTACAATCTCTGAATACACTCATATACTGAATGCTTCGACCCTCCCCCGGTTTGCGGTACTGGAGGTGGCCGGGGATTTCTTTTATTTGCTTTGTCTCGTCGAAGCCATGAAGAGCTATAAAGTTGACTGCTCTGGTGGGGTCATCACTTGTCATAGATGGAACTCATTTGTTAGAGTAAAAGCAGTGTAAAATGGAGTTATTTTGAGTAAAAACAGGGCGTTGTTAGAGTTAGAGTTAATCAGCGTAAATTTTTTTCTGGGGGTCTGTCAGAAGAATTCAACCATGTAGGTGTGGCGGCAGCAGTATAGCAAAAATTGGTCGGGGCGGTTATCGATGTCTTTAAACTTTGTCAGGGTCTACGAATACGGCGGACTTAAACCTCTGCGTGGCGTTTACTCCTAACACGCGAGACACAGTGACTAACTTTTCACATTCACTGTCCGATTACTAGCGGACACCCAAAGTTAAAAGGAGAGCGAGCGAAATTGGGTGCATCTTCATTTCTTGCTGAAGCCACCTGTTCTCCGTTGTAGACGTGTGCAACGGTGTAAATTTGATAACAAGAGCGGGTCTATCGAGCGGTTCTTTCGACTCCCGGGTGTTCAAGCCGAGGGTAATAAAAGAAACAATGAGGACGGAGAGGGTACATTTATTTTTGGCACCTGCAACAGCAGCTGGCGCCAAAGGGACGACTCGACGGCTTTCCTTATCGATTGAGCCTTGCGGGGAAGTGATCCCGCTTCTTTCGAAAATCGTTATTGCCTTGATAGGACTATTCGCCGAGCGATAGTTTTTGTTCGGTTCTTTTAGAACCTTTTGTTTTCTCTTCTTGTCACCCCTCCTAGCGCTTCCGTCTGGGCCCTTCGTTTCGCTTCGAATTATACCCTCATCAGATTCACTTCGTCCTCGCCCGTTTTCGTGCTCCATTGGACTCGGTTCTCATCGTCTTATTGCCAGTCAGCGGAAGGGTAGAGAGAGTAATAGCGTACGCCTTTTGTCGTTAAAGGTGAGGGAGGGTTGCCAGGATTTTCATTGACTGCCATAGTTATCTTTATCTTTTCTGTGCCCTGAACCTGCGTAGAGCTTCGCTGGTACCTCAAGCAGTACATTTTTTTCCCTTTGTTATATAACTATTTAAGTATGCTGCCTCGAATAAGCTATGTCCCAGCTGGGTACGTGACGGGTCGGTTTGCGTTGCAGGTAGAGGCAGACACGTGTTTCTAATGTTCCGCACAAGGAGCTGTCGGGAAAGCTATCGGGAGAGCCCTAATAAAGTATGTCCTTCTATAACCGGAAACCGCACTTTCAGTGCATATGAGATGGTCTAGATGTGTTATCCCTTATCAAGTAGCGGGATTACTGCCGCTTTCATTTGGGTATTCATGCGAGTGAAAAGCGCAAGTAATGGCCGAGTTATAGAAGAGTGGAGTAACCACTGAGTGATGGAGTGTACGAGTAACTGCCGAGAGATTGACGAGTGCGAGTAACACCCCCTTTTCCTCATCAGGAATGGACTGCCGCACCTGATTTCTCTTATCACGCTACTGAGGACTGATGTGAAAAAACGCTGGCCCCCGCACGCAAAGACATCATTGTATATAGAAAACTCGTGTAGGTCTTTTGTTTTGAGGAACTGCAAAAAGTATCAATTCCCCACTCAAATACATATTTTATATCAAAGCATCTGAGCGGTAATCCTAATAGTATGGTGATTGATGGAATATGCAGTATTCATAGAGCTTTCAATACATACATTTTGTGGTAACACCGCTTGGTTCCTTGTTACGCACGAATGCAGTTCGCTCTTAGGGTGTGTTTTGTGGACATTTTCACCCAGTCTCTCACTACTGAAGCTCAGACACTGATGGCTTGATATTGCTTTTTTATATTTGTTTGTATGTTTGAAACTAAGTTTACATACAAACAGTGATTTTATGGTGGAATTGCAGCCCGTAAGGATTAGGTCATTTCAAGTAACTTGTGCTGACGCATAGTGCAGGGTAGGCTGTTTAGTTTGTCCGGCACGTTAGCACAGCGTAATTTGCTGTTTAGCTTTGTTTTTCCGCTAAAGAGTGTAGGTACTGCTACCACCATGCAACGAATATACTTTTGCGTGAATAATAAGAATATGTGCCGCATTTGTTGCTTCGTTGTTCGAAGTGGCCGGGTTGATATGTTGGGGAAACCCGAAAATATTGGTCTATCTGTACGTCCATCCGTCCCTCAATTAAGTCTTCGTCCAAAAGTTAAAAGAATACTTGACACAGAAGTACAAAGAGAGGACGCAACGAGTCTATACCACCTGGCGGCGCTCCAAGTTGAAAACTAACGAAAATTCCAATAGGTGGCACGCGAGCAGCGGAAGGCGCGAAAATTGAATTGTGGCTAGCAAACACCCACGAGAGAGAGAGAGAGAGAGAGAGAGAGAGAGAGAGAGAGAGAGAGAGAGAGAGAGAGAGAGAGAGAGAGAGAGAGAGAGAGAGAGAGAGAGAGAGAGAGAGAGAGAGAGAGAGAGAGAGAGAGAGAGAGAGAGAGACGCTCCTACGTGGCAGGGGCGGCTGTAGGCTATCGTCTTTTTACAGCATTCGCAGCGAAGGGATACCCGGTGAATTTCTGCTGAGCGTGCGTGTTGCTGCTAGTGCAGAGTGTGCAGGCATGTGTGTCACGTATACGGGGGGATGACCGTTCATTCGCAGACGTTCCACGGCTGAGTCTATCGCTGGGGGCCAACATGAAGCACAAGGCCATCCGCGAGGGCTCGGACGTGTACCTGGAGTGCAACATCCAGGCGAACCCGGCGGTCAGCGAAGTCGGCTGGAAGTTCGAGGGCAAGCCGCTCTACAGCAACCTCAAGCAGGGCATCATCGTCAGCAACCAGTCGCTCGTGCTGCAGAAGGTGCGCCGCGAGAGCCGCGGACACTATCAGTGCGTCGCGGCCAACGTCGAGGGCGAGGGAGAGAGCGACCGCGTCCTACTCAGGGTGCACTGTAAGTCCCCGCCCTCGTCTTCTCGCTTGCACGAATACCGTATGGTGGCTCATTGGCGTGTGTTTTAGAGCGAAAGTTGTGAGCGAGCCGCTATCTGTGCTTGGGCTCTCCGCTCTGAAGGCAAAAACATATTATGGTCTGTAAAGCATGCTCCACTGTACGTGTATTCTTAATGAGGGAGAGCCGACTTCATGTTGAAAGACTTGACGGGCGGAATGTAAGAGTAAAGAAAGCTCCGTAAAGCGTTTCCATACAAAGTCCCAGCGTTACATAAATGGAAACTGAGAGGAAGTGTTATTGGGACCAGGAGGAGGAAACATTTCATGCAGTTTGCCACGTTCTTGTAAAACAAAGAGGCAGTTTTCTGGGGCGTGCTCCGATTTGGTCCTATGATTCAGTGGCCCACAAGATCCGCACGCACTTGAAGCCCCTGTGAGGGATCCACCAAGACAACGTGGTTCGATCGGATACCAGACAGATCTGGAAAAAGAAAACAAAACCGGGCCAGACTTATGTTTACAGTGAACTGTAT
Source organism: Haemaphysalis longicornis (assembly GCF_048455015.1). Lineage (NCBI taxonomy): Eukaryota > Metazoa > Arthropoda > Arachnida > Ixodida > Ixodidae > Haemaphysalis > Haemaphysalis longicornis. The sequence goes on from NW_027526361.1 coordinate 83,199,673, forward strand.
GGCACATTACGAGGCGAGGCATTGATCAAGAAACGGCAAGAATGACGCACACTGTGCTAGGAATTCGGAATTTAGGGCGTGCTTACGAGCTTGCTGTATTCAAAAGGTTCCGTTTTTCGTTTTAAGCACTCGATAACTTCCTAAGGGAAAGGTGAGCTGCAAATTTCGTTAAAGGGGCCATGTGTCACTGTATTCTTTAAAAAAAGGGGTTAGTACAAACATGCACTTAGTAACCGCATTTTATATTCTTAACCCCACATTTGGTGCAGACCATTTCCTAGCAGTTAGAAAATACTTTAACTTTATAAAACATAATAGATATTTTTATAACATATATTACATTCACTTTCACTTTATACCTCACTTAATACGTTATAACTGCTACAAACTTGGTTAGCGTCACTTAAACATGCCCGTATTAATCGGTAACATAAAGCCCTCCACCTGCGGAGATGCTTCCTCGAGTGCACTCCCAATAGATGAACTTAGGACAGGAAGTGAAAATTATAGCGTTAATATTCTGGGACAATAACAGACACCTTAAGGTTCGGAAGTTGAGCACGCCAAGTTCCAGCTTCATCGAGACAGCGCCTCGCGGGGCCGTGATGGCCATGGCTATGGCCATCACCATCCACCAGGCTGGCCATCTAACAGGCTGATTACTAATAGCGGTAATTTCCGTTAGAGAATTCTGTGAATGGTCTCTTAAATTAGGAATTAGGCAGAAAAATTATTGCTAACCTTGCCCAGCCCGCTGTATTGCTAAAGGCTCGTGCACTGCAGCCAGATGATCAGTAGAGGCTCTCGGAAGAGTAGAACAGGTGTTGCAGCCAGAGACTGTTTATTGAAGGGTAGAGTGAAATTCTGGATTACTCAATGCATAAACATCTGACTGTAAAAGAGGTTGCGTGAAATATCAGCTTCGCATTGTGTGATAGGAACGTTTTTTTTTTATTACAAGGCTTTAATGAGTTCATAAAAAGCAAAACCCGGAAGCTCCAAACACTCTTTAGAATCTTGGAGCTCAGTGAAGACTCCTCATAGATTTTTTAGAAAGAGTCTTTTAACGTTGGAGATCTTACATTGTTGGTTGGGACATACTGCATGAAGGATGGGCGCTGTTTAAAATCGTGACAAGCGCTCGCTTTTGACTGCTGCTGCTCAGGCGTCACGTTTTCCTGTACGATCAAAAACTAGAAGGCACTAATACGGGCATCCTTTGAAAGGTTTGCTTGAGGGCTGCGTATTCTTTAATTTGGTGCGCCTCGTTAAAAGCTGTGAAGCGTTCTCATAACTCACCGATATTCTGGCGGGAACTACTGAAGTCTTTTTAATAGAGTGGAACACTTTGGTTACTTAATCATACCTCACTAAGGACATTGCATACTGCAAAAGATTAGAAAAGACTTGGAGGCAAGACAGCACGACTTTTTCACTTCATTGCTGGTACTTTTTATGCGTTACACACCCTACATATGTTTATTAAACCGGCCCATTGTCAATGCACGTTAACGACTTTGTTTGGTCTTTCAACAACGAGGCTTCCACTTGGAAAACTGGGCGATATTTAGCGTTTATCCTGTTTGCGTATACAAAGAAGCACTTCATCTAAATTCCTTCCTACCCGCAGCAAGATGGCGATCATGCTTCGAAGTACAAAAGGCCTGCGACAAGTTAAGTCAACACGCGTTACGAGCGCAGGTGTCGTATTGCATTGTGAATTTACCCACAAGAAATTGACGTACCAGCAAGCGGTACGCCAACTTCACCCGTGACACTTACAAGAGAGAGGAAGTAAGCAGCAGCTCAAATTTTGTGTTTTTTTTACTTTCCGCCTTTAAAAGGTACGGCTAAAGTAAACCTTTTGCCGTTTGCATAATAAATGACGCTAGCTTACCCCAATTCTGACACTACAGAATCATCCTGCGACTTATTTGCTCACTTCTTCTGAACGTGCTCTTTGAAGGTACTTTTCAGGTGACAGTCAAGGGTGCTCATTCACTCACAACAAATCATGAAAACGTTACGTGCGAAGCTAAAATAAAACTTGCGTTGAACTGTTACTTCGTCATGTTCTTTATTTGTGTTGTTTGGCGCAGTATTCATTTGCATACTGCCTTCTTAATGCTTTGAATATCAAGCCAGGTATAAAATTGAAAACATAACAATTTATTGTTCAACACTCGCCACGACGAACCGCGTGCAATAGAAAAGAACTTCGAGACAAAAAAAATAACAATAATGGCGAATGACCAGGTCGACATGTTCATTTTTAATTAAACGTAAAAATGGAAAAGAGTAGGAACTTGATAAATCGCGAACTTTTCACATATACAGCCGTAGACGATTCTTGAAAAAGCCCTTAATTCAAGAAGTTTTCGCATGTGGGTAAATTGGGTGCTTAGTCTTTAAAAACATACATACTGGTGAAAACGGTGCGTTCATAGGCAGGGATAAGAGCAAAGATAAAAAACGGCTGACATCGCGTGCAGCTATTTTTTGTCTGACGACTTGGCACTGCTACAAGTCTGCAGTGGCATATACAGAAGAATATTCATGACAGCCAACCTTTCAGAATGCAAATATTAGCGTTTCGTGAACAAGTAATGCCCTTCCTGATGTAATGCACGTTTCGTGTTCACGATGTTTTGCTTTGCGAGGCGAAGAAAAAAAAAAGAAACCTTTATTGGGGCCCACATTAAAAAAAAAAGTAAGTGATAAATAATTAGTAAAGTAGCAAGAAAGTTCTTGTTGAAATTCTGATATTCCAGTGAAGCATTCTCACCACAACAGCAACAAAAACAAAGCGAACTGTGGAACATCCGATTGTTGCGGTAAAATAGCCATGGTCGGGCCTAGTGCAGTATAAAATAACGTACCCGGATGGCATTACGGCTACTGTAAATACAGTCAATCATACTAGGAAGGACTCCTGGTTCGCAGGCAGCCTGTCTTACAAGCACATTCTCTGGCGACCTTAGTATGGCATTCAGCAACAGCCTCCTAAGCAGGGACGACTAAAATGGTGGCTATCAACACCCAACTGCCTTTGAAAACTACCACTGCGTCCACACTAGCAAGGAAGAAGTAGAATGGCTTTCAAAGCGATCATTGTGGGAGATGAATACAATGCGCGTGGGGAAGATCTCACAGCGAGCCATCTATTTCGCGTTTTGGTTTTCTACTAAGGTACCATTTCGATGGAGAATAGCGTCTTTGTTTTCCCTACGCTGCTATTCCCTGGTGCTTAAACGTTTGATGCTACTGGGAAGGAACTAACAAAAACAAACCAGCCAGAACCTTATGGCAACTGGAGAGTAGCACACAATGTGGCCGGCAAGAACTTGAGACGTCGTGCTCTTCTTGCGAGAACGTGAGATGTTTCCTCTTTGTTTTAGCAGTTTTTTAGGTCGCTTATATTGTTTTTCTTTTGTGAGCTTTGATTTGCCTGCTGTCTTGTCTCCTCTGTTGTTTTTCTTTGTTCGTACGCAGCTGCAGCAACCCATACATCATAAGCCGACCAAAGCTTTCTCCGGGAAGTGGGCGTTACTACCATAATGTTGCGTCACCACTACTGGGAAGACATCCTTTTTTCTTGCTCCTGCCGTTCTGCGAACAGAATGGAATACATGACCTCAGGAACATCGAGCTAGCTGATGGCACGCGAGTTCATTTCTTCCCACTACGGCACTCTCTGTGGAGATGTATCGGGAACTTTTCCTCGTAATATTACAGCCCGGATTTGCTTGTTTATTGAGATTACCTCCTTGCGAAAACACTAACACTCCGCAGACTCGAGAAGGCTAATGCTACGTTCCAGGAAACGCGAAGAAGAGCTTCTTTCATCCACGCAATCTTTTGCGCTGCTTTCGATTGCGGTGATGCGGCTATTGTGCTTATAGCTGGTTGAGTTATTTCAATCTTTTCGCTTCCGAACCGTCACTTTGCGTCAACTATTTGCCCTGTTTCGACATGCTTTATCCATTGGAGGCTCTTAACGCGGACCACACTTTACCACTGCAGCTCGTGCCGGCGTGCTCCGTAAATAAAGAACGGGCGGTGGCGCTTTGTGCCAGCGATAACCTTAAATCCTGCGCTCTCCTCCTGCTGTAATATGTTTTGCTTTTTCTTCGCATCACTCGTTAAGCATGGTCGTAAAACAGATAGCGGAGAGTTAGACATCGATCAAGACTTAGCATGCCCGCTGACATGAGCTAAGCGGTCCTTCGCCCTATCGGCAGTTTTCTTTTGCCACAACATCGTCCGCGGCAGTGGTCTCCGTGAAGCAGACCCAATATCTTTCATCGCGATGTTTTTGCTTAGTATATACGGCCGCGCTGATTGCATGGCTCTCCTCGAAGGCATTTTGTTCTTGTGTTCCGAATCGCCAAACAGCAGCAGTCCCTCTTCGCCGGTTTGTTCTCGGCTGTGGTGTAATGAATGGACCGGCCTAGTGCAACGGCTCCGTAAGTACAACGCTGATAAGGGACGCAGAAGACGACGAAGCGTGATATGGTCCGCTCTTATATTGCCCGCCGACGTTGGATATCGTTTACCAGGAGGAACGGTGCTAGAAGCGAAGACATGCGCGAGCAAAGTAAATACAACAAACACCCCGTTGAATGCGGCAAATTTGCGCTGGAAACAGGCGTCATCATTCAGGATACCGTCGTAGTTACTTTTGGGGCGACGTTTGCTATGAAGGATGTTGATATGTCATCCCAAGACTTGGCTTTAAAATGAGCATCACACAAACAACCTCTTCCTGCAGGGAAAGATGGGAAACGGAGTTTTTAGGGGGAGAATCCAGTACAACGTTGGCAAAAATAATAATTCTCGCTTATTGTCATCACAAATTTCATGTATGATAGCTGGCACTGAAAGAGGCAGATACTGCAACACAGGTCAACGCGGAATAATAACATTAAATTTGTGAAATAACAATTTTTATGAACACGCCACGTGCATCCGTGCTGCTTCTAGGCGAAGGCTGTTAATTCCGCGTGCTTTGTTAGAGGCTCTTCTTTGTTGACGTGTATAAAAATAGGGCTTAGTTGCTCAGTTTTTTTATGTACATATTTGAGTTTTTTAGATAGTCCTGTCCCTTTAGATAAACTCTGAGGCCAGGATACCTCCATTATTAGCTAAAGTTCCAATTTATTCTGCCAATTGTACATTGTTTCTTGTACTCTTAGAATTTCCGTATGATGAGTATGATTCGTTGACTGATGCTAGTTATATTTGTGCTTCGTTATTTGAAGGCAGTACGTTTAAAAAATGCAGTAGCTGGTACGCCTGAGCGCGTCGCAGGCGCGTTGAAAGTTTGGCTACGCTGAATGCTCTGTTTAGTGTTACCTACAATGTACTAAACCAGCGTTTATTTCCTGCAGTAATGAAAATGTACTTCGCAACCCTATGTAAATATTCCTGGCCAGGAGGTAGCAGGAGAAATCTATGTAATTCTTTAAACACATTGGCTTTTAGCCCCTGGCTACAACACAAAAACCAGAAGTATTACCTCACTTTACTAAACTATATAGCTGTTGACTTCAACCGAGTACCAAACTGTTACCACGGTAGTCTTTGGTTTCATGTCCCAGCGTCTGGATGACGTAACGGACAGCGCCGTTGCACTTAGGTGCCCGCCTGCAGCTTACAAATAAGATTGGCGGCACTTTAATTGTTCTTCAGAGGCCGTTCAATATTACGCAGCACTTTGGTGGTAGTTCTACTGCTTAGAAACAAGATATCGGTTTGAGAAAAAAAACTTAATTGAACACCTAGTCTTACGGGATAACTAGAAAACATGGAGTAGACCCAGATAAAATTTAGCGCGTTTGGGAATGGGCTGCCGAAGCAAATTTTCACTACGCGCTCGGGATGACGTGAAATGCTAATATATCTGTGCATGGGATCGCGTTATGGAGTACAGAAGGAGGCATAGACTTTTCTTGCAAAATCTGCCTGATACTTTAGTTGTGAATGACGCCGCTTAAGCTATCAGAGCAAATTATCAGGTTGACTAGGGCAAGAAGATACTTTTGTTTCGCACACAGAGAATAAAATGAAACGCCGAAACCAATGTGGTGGCCTGAAAAGTACCTTCCCCGTTTTGTCTTTGCTCTTTTTCCCTCAGATGCACCGGTGTGCAAAAAGCGCCAGAACCTAGTGTACGGCGTGGCGCGTGACGAAGAGGCCGAGATCTCTTGTGAGGTGGAGGCCGACCCGCCTGAGTTGAGCTTCAAGTGGTCGCTCAACAATTCTCTGGAGGTTTTCGACGTCAAGAGCTTCTCCGTGAACGGCACCAGCAGCGTGGCCGCGTACAGACCGCGCTGGAAGCACAGCTACGGCCTTCTCTACTGCTGGGCTGCCAACGCCATCGGCAACCAGCGGGAGCCCTGCGCGTTCCACATCATCCCCGCAGGTGAGAAGGAAACACCTCCTTGCCGTGTCGAGTAACGGCACAGATCCCGTCCGTTTCGTTCAAATGAGTCTACTTTGATAGTACAATTGCTGAAATAGGTTTGACAAGAACGCGCGCGAGCACTTCTTTGAAAATTATATTTATATGCAACCATTAACCATATCTGGTCGCAAGAGAAATACTAGGCTTCAAAAATGCGGTTCTGGAGCCTCAATTACCTTATGTGGCATTTATCGTGGTAAATTTATTCTCAACCTCCGACTTCACTTTAAATTAAAAATCAGTGTTTTCCACCTCACGTAAGGACCAGCATCGTAATTGAGATCGATGACCGGAAAATTACGTCCACCTCAGCATGCCTATTGAACTATGTGGTATGCGTCATCTCACGCCTAACCTAATCCTTAGATCTACCTCACCTCAGGCTCAAGCTTCGAAGCTGTGAATAAGGACAGAATAAGCTTAAATGCACTGAAACGGGCAATATACTTGGTGCTAGCCAACTAGTGTACTGTTTCGTTTTGAAGAATAATGGTAACAACTGTGCTTACTTTCATCCGCCTGGCAACAGATATATGCTGGTCCATACAGTAGCGTATTTTTCCGACCCCCCTTTAGAATATAAAAACGAAATACGCCTATGCTACTTTGCTTTGCAAGCACCATGTAACTATCCTGTTGTGTCTGTGTTTAATACGAAAGTAACATTCAAACTGTAGGGAGCTTTAAAGTCTTATCTAGGAGAAGTGTTATTCCCTAATTTTTGTCACTAGTATTCTGGAGGATTCTGTGCAGTGTGGGTGAACGTCGCACGCTTGAGGTAGTAGGGCTACCTGCCGAAGAACGCGAGAGCTTTTGCTGCTGCAGTGCTCCCAGGGCACACTGTTACGGATGTCGGCTGAGCGCTCCCTTTTTAAAGCAGGCAGCGCTCGGCACTGCAGTCACATCACAGAAAGAAATAATGAACGATATTTGTACGAAGTCCCAAAGTGCAATCGATATCTCTGAATGGTCACTGGCAAGATTGACGGACATGGCTAGGTGAGGGGTGCGACTGGTAAGCACAGCCCGCAAAAAAATGGGTCAGAGGCACAAGTGTTCACATACACTGCATTGCTGTAGGCCTCACTAAAAGTGCTAAAGCTAACAACCCTTCGTATTGACAGCCGCCTTACCGGTAGCTACCAGAATTACAGAGGAGACCGAACCAACGCAACATTCCGTGCTCAATCGTCGTTGCCATCGACTCCCCTTGTAGAGGACAAGGAGGGATTTGGGAGGAAGTGGGAATGCTGCCGATTACGGCGTCAGCAGTTCTAAACCCGATGGCTTTCAGTGCCTAAATGACGAGGGGTCCAGCAGAGACAGCAAGAAGAAGCAAGCGTCGCGAGACGCCAGAAAGCGTAGTGGCGCAGTTCCGACGTGCAGATGCCTCTTCGGTAAACTTGCACTAAGCCAAGTATATAGGACCATCGAAAAGTTAAGCAGGAGTAAACTGAAATTACATAGTGCTCCAGTCGGAGCAACCGAGCCACTGCTGGTCGTTGTCAAAGGCAGAAAGGTGGGATAAGGCGAAACAACAGAGTAAAAAAACAATGACACTAAACATCGGCGTTTTGAAACACTACCGCTGTTGCTTGGCTTGCGCTCGCTACTGCTGGACTTCTATTCATTGCAGCGGCATGCTTTCGCCTGCTGGAGGTCAAGAAAGACAATGGAAAAACAAAAATACAACCATGAAGGAACGAACAAAACAGACGCAGACGCTGCAGGAACGTGACAGAGACAACACTCGCCATAGCTTTCATATTGTATCCCTCATTGATACCTGGGTCATTGGCATTACCTTTCATCGAGGTAGTGAGGTAAGGGGCAGAAGCCGTATGAAAAAACGTGATAAGAAGAGGAGTAATCGCAAAAGAAGAGCGCAAATACGATGTAACGCCAGGAACTAAATGTAAGGTCAATCGTGTCGATCATAAATATTGCCCGAGGCGTGGAACGGAGGCCCTGTTGGTACTGTCCGTCGTAGGCTCACCTACATTTTGAGAAGGCGGCGGCTTTACCGCGTCTAGGCGGACGTCAATGGCTTTTATTCACGCAAAAGGCTGTCGTTTGATTTCTGTAAATCAAACGTTGTACCTTTGCTAACCTGCAGCTCATTTTCTAGAGAAGAAGTGCTCTGCGGTGCAGCCATGCTGGCGTAGAAAATGGGGTGGGAGCGGCTACCCCGTTGCAAATGCCGACGCTGTACGCCGCACAACCCATACTCCTTTGGAACTGATGGATGGAACGTACGAAACGTCCAGCTATATGCATGGTTATCGGTAACTACTGGAATTGTAAGCTTACGTTTTCAAAGCTGTTTTAACGAATTTTTCTCTTTTACGGTCTTCCAGGGAGTGCAAAACCAATCATACTTCTGATGGAAGCTGTTGGTACTGGAAAATAGTTGCTGCGAGTTCTTGCGCGAGGCTTTGGTACGGCAGTCTACTACGATGGTAGCTTAGCTGAGTTTGAAAAATTCGCACGTAGCTCATAAGAAATGGATGAAGCTGACGGAAATGAAGCACTTTCTGTAAGCAAAATCCACGCGCAACGACGACTGTGTAGACCTGGCTGTAAACACACCCGCACCTTTCCTCACGGCGCAGCGTGGCGCTAACTGTGCTCGCGGAACGATGTAGGCACCGACCGCAGCAATGTCGCTGCTCACCAGGTTAGTACTCATGGCGAAAACAAGGGTAAACTTGCGAGGAAGGGGATGTTAAGATGGAGGAAAGTTCGCTGAATATCTCCATCCACACTACTTGTGCAAGCGGCTGTCACGTTACTGCCTTGGTGCTAAGCCTAAAGTTCTTACCGTCTACCGGCTACGGAGGGGCCTGGTTGATGTGAGTGCTTCGAAACCACCGTAGTGGATGTGTCCCCGTACTGGGGCAAGAGTCAAGCCGTCCAGGTGGCTCACGCTGATTAACACGTCATTTACTAACTTCGTTTGCGGGGGCCTAACTTACTTTTAAAAGGTGACTTTGAACGTGGCGCTTCAAGGGAGGCTTCTGAAACGCGCGGTGGCTTTGCTTATTCATGCCGTTTTTCGACCTGTGCGTAAGGCTGCTTTAATAAGTCAACCACTGCGTTGAAGTCAAGTTTGCTTTCTGGATATCGTGACAAGGTTGTTTAATTTTTTTGTCTGTTCGTCTGTCATAGCAAAAACCTTGAATTCGAGGATGATTACGCTGCTTGGAGTTTTCCCGATCATTGCTTAGCTAGCGAGTGCGCGCGTAGTTCAGTCATTGGGCGGCGCTGACAACCAACTGCTGGACTGTCCAGAGTTAAATTATTGAATGCTCTATCTTCTGCAAGATTTCGCGTTAGTGGCGTTCGTTTTTCCCTCTGAGCGACTGCTCATACAACGTTCGGACATCGCTGTTCCTTTCCTGCGCGCTGGAACGAGTGAATGCTTGAAGCATTTATATTTATGGTTGCCTCAAAACTGACACTGGGCAAGCTACGTTTTTGCTATGAGTATTATTGGTGAACATAAATAGCAGCATCGTTACGAAACGTTCTGCTGTTAATTCTGCGTGGCTCTTCGTGACGTAACGGTTCTGCTCCTACCGAAAGGTTTACGAAAGGCCGCCTTTCTCCGCGCGCGAAGCTTGCCTTCCATTTTAGCAGTATTCCGCAGCTTCCAGCTGGCGGACGGCTTTTTTCCGCGCAACAATGAGCCTAACGGGGAGCCATCAAGATAACCCCGTATTTTTCACAGCCATTCTTCCATTCATTGCTTCAAGCACATCTGCGGAGACGCCGTCCTCTCTGTCTCCTTTATGAAGGTGTCCTGCCTACAGCTGTTTTTAGCTCTGGTTAGACAGCCAAGATCCAGAACATTTGTTCCCAGTGGCTTTGTTTCGCGCGAGGCGCTTTTCTTTCTCCCTCTTTTACGTTTTGCTTGTGAAAAGAGGCTAACTACTTTCCTGGGTTAGTCGTACTTGCACGAACCCCATTTTGCCTCCCCGACATCCTCCTCCGTATTATTTTCCCTCCTTCTCGACATTGCCAAGCAGCGACTAATAATACGCACTCATGTGCGTCACGGAAGCAGCCGCCATTTTAGCTTACGCAGGCGTTTCCTGGCCGATGAGCAAAACAGGGAAGGAAAATGCCGAAGTGACGTTTTTAGTAAACGTCAGGGGGGGAGCTGTTACGAGCAGATTATTCTTGATTACGCTTGTTACCTTTTTTTCCTTCCCCTCGTCGTCAAATGGCCTTTTTACCGGCACCTGCTTTTTGCTCAATTATTTGGTTTGATCCGCGTCTTTTTTTTTAGTTCCCGTCATACGTACGTACTTTCCCGTCGCTATGCTCAGCGGCCTTTAAATAATTTTCTCTTTTTTTTTCTTGCGGTTGTCTGGGCTGCAGCCCACTTTTGTCGCTATTGCTTGAGATCCATGATTAGCCGCTTTTTACATGCACCAGTACAATGCGTAACATCGTTAACCTCACAATAACCGAAGTTTCAGTTATGTATAAGGGAAACCGTGGAGCAAGAGTACGTGGGAAGCCAAAGAGGGAGAAAGATATAAGTGCACAGTTGATAAAAGCTCGCAGGTGTATAAAAAAAGAACGCGTAACCCGGTGCACATGAGTAAGGTGAGAGGAAGTGTATGCGATACATAAAGAGGAGAGAGATAAGGGCAAAAGGAGGATAACGTGAAAGATAAATCCCCGAAAGTTAGGAAGGATAGTAAGGAGAAGGAGCGATGAAGGCTGAACACGAAGAACCGAAACCGTTGGAGCTATAAAAGCTTGCGATTACAAGTTCCCGTTCCGAAGTAGTATTCGCCATTTTAAGGCATAAACAAAGAGGAAACTGCGATACGTCTGGACGCTTTGCCTCGTTGAAGCACCGGTAGGGCGACCGCTGACTGAGAGGCCCTGTTTGGGGGCAAATTGGATCCTCCCTGCTCGGGATGCACTTTCTGTGCCGCTTCAGACGCCTAGGCCAGCGTCGTCGTTCAATTCTGCGGTCGGCCACCAGATTGTATTTTTGTTTTCGGCCGGGTACTCGGCCGCCGCAACTCAAAAGCCTAAAACCAAGCCCCTTTTCTCGGGGGAAGTTTTTTCTACACTAAGCCGAAACAAGTGTTTCTCGACGGCTTATTGTTTCCCCCTCTACGCGGCAGAAATCACAAAATGGTTCGAGTCGTTGCACGTTGCTTGGTACTCGGCTTGCGGTTTCTGAGATGAACGCGGGAGATACGAAATCGAATAAGTTTTTTGGGGACCGGGCTTAGCCAAAGTAGACAGCATTGTGCGAGGTCCGGAGCTTAGATACGCTGCTCGGTTATGTTGACCGTGTTCGAAACAGGGACAGAAGTAATTTTTTGCCTTCCCGCGTCATGGTTTTAAAGCGGAGGGAACTGAAGCTTACCGTCGGAAAGGAGAAAAAAAAAAAAAAAAAACGCCTTCAAATTGTGTTAAGCTTGTTTTTCTGAGAAAATGCTGTACGGTCCTCGACGTCACGTGGTGCGGCGTTGAGAATGGGAAAAACTTTATGAATAGATTTTTCTGGTCAACACAGCCATTGGAAATTCTTGTGGGCTTATTGAAGCTGCTTGTGTTTTGTGCTTGGAGATTCTGGATGCCTAACATTATTGTAGGTTTATTGACCATTTACTCCAAGCCTTGAGTGCACGTAGACCCAAGAATAAAAGTCTACGAAATGGATTACTTATGGCAGACAGGAAGGCATTCACTGAAATGAGGTCGCAAAGCCTTCAAAGCTGCAAACGTTGCCCGTGCTGTCCGCTTTTTCGCAGCGGAGCCGCACGTAGCCTGTGAGGCAGCCCTACACGACGTACGGAGCGACGGGCATTTAATGCACCGAAACTTTACCATTCATCTATTGTGCCACAAACCCCAGCTTAGGCTTAGGTTGCAAGAAAATTTGTCTTCATTTCGCCAAAAACTCTAACCTAGGCTTAGGTTGTCAAGCGGAATGTTACAAAGTTGCGTTACACGGTTACAATGTTCTTTGTTAGCGACCACTAACGCCATCCTTTATGTCACGGTACTGCTAATTTTTCGTGCCCCCCCCCCCCAAGAAAAAAAAAAACCGAGCCTCCGTCACACAACCGCATTTCTCGAGCAGGTCTTTCACAACGAGGCGATTTTATTTCCTGGAATTGCGCTGTAACAGGGAAATGAATGAAGATGACGCAGCCCGTATACTAAGGAGTCACGACTGTTACTTGAGCGCACAAAAATCGAGCACTGCATAAAAGAAGACACGATGACAAGCGCAGGCTAACAACTGGATTTTTATTAATCACTCACCGCATGTATAACCTCTTTGATAACACCTGCCCATGATCAAATTTGTACCTATCCCATCATAGACACAAACACAAGAAAAAAAAACATTTTACACTTAACATTATCCCATGCCGTCTAATCACTTAATGTCCTTAACGGACAGCGCTACTGACGGTTGACTTATGGATGTTCCCTTTGTTGTTTGACCAGGCTTTGTCGTTTGGTCAAACAATGGCGAGCACTTTTTTGTTGCGCACTGCGCACTATGCGCAGCCAGATGCGCGTATGGCCGACCTTTAAGGCTGGACATACGTTCTCTGAGCCTGGCATTTACGCATCTCCTCGTTTGACCGACGTACTGGTGCCCACATGTGAACGAAATCTTGTATACAACGTTTTTTTTTTTTTTGCATTGCAAAAATTTGTACATGCAACGCCTAGCACGTTTACTAGCCTTGCTGCTTGACAGTCTGTTAACCGCTGGGCAGACACGTTCCACTTTGTTTTTGGCAGCAAAAGCCACATTCACGTTGTACTTGGTGGCGGCTTTTCTCGAGCCTGTACGACAGAATGAAGAGTGCATAGCAAATTGCCGTATCATAAAGAGTGTTAAGGCGAATTCCAGGAAATTGTGTTGCGTGCGCGCGAGAGAGAGAGAGAGGGAGAGAAAGAGAGAGAAAGAGAATAACATTATTTCTGCCGAGGCTTAGGTGATGAAGGCGTGCCAAGTAATGTTGATCCCTAGTGGTGGTCAGGAGCTGTGCTGGAGTGAGGAGCTCCCGTGCACCATTACCAGGTAGTAGGAAAGTTGGGTAAATGAAGTTGGGGCAAAAAAAGGTGCATCCCAAATGGCGCATGGCATCTCGAGCGCCACATGCCGGGCAGTTTTGGGAGTGGATATAATGTGGAAGAAAGTGTATGACAGCTGAATCTTACCGGTACTCACCTACGGGGCAGAAACTTGGAGGCTCACGAAAACGGTTCAACTTAAATTGAGGACGACTCAGCGAGAAATGGAACGGAAGATGACAGGTGTAACATTAAGGGACAAGAGGAGAACGGAGTGGGTGAGGCAACAAACGCGTATTAAGAACATATTAATAGAAATTAAGAAGAAGAAATGGACTTGGGCAGGGCATTAATGCGAAGGCAAGGTAACCTTTGGTCATTAAGGTTAACTGAGTGGATCCCTAGAGAAGGCAAGCGTGGCAGTGGGTGGCAGAAAGTTGAGCAAACGAAATAAACAAGTTTGCGGGGGTAAATTGGTCGTAGTTAGCACAGGACCGGGATTAGTGGAGATCCATGGGAGAGGCCTTTCGGCCTTCAGCTGGCGTAGATAGGCTGATGATGATGATGACGACGACGATGGTTGTTATGATGATAATGTGGGATAGATGTGGTGGCTTACGGATCTGGGGAGGAAGGAAGGGGTCTGTAATTATCACCATAATCTGTCTAGGGGTGGAGGAAGAGGCTTGTGGGGGGGAGGTTGTACTAGCCGCTGTAGGCGGTAGTGTGCAGTAAGGTCGTTAAAAGTACGCAAAAGTGCGTGAAACGTTCGACCTTTTCGCCTAACCCTTACCATACTGACAGTAATGAAAGACTCTTACAAGGGTTTTTGGAAAGAAACGCGCGGGACGTAGAGGGGCAGCAGCGGAGCATCACGAGCATGAGTGGAGGGCATGTGACAAAGAGAGAGCTAATGCGGGCATATGGCAGCGGTTGACGTCAAGGCGAAGGCGAGGCCAGGGGAACGGGGCCAGCGGTGTTCTGTATGCACGGGCTTCTGTGAGTGTTGTCTTAAAAGATTTTACTAATTCATTCTGATTGCTCCGCGGTGTAGGGGGTTAGAGGGGGGGGGGGAGTATGAAGCACAAAGGGCGTCTGCGCCGCACGGACGAGCGTGAGAACACTAGGCGTGCAAGAAATGCTGTGGCAAACCGGAAGACCGACTCCAAAACACCGCATAAAGTGTCCGACAAAGAGCATTAATGTTTCGTTGGTTACTGAGGGTGGGAAATCCTTCAAACTATTACGAATGTACGTTGGTAAATCCTTCAGAAACGCGTTCGCGTAACACCTCGGAAAATACCATATTGTCGTTCTTCAAAACGAGCGCTGATACGGACCCCGAAACGTTAAAGCAGGAAGCGAAAAAACGAACCAATGAACGAACCAGAAAATTGGTGTGGTTTAGCTTTGGTTAACCCTAGTTGATAGCGAAAGATTCACAGCCGTGGTGCTAGGCCCTTTGTCGAGGTATTGTTTCGTAATCATATACAGACATGTTTGCAATGTTTATTCATCATCTTTTTTCGCCTCACGGCGTTGCTTAAGCCTCGCCACTGAACAAGCGACCACCGCTTGATGTTCGTCTTCCTCCATCACTCACTGCTCTGTGCCGCACGTGGCCTTCAGGGCTTCCTTTGTGGCGCGCGCTTATCGCGTCGGCGGCGGCCTGCACGCCTTTTTCCGGAAGGTGGCGACACGGGTCCTACGCACGTCTCCATTCCCTCCTCGCCTATCTATCTGCTGCTGCCTATCTCTCGCTGCCATCAGTCCACTGACCCGTGCCGAGCGCTGGCGGAAAGGTGTGTGGTTTCACCTCCAGCTCTCAAGGGAAAAACTGGCCACCCCGCGAACACTGCCCGAAGTAGCGTATGGTAGCTTTCGCTACAAAAAAAGTGAGAGGGTCTGTGTCAGTGTTTACCTTAAGGTAATACCGTAAGGAGTATCCCAAAGGTTACCCCGATAGATTATTCTACATTTTTATGCAACTGCATTAGTGTTATAATTTCAAGAGCGGGGAATTCTCTAAGCGTTAACTCTACCTACTATGCCGATCACACCTCTCAATCTCAGCTAATCATCGAAGGAAGCGTTGTTTTACCTGCGTTTGCCTTCACACGTCTTCCGAACCTTTGCTTTACTAGTCCTCTAGTGAAGCGACGCCCCAATGGGGAAAGTCTCCCATGAAAGTGACATCACATCCCATCGCATGTTAGGTAAAATAGGAAGTCACCTTGGAAGCACGAAGTCGTGCAACTGCCGCTGCCGCTTGTCGAAATGGAGTACACTCTAGTGCAACAGAAATTCCTCTGGCCGCGCAAACACGTGCGGCATCTCAGTTATCGACCATCTTACACACGACAGACGGTTTTGATGGGGACCGCGTGCAGCGGAACCCTCATCTTCCAGAAAGGATCCCGGGCCAGGTCGTGTTCCCGCAGCCTGTTAGGCAAGCGCTGTCACCTTCGTGTTCACTCGTGGTAGCGGACGAATGTGGGAGTTCTCAGGCGCCAACATCACGCAAATGCATGTTTGAAGACCAGGCTAGAAATATTTCGCGTTAATCAGTCCCATATATGTACCGGGTAGGCGAGAACGGTTCCGATTACGCAGGGCCCCCTGAGGCGGTTCGCAACTGCCGGGTGAGCAACCAGACCTCGGCCTCGCTGTCCGTCGAGTGCGAGCCGGGCGACCACGGGGGTCTGAGGCAGACCTTCCACCTGGAGGTGTACAACTCAGCGCTGGAGCTGCTCCAGCGGAATCTGAGTTCCGTCGAGGGGGCCTCTTTCGTCGTGCGTGACCTCCCGCCGGGCACGGCCTTCATCCTCGTGCTGTACGGCTCAAACTCCAAGGGCCGCTCCAACAGCGTCTCCATCTCCACCAACACGCTGCCCTCGCCCGAGAGGAGGACAGGTGAGTCGGTTGATATGCGCCGGCATCGTCAGACGTTGGGCACCGGAATAACCGTGTCCTTTGTACGGGGCGGAGTCTGATTGACGGCTTTGTGGTGTGCATTGCTGTTCCTTGAATCAAAAAGCGGGCTTCGAGATCCATGGAGACAACATCTTCCTTCCCAATTACCCCCAGTTGAACATTGGGAACTATTTCCTCCTTACCTGTTGCAGGGTTCCCTTTTTGTCCTTGTCAAAGCATTTACACCATTTGGGGAAGCCTTCCTCCGTAACTAGCCCCCGCCACCTCCTTCGCTTTCCCTTTTTCACCCGTACTAGCGCATTTAAGTATATGTTTCTACGTATAATCGAATGCTGCTTTTTATTGACCCGAACCGTTTTTTCGCTGCTAATTGAAGGCATTCTTATCAACCCTGCCCTTGACAGTCTTTAGTATCATTATATTTTATGTCACAGTATCTTTGTGCCCACGGCAACGGTTCCTACGTGCTATGGCTTTACATTTTGTATCCTCACTCATGAAACAGGTCTGTCGGCTGAATTAGGTGGTAATAAATATATTAAATACATTTTGACTTAAACACCGGGTACTAAACCGCACGTTAGATGAACGTTCTTGGAGGTCGTCGAGTGTTGTTGAAGCCTGAACCTGACCACCCTGTTTATAGCGCTAATGGTGTGTGTGACCTACTGCGGCCTGCGCAGCTAACACGGACATCACATCTGTGAGTCCCGTGCTTGGTGTCTTGATCGGCATCGTGGGAGCTCTGGTACTGGTGGCCATCGTTATCGTCGTCGTCATGCGACTGCGCGGAGACGACAGCGAGAAGCGTAAGCGGTCGCCAGCATTGATTGATTGATTGATTGATTGATTGATTGATTTATTAAGTGACAGTGTGAGTGAGTGAGTGAGTGAGTTATGAACCAAAAAAAGCGTGAGAAGTTTGTATGCTCTCAATTTTGCTCTCGAATTTGTTGTATTTATTTGACGAGTGCGCTCATAAATGGTTTCCCCAGTCACCGTTATGTTTGGAACTGGCCGTAATGGCGGACAGGCTAAGACATTTTGGACTCCGCTGTCCGGTGTAGCCCTCATTACAAAACCATAAAGTCGCCTTTTATTCTTTTAATTTTTTTTTCAAATAAAACAAAAAAGCGAATGAGTAACAGATTGGCAACCTGGTAACCTAGACTGTGCAAATTGAGTCCTAGCACCACCCTACGGCTCAGGTGCCGCATCGTTCCGCGAAGACGTAAAGGGAAGTTCCTCAAAAAAAAATTACTTATATCATTGAGCTTAGTGCATTAACTGCGCCTCAAGATAGGGCTTTGGAATTCTGTGGATTATATCGCAAGGTTAGGTTTACGCATTTTATTGGGAAGGCATAATTCCAGAACTCTTGGCTGAATTATCAGACCGGAAACAGCTTGCGGCTTCGCGGTAGAGGAAAAAGCGAGTTGGTATGACGTACTTAAAAAAAAAAAAAAAAAACAGCACGAAGACGAAAAATGGTAGATGAGTAGCCAAGACATCGATATTTCTTGCTTCGCCTTTGCCAAACATTAATATTACTTTAATGGTAATAGACGTCTCTAAGGTGACCTGCATTACGTATACCTCCCGTATTATTGATTGCATATTCAGTGATATAGTTTGCAAAATTACAAAGGGGTCGCAGCCTTCACGCAAATGCCAGGCGCGAAGCCACGTTAGAATAAGATGCATGGCATTGTGATTTTGGTTCGCTGCTTAACTTCTTGCTTTATCTTTGGTCTGCAGCTTCGTTTCAACTTCCATTTGTATTTTTTTTCTTATGAACTTTCTCTGCATGGAAAAGGCTTGACCGCAATTTTCTTGTTTTCTTTCCCTTCAAGGGCCTACGGAGGAGAGTCCTGAAAAGTGAGTTGAAAATTTCGTTTTTGTCTCCGCACATAGGCTCCGCAGCATTTGCATTTCTGCGCTGATAAAAACCTGGTAAAAAGAACGCACACTTTACATTGAAGCTTTGGCACAAACTGAGTACGCGAGGACTTGGAAATCAGCGCGCATACCTTCAATACCGATTGTGGTTTCCTGCGTGCAAAAGGCAACAGAGGCATACGCAAATAACAATGCCCTACGGTTGTTCGATCAGCTGGGAGTGAAGCTACTGTAAGAGGCAATCTCAAAGCCAGTACGTATTTAAATTTGTTGCGACTATATACGCGGAGTCACCGTTTTCACCTCCAAGTACATCTCTCTTCCTTTCTGTTCTGCTATGTAGTTGGCGAAGGCAGAAGGGGCGGATTCTCTTTGATTTGACGGGAATACGAGCGGTACTTTAAGAGCCTTTAATATTCCGGACTTGAACCGAGGCCCGTACCGATAAACACTCTTCGCTAGATTGCAGCGGGTACCTAAAGGGCAGGGACTGACGGTATTGATCGAAGCCAAGGAATTCACGAAGGGTCGAAAACAACTTCGCGTATCGCGGATCAAAGTGAAGATCACGTGACGCTGCTGCTCCGTTCATTATAAAGGGGCATGAGGTGGAAAAAAAGGCTGTTCAGGAGCAATGTCGCCGTGATATTGGGTTCCCCGTTTCAAGCGCTCACTTAAGGCTATGAATATGTTCATGCCGGCGTTACTTCTTGCTCCCCACCATTCGCGATCTTAAAAAAAATGCTAGCGCTTCCGCACACGTGGGGGTAAGGTCAGAAGGTCACGCGAAGGAGCTTGGGGACTTGACTTGTGGCCGGAGATTGAGGCTTGACGTCTGCCGCAAGGTAAACGACCGTAACGGCTTATCTAAAAAAAAACATACAAAAATGTCCGGAGAAAGTTTTGAGGAGATTGACAAAGCAGAGCGCCTGATTTTTTTTTCTCGTACACGCAGATGAAGATCGCCGGGAAACAAATCCATAAAAAATTAAGGGCGGCATGACAGGTCGTATAAAAAATGCTTCGGCAAAGTTGGATCACTGCAGGCTGTTCTCGGCCCTTGTTTTTCATGTGTCACCACGTCTGAGATTATTTTCTTGCTTTAAATCACCAAGTCTCTCGCGAGACTGGCTTCATTCCTCTTGCCTAAAACGCCCGTGTGTACGAGATTTCGGCGCACGTTAAAGATCCCCAGGTGGTCAAAATTAATCCGGAGCCCTCCACTACGGCGCGCCTCATCGCCTGCGTTGCGTCGGCGCGTTAAACCCTACAATCAAATCAAATCATTCCTCTTGCCTGTTTTTATTAACAGCCGAGCTGTTGTTGCTGACCGGAATGTGTGGGGCTTCTGTTAAAACCTCGAGTCTTAGTTACTCCCACCGTTTCCCGCGCTCGTGAGTACGCGTTTTAAGAGCAGCGCCGGGCGTCATACAGGCTTGCACGTGGCGCTCGCAAAAAAATGCTAAGAAAACAGTTCACGTGCATCTGCACTGTAAGGAGGGAGCCCAAGACAGCTCGGGCTACAGACGTCCTTTTCGTGAAGCCGGTGGCCGCAGGTTCTAGCGCGTGCAGACGCTTTCCACTTTGGGAGGAATGTGAAAGCATGCGGACAAAACGATCCATGCCTACCAGTGTAGCATGAGGTAGAAAACGATATAGATGGATGTGACGTTGACTACTCCAACCACCGGAATCTATAAACGCGACGATGGAAGATGAAAAAAATCCATTTCTAACATAATGCAATGCGTGGTGGTGTGTCCTTTAGTGCTTACTTAGAAAGAAATCCTCCGCCTTCGCTAGGCTTCAAGCCTTGCGGGACTTAGTGTAAGCTTCACCGACTTTCTCATAAGCTCTCCGTCAACTTTGTTGTACTCATCACATGTAGGTCATTTGAAAAAAAAAACCCGGAAATTTATGATATAAAAACCAAATACGTGTATTTTTGGTGTACTCCCTAAAACAACTAAAAAAGCCTATTATAACATAAGGTGGAATATTTTCGGATTTAGTTCAAACGTTTACCTACCTAGCTCAAACCACAAATTTATCTCATACGCGCACGCTAACAAACGTACGCATAAATCTTTCGAAACATTGATGCATCTTTCGAAAAACGTACCCATATTTAAATCGTAAACGCATACATACGTATACATCTTTCGAAAAACTAGAATTACGAGATAATTTCACTAATATAGAACATCTTTGCTGACCAAAATTTCTGTGAATGTTTTTTGTTTTGTTTTCACCTAGAAATCAGAACCACCAAAGGAAAGCAGTGGATGACTTAGCCCTTACAGATATCGACACTAAGGACCCTTCAGTGATCCAGAAGACCAGTGACTCTCAAGGTAAGGTTGCCTTTCATACACTTTCCTGTGGTGTTCAGAGACGTAATGCTCCCTTAATCTGTAGTGCTTAGAGATAAAAGTTGAATCTATTCGTATATCGTAAACACCGAAATGTGGATGCATAATTCTAGACGGCAGAATAACAAAATTATTTCGGGGCACAAACATAATCCTTAAGGGCTGACTGTGATTCGATTGTTAAAAAAACGGCAACATTAGTGGCAATCTCAGTTTTTATTTTTCGTGCGTGCTCAATCATGAAGCAATGTGAATGTGCCACTTAATTGCCGAATTATGTTGTCGTCTAATGTTCGTGGGCTCGGGACAAGTCTGTAGCGTGTTACAGCCGCAGGTAGAGTACAGGGATAATGAGATAAACAGCGGTAACTTCAAAATAGGGAGTTACGTAATTGTTGTCGCAACGATGAGAATAGCTTCACGTTATCACCTCATACAGGTGCTGTTGCGAGTCGCATCGTGCGGCAAACACGTAGCATGGCAACCCCACGTCACATCTATGGAGAGGGTAGCCTGATTTGACCGTCCAATCGCAGTTTTTATATAACACAACATTGGTCGCTTGATTATTCGGGTATGTTAAGTGCCGTGCAACTCAGTATATACGTTGCTGAGACAACGCCTCCATGGAGGTGCGGAGACCTGAAAATGAAAAGGCATAGCTATATCTCCAGGGTTCTCAAGGAAGGAAGTGCCAGGAAAGCCCTGTCCTATAAGCAAGCCTCTATCAATTTGGGGAGGCTTAAACGCACAGTGCTACCCTACGTGTCCCGGCTAGACAATGACAAACAAAAATAGGCCATCACCGCTGACAAAATTTTTTGTAGCTCATGTTAATCGTCTGTGACTTTTGTTCTCTTGTATATCTTTAGTTCACGCATATATACTTACTGTATCATTGCAGAATAGGTGTGGTGAATGTTGCAATATACTGTTCCTGGTGTTACGTCACATGTTTTTCAAAGCGATGTAGATCAGCCATGATTCTAGTTTAGCATTTCATTCACATGTTTGCCAGTTTGTACTTAGTAGTGTACATTTTTAACGAACTTAAGTTTATTCCCCTCATCAAGAGGAAAAAATAATGGCTGCCGATTTTATGTTTCATACCGCACTCTACTGGATGTCAGAAAAACGTTGATGTTCGACCAAAACGGCAAACTAACCCCTTTTAAAATTTGCTCCCTTGAGGGGAAATATTTGTTGCACAAATTTATGCAAAGTTGCTATCCATACCCACCCTGCTCCCGCAATAAGCAGTCTACGATTACTGTCATCTTCTTTATTATCTCTTATCTTTCAGAGTATCCGCGCGTGGCTGTCCGCCGCATCCCGGCGTACACGACACACCGCACCTACGACAGCTTCTCGCCTAGCGACTACAACTACGAGAACATCCAGTCGCTGAGAAGACCGTCACCTGTCAAGGTTCGTCAGCCGTCGCCTCGTGTTCGCGAACTGTTTTATCTTCTTCCTCTATCCGTCTCTTTCGTTGTGTTCGCGCCTGTATGTCAGCGCGGTGTCACCACCGATTCGTCAGTCGGCTCCAGTTTGGCAGCGCGGGGTCACGTCCACGTCGGATCGGTGTCTGGCTCTCCGTTCCATCGGCAGCGGCTGCTGAGAGTTGAGACTGCGCGAACTTTGCGAGCTAAAGACTTGTTCGTTGGTCTCCTTCGCCTGCTTTTGTAGATGTGGAACGGGCCAATGCGGATATGCCCACTCACCCACCCCACCCCACCCCCCGACCGCACTCAAAATAGACGTCGTGCAATCGGCCTCAAGAGTAATTATTTTGTGACAGTACGTATTTTATTTTTGCTGGAAGATTTAGTGTCCTCGCTGAGGCCGTTGTACACCAATACGCCCTGCATGAAAACCAAGTTTCTCGGACAATAATGATGAATTATCGTGGGTGAAAATAAAGAAGAAAAAGTTTCCCGCGGCCGGAATCGAACATGGGTCCCCCGCCTTATGAAGCCAGCGTCTATCCGATTGCTTGATTTCTACATGGTCACTGAACTCCAAGCAGCAGATACCGATTCGCGCCGTACACCCCAAACCCAAACGTTAGGCATACCGAGTGCACACGTGAGAGTTGCTGTGGGTATTCTAGAAGGTCGTGTCTAGAGTGCCGTCCGACGGTATTATAAGCATTATACTATATCGACGTCCACCGGCGTTTTATAACAAAATTGACGCGTCTGGCAGTACATCGCTCTAGATAACGTAAAGCTAGGCAACCTAACCTAAACATAACATAAGATAACCTAACGCACACAAAGAAATCATTTAAAACACCAAAACTAACCTAAGGCATAAAATTTACACTTCAATTAAATAATGAAAACAAAAAACGGAGCAAGAGCCGGTCTCGAACCAACGACTTTGGAGTCAAGAAGCTAAGACGGATCCTCTACACCAGAACGACAGACTCTCGCTGGTGCTAGCCTAGTGTTAAATATTCGAATGTCGTCGGACGGCACTCTAGCCATGACTGCAGCGATCAGCTAGAGTGCCGTCGGACGGCACTCTAGACACTCCGATTCTAGAAAAGTACTGCGTACCTCCAGAGTAGAACATACTCGCAGTGTGGGATTGGCAAACCCAAAGAATTCATCACAAGAAAGCTTCCCAATCAACCATCGTCACCGTTAGACGGAGGGGTGCAGGATTTTTCTGACTATTTCTTTATATCCTTTTAAACCCTGCCTCCACTTTTTGCAACATTTTCTGCAAGGGCGAGGGAGGGGCCGTTGTGCATCACTCCCTCAAGTGGCAAATATTACGCTACTAGGCACTTTCCCTCGTCCTGTTGGTTGTTGTTTCTGCAGGGGGCAGTCATCTTGTAAGGAAACCAAAAAGGCTCAATTTGACTACTAGCTCCGCGTCCTTATTTGCGCAGGTATTTCGTTTTTTTTTTCGGGTTAGTGGTGCTGGCTGCCACTCTTTCTTTTGTCTTACTATCTCCCTCCTTATTTACTGCGATTTGTAATTAAACACGGCTGGTGCTCAGAAGCATTTTCTCACCGCTTACTCCCGACAAAGAGCTTAAGCTAAGGGAAGGAAAACTTCTTCCAAATAGGCTACTTCGTGCAAATGATATCACAACGCGAAAACGTAAGGTGGTACTTTTTACACTGGCGATAAATATGGCTCTAGCCCAATACAAGGCTGATACTAGTGTGCATAAAGCACGTTCCCGAGTCACTGCTTCTTAACTGGATGCTTCTGAGCAATGTCTCAGCGATAGGTTCCCCATTTAAGATTTGAAGTGCTTTATGTGTATATACACGCTGCCTGGGCCTAAATTAAGAGCCAATTTACTGTTAGGACTTTTCCAAATGAAAGGTGCTTTCATTTTTTTTTGGACGTAGCACTCGTTTAGTTGGTATAATTTCTTTGAAATTAAAGTTGTTCATTTCTCTTGAGGCTGTAAAAACATTCTGCGGCCTGGTTAACTTTGGCAGTAACTGCTGTTCTCGCACCGGCTCTCTCTCTCACGTGAGTCAAAGATTGCGCAACAAGGTTACCTCGGCTTTCAGCGTATCGCGCCTCTACCTGGTAGTAATTCAAAATCTCCGCGCAACTGTTGATGTGCAGATGGACAACGAGGTGCGGTACGCCGAGCTGTCGCTACCGCGCAGCAAGTATCCCGTGCGCATCCGGGAGCCGCCGACGGAGTATGCCCAGATCGATTTCCAGCGGGCCGGTGTGCTTTTCAGCACGGTGCCCCCACTTCAGCCCGACGAGGATGACCCGTGCGCAGCCGTGGGCTCGGACACGCCGCTCATGAACAGCCTGCAGCCAAACACGAGGGTACGGTCCGGCTGACCACTAGAGAGAAGAGATTGAGCGTTCATTGTTCAGCCTGTCTCTATCACGCGTCCAGCGTTCGCCTTTTGAATGATGTGCACTTCGAAATTTGGCTGTGCGGGCGTCCCTGCGCAGTTTTGATGACCCCCCCCCCCCCTTCACCGCATGCTTGAAATTGTTTGTGTAACCTGAGATAGATCCCTTTGTAGCATTTAATGTCAGAATATGCCGTCCTACCAAATAGCAGACCTTATTCGCAAACAGGAAAGCATGGCTAGAGTCTAGTACGCTCAGCAAGTCAGGTAGTTTGAATGGGAGTTGTTATTTTTGTGTACTAAAACTAAACACAACGCACATAACCTGCTTAAGATCCTGCACATAGATGAGAATCTTATAACTATTGAAAGACCCCTTTTTCCGCAATCAGTGGCTCACACAGAAGCGTTTGAGTCGTCGCAAGGCATAACACTTCCACTTAAGAGGTATTTATTTATTTATTTATTTATTTATTTATTTATTTTTATTTATTTATTCATTTATTTATTTACAGGTATTGCAGGTCAAAACTTTGACTCAAGCAGGAGGGGCTATACAAAACATAGGAATGAGACGTGTACGAAAGAGAACATAAGCAATAAATATATAAGAAACCATTCATGCTACCCAGCATCTTATACGCATGTATTACAAGGGCAACATGACAGAGCACATTAATTTGAAAAAAAAGGTCACGCTGTAACGCTTCTGCAAAATATTTTGCTTTTAAAACATCAAGAGGTAAAGAATTACAGTCTGCAACAGTTCTGGGGAAAAACTATTCTATCTAGTCTATCGCTGCGGAAATTTACTCAGTAGGTGAATAGAATGTTTGCTCAGTTAAGGGAAAAAGATAAAAAAGACGTAGGTACTGGAGGTATGTTCCTGTACACGACAAATTGATTCTAACAGGTAGTTTGACTAGCACGGCTACAATCCCGCTATAAGCATTTCTAGTATATCTCAACCGCGTCACCAGTTTCCTAAGAAAGAGATATCCTCAAAAGGCAGTGCTACCTAATGTTCTTCTGCCTAATTGTGACAAGCTTTCAAGGAAAATCACATGTTCTGCGTTGAATACTTCCATGCTAACAAGCTGTCAGTACTACACGAAGAACCAGGCATTAAAAGAGACATGAATAAAATATGGAAGATTTGCAACCACCTGGTGGAGTATATGCAAACAAATGTCATGCACTTTCATCTTTTTGATCTCTTCCAGCACCTAGGTGGCGCACCGACCGAGCACAACACAATATCAACGCCTGTGTGACAGCAGCGACGCCACAGTTGTGAGAGTAAGACATTTCATCACCACTCTTCGTGCTCCTGAGGGAGTCGTTCCCCGAAGAAAAAAAACACCACCACCGGCATTGCCTCAGCGCGTGTAACGCGAGCATGCTGCTGCAAGGTGGTGGTCTACACCAACACGTTCAACTTCAGCTGTAGAGACAGCACTTGGAAGCCAGCCTTCTCAGGACAAAAGTCTGTCACCGGGTGTCAACAAGGACTCGAAGTGAAGCGCCACGGGCTAACTGCCCTGAGATGGGACGCTTGAGAGAGCAAATGTCCACGAGTCGCAAGCCTGGCTCTCTTCACTTTCCCTCCGCGTTGCACTGCGTGTACATAGGCTAACGGAACGTATTATGCGCGTGTGTCAGGCGCTGGAACAGGCACCCGAGCTCAAGCGACGCTTTCCATTGAAGTCGAGAAGAGCGATATGACATTCCTTCAACACTAGTCAAGAACAGCCCATCCGCCACTGGAACTCCTCGAGATTCATCAACGTCGCGAGAGGTGACTGAGTGGAGCACAGTGGTTTGTCGCACGTAAGATAAGCTGATAGAAATAAGTGACGGAGTAGACCGGCCAAGCCACGAAGTTTAATTCCCCTTCAAACAGCTTAGTGGCGGGGACGTATGAGAGCTGCCAGCAGTGGCGAAGAGGCCGGGGAGAAGTAAAATATGTTTAAAAAGTGCGCGCTTTCATCCTTGTCCCCGAAGACGTTTTGAAGAGGTGTAGCAGTGCAGTGAAGTCCCGAAGAACGTTGTCGCTACACGACCGGATGTGCATGGGCTTTATCCATCGTTGTTGAACTGTTGTGAAACAGTATGTAAGAGAAGAAAAAAAAAAGAGAACAATTATGAATGATGAGAGCTTGTGTTGCCTGTGCGAATGAGCAGTGGCCGCGAATGCGTATGCATGAAACAACACCAGCACAGGTTTTGGAGTTGTCTTATTGATTCGTTCGTGTTTTTAATTTTCTGTTTAACAAAATACTTTTTTTTTTCCATTTCGGTCTGTTCTTGCCCGGTGCTTGTTCCTTTTGATTTCGTCTGGCCTCGTCACGTTACGTTTGGTTGAAATTCGGGGCGTGTCGCATCTTCGTATATACATACTTCATATGAACTCATGACGCAAACTTTTACGCTCTACAATAAAGTATATAATTATTATTACTGTGAAACAGTGGCACTCTTTTACTTCGAAGAATTGTTTTCTTTTTTCGGTAAGTGAGAATGCGTGTGAGCTAGCGCACGTGCATTTCGCAAATTAGCTTCTGCTGTGATTCGGCCAGATCGTGCCACGAGCCCTCGTTTGGAGATTTTGTCAGTATTGGTCTTGCTGCTCACGCTGGAGCATAAGGCCGGCAGATAATTCCCACCGCTTTTAATTTACTAGGCGCTATGCCAGTGTCCCCACCACCGAAGCGGCGATTTCGAATGTACTCGTGCTTATGGAGAAAGAGTAATGCAGCCTAGTTTTTGTTGTTAGGAGCTGACAGGAGAGCGGCGCTCGTTTGTACCGTAAATGGATTTAGTACTTAGTTGATAAAGTCCTCTTACGAAGTGGAAACTAGTCCCAATACTTCATTACGAAAAAAAAGAGGATGGATAATAAATTTTTACGTTTGATAGTTTTAGAATTGCGTAATTTTAGTTTGTAAAATTTGATCTATTGCATTGTGAAATGCTACCGACATAGTATTAGCTTTCATGGGTGCCCAAGAAACATAGAAAGCTTCGTCAGAATACTTGATAAAAGATTATTCTTACTCTGGCTGTGTGAAATGGAAGGTTCACCGACTTCTCATATAATACCTACCAACGGGAGCACTGAATGCTGACAACCGACCCAAAGGTGAGTGGTCAGGAAAGATAAGGCTGCGGTAAACATTGACGTTCCCCTTAACTGCAGTTTATCTTGTGCTCGTAAATCTGCACATAGTTGCGTTGTAATCGTGAGCATCAATCCCGACATGCCAATATTAAGGTAAGGTTAGTTATCGAGTCTCAAAATCGCATGTAGGTGGCCGCGCATCAGACAGCGGCCGCCAGCAAGTGCCGAATGAAACACAGTGCAGCCACATTTTCCAGTTCTTCTTTTTTACCTCTTTCTTTGGATGACTGCGCATCGGTAACACGAAAAGTGAAGCGGACATTGCCTGTTAAAGCGTCTATATCTGAGCAGTGCTTCGGTGCTCAGAAAAAGAAGTAGCATGAAGGACCTTCCTAAAAACGTCAACTGCAAACCGCTTCGCCGCCAGTTTTCTTGACGCAAGCCACAGGTATTAAAAAAAAATTGACGATTGTTGCTGAAAAATTGGAAAGAAGGCCGGTGAATTTGCAGGATAAAGCCTGCTCATTTCTCCAAAAAGGGGGAGGAGGAGCTGTACTATATAAAAAATACTGCTATAAAATCAGTGATGGATTACGATGTACGTTAACTCCCGCTTCAATGAAGACGTGCACATCATTTATGAACTCTCGCAATTCACTATCCCGTACGGTAAAGGATGAAAAACAGTATGTTGAATTAAGGCGTGGGTATGACCTCCCCGTGCACAGAGTGGGGGCACGCGCCAGCTCAGGTATTTAACATGAACGAGGCTTAAGCCGAATTAGGCTTATAGGGCCCCTGAAGCACCTTTTTGTATATCACGAACGCTGCTAGAGCTTGGTGAATAGACAGGTTCGATGTGAACATAAGGGGACCATTAATTATCTAGAGCAAATATCGCCCACCCTTATGGCCAGCAAATATTGCTCCATACATACGCCCCCTCCCTCTATTTTTACCTGGCTTACTACCCGTTGTTAAAATTCCGACATGCCTCGCTGCCTTTGGGGCCGTCATTGAGAATATCTTTGCTATAGGGCGGCGTGTCTTTGGTCACAGAGTATATAAGGGGTGCTTTCAACCATACTCTAACAAAGCAAAGTGTCTGTGCGCTGGGTAATCGAGTACGCAGGACTACACTGAGCTACTAAAAGCAAAGATGATACCTTTTTCATGCGCGAAAGAAAAAAAAAAGATTCTTTTGTAGCCTATTTTAGAACTATTTTTGCTGGTTGACTGTCAGGAGACACGAAGTCCGAAACGAGGTTGAAATATTAAAAAAATCTACGCCTGCACGTGTACAGAAGCGCACAAAAGAGATAAAGCCCAACTTATACTCCCTGTTTGTATATAGATGATTCGAGATTTGGTTGTAGTTTAGGCTATCACTACAATAGGCTGATCACTGTATGCGAACAGTAATTATTTTAATTCAACATCACAAGAATATCCAAACTGACCAACAGCCATATGATGAGAAGCATGCGACTTCCGGAAGGCTGGTCACAGCTTGCACTATTTGTCCAGCCCTCCAAAGCCTAACGGCAGACTTGAACCATTAGAATAGGCTCGAAAAAAGCTTGTTCTTCTTCTTAAAGATGTTCCTTGGCGTGTATTCGCCTCAATTCCTGTCTTGAGAGTTAGATATATTTTCTTCGCCTTTACTTCGCGGAGTGACTACCTGTCTTTGTTAGGGGGATTTACTAGTAGTGACCCTGCAAGGTGTGCTCATGAAAAGGTCAGTAAATTTGACTGCTTTCTCAGAGTACTTCGCGCCCACCAGAGAAGACATCTCTGCCACGACGTAATGTCGCTACTGTTGCTCAATTACGGCTTGCACCGATGCGTACTGCCTTCAACGTGCGTGATAGCCCCATATAACGCCAAGCATAGAACGTATACACCCTGAGTTCCGATCTTAAACTTGTGTAAATTGTTCATTGAATGTTGACTTGGAAGCACATGCTTCATTGAAAGCATTTGCAATATTTTGGTACAAGGCTATATACGTTATTGTTACAATTCTTAGCTATAACTTTCGGTGTGCCGTTCATACCTAAATTGTTGAAGTTTCATGGCATGTCGGCATTCAGCAATTACCAGATCGTCGGTGAGAGGATTCATCTCGATGGTTTTTACGGCCCGCTGTGCTTCCACCCCTGGGATAAGGTCTAGCATGAGTCAGAGGAGAAGGGGAGTACAGCGCCGCTTTTGCTAACTGGAAAAAAGAAGTTGATGTTCGAAGCCATGTTCCACCTCTTTTGTCCGGTGGGGCAGATGTGGCCCGTAAGTATTCAACCCAGCGTCGGCAGACTCTCGAAGCCTCAGCTTCGGCGGATAGTTATGGCTGTGAAAATGTCAAGGGTAGAGCGTTACTTTCGACCAAGAGTTATGGCTGTGAAAATGGAGTTCGTATGGCCTTAAATTCGGCGGTAATATCAGGCGACAAAAACGGCAAGGGCATAGCCTTTTTTTCGGCGGTGAATGATGGCCATGAAAAAGGGCAAGGGTATAGCCTTACATTCTGTGGCGAGATATGGCCATGACAGTGGTAGGGCTATAGCGATGCCTTCGCCGGGGACCTATGCTAGGAAAAAGGCAAGGCTGTAGCCTTACTTTGAACGGGGAGTTTAGGTGATGAAAATGGAAGGGCTGTAAGCCTTGCAATCGGCATCTAATTATTACTGCAAAAATGGCCTTAGCTTTGCGACAAGACATGGCCGTGATAGTGGCAGCGCAGGCCTTTACCCCAACAGCGAGTTATGGCTCGGAAAATGGCAGGGGCATAGCCTTACCTTCGGCGGTGACCTAAGGCGATGAAAATGCAAAGCGTTTAGTCTTACCTTAGGAACCGATTTATGGCTGTGAAAATAACAACTGTATATATAGCCTTACATACGGCGGTGAGTTAAACCGCTAAAAATGGCAAATCTAAAAGGAACTATGGACTCGTCGTTGTCGCAGCCACAACTCCAAGACGAATGTACAGATTCCTTACCTTCGGGGGAGTGCTATGTCGCTGAAAATAGCAAGCCTATACGCGTTATGCGAAATCTTCTGCCCTCGCGCAGCCACCACTTTCGGGCCGCCATTTTCAAGGGTTGAACCGGAAAGCGGAGCAGCTAACTGGAAAGAGTACTGGGTCATCTGGCGTTTTCTGCTGTTCAAAATGAAAGCAGTACAGTTATGGCCCATGCCGTACACAAAGTGAGTACACGGGGTGCTAAAGGGAGAAAGGATGAAACTCTCGAAGTCAAAGCATGATTTGTTGTATCATCGCAGTTGTCGCAGCGACGGTGGATGTTGTTGCTTTGTGCTTTGTCTCGTACGGGCGGAGCGTGCGCTGCGAACCGCTCCTGATTTATCTTCGCGAATCTGACAATAACACGAAGAAGTTATATAAGCGATATGCGAAAGGTGCTATCAATGAACTGTCTGCTCGTCTCTAATCTAGCAGTTAATTCCGGCTAACGCCGCGGCGATTGCGGGCTACTACTGTGTAATTCCGTACGAACGAGACGGAAGCTCTAAGACGTTTAGCGACCTCTATGACGCGGCTGCGTACGTATGGCTCCTGATGATAGGTCAGCGTTAGTTTTTGCTCGTTCGGTGCTTGAAATTATTTTTTCTCTTCGGCAGGCGAAACTGTCAACTGACGTTTGAATGGAGAGGCTACAGCTCCTGTTAGACATACATGCTTTGGGAGCTCAATCTAAGCGTGGCTGCTGCAATCTGTGGCCTGATATTGCTTGTGTGCCTCTTGCAAGAAGTTGGTGTTTACGTGCCTAAGAAGAAGGGCGCTTCCTGCAGTATACGGCCCGCGATGCAAATAGTCTTTTCGTACAAAAATGGTGCGAGCTCGAGTGCTCGCATGGATGAAATCTGAGCCGAACCCTAACCGTTGCTTGGTCTGTGATTGTTCTTGCCGTAAACGACAATTATCTAGCGCAATTGGACAACAGGAGCCCCGAAAACGCGCCTCGCGCAAAAAGAAACGCTGAGGTAAGATTACCTACAGCAAAAATTAAACGAAAAGGGCGCAGTTTGGGTACATCTAAATACAGGTAAGTTTGGAGGCTTGAGTGCCGCGACTGGCGTAATGAAGGATTTTGGGACTGCGTTCTTAGCGCGGGATTGAGGAGGGAGCGCAAGAAGAAGTAGGCAGGGAAGGGGGTGGCAGTTTTTCGTCGATTTTGTTCTGTGTGGTTAACTCCGTCATACTCAGTTTCATTTCATGGAAGATACCTCTTCAGAAGCTTCTATGGGTGAACATAACGTTTCATATTTGCAATCACAAGCTAGCACAAATTGACTTTGAGTGAGACAGGTTGAAGAGACTAGTTTGTTTTCGCCCCGTCAACAATCATTATGTTAACTAAATCTTTCAGGTACAGTTCCACTGCATTCGCGATGATGAACAAGTACTTAAGGCATAGTTGATTGCAGGAAAAAGAAACCCCACATTTGTACAGCCCGGGCATATTCAAAGGGCTTCACCGAAGATAATGTCTTCAAATCAGTGACAAAATTGTAACTACTATCTCGGTACAGTGGAGATTGTTTTCCACTCATAGTATGTCTACGCAAAGCCGTAGGAGAATCGGAGCACCAAAAACAAGTTCACACACCATTCATCAGTAATTACGTGCGGCCAAATTGCTCGAGGCGGCTGCGAGTCAAAGCGACCCGACAAAGCGCACGCGTACCACGCCTACTAGCGACTGGCGCTACCCTTTAACATGGTGTCTAAAGGAGGGTTGGCTTTGGCTCTGACGGAGGGCAACACATTTGCATAATTCGTACAGCCTTACCTTTAGAGGCTAGTTATGGCGATCAAAACGGTAAGGATATAGCTTAACATCGGCGGCGAGTTAAGGCTGTGTACCTGACAAGTGTAGATGGCTGTGTAGAAGGCTGTGAAGATGACGAGCTTTACCTGCGGAGGCCAGTTTTTAAATTTACTAGGCCACATCTTTACCTTTGTCGGCGAGTTATGGCCTTGAAAAGTCAGCCGTATAGCCTTACTTTCGGTGGTCATTTATGCGCTGAAATTGAAAAAAAAAAAACAATAGCGTTACCGTTACCGACGGTAATGGCGATAAAAATGGCAAGGCTATAGCGTTATCACCGGCAATGATATATGGCTCTGAAAACGACAATTTTATAGCATTATATTTGGGGGCAAGTTATGGCGATGGAAATGGCATGCTGTAGCCTTACCTTCGACGGCAAGTTATGACTGTGAAAAAGTCAAGAGTAAAGCCTGACAATCGGGGGTGAGTTATGGCACTTAAAATGGCCAGGGCATATGCTTATCTTCTCTTAAAATTCACCACGATGAAGATGGCGACACTATAGACAGACCTTCAGCGACGATTTTGTGGTCATGAACGTGGCTAGGGTACACATTTACCTTTGGCGGGAAGCTTATAGCACTGAAAATGACCAGTCTACAGCTTTACCTTCGTCTGATAGTTATGGCTGTGAACGTGACCAAAGTCTTACCTTCGGCGGCGATTTATGACGATGAAAACGGGTGTACAGCCATAAAGTCGGAGCTGAATTATAGAGCTTAAAATAGAAAGCTGTAGAGCTGCCTTCGCTGATGAGCTCGAGTTGAGAGAATGACCAAGGTACAACCTTACCTTCGGCGGTAAGTTACGGTGATGAAAATGGCAATTCTATATTCTTACCTTCCGCTGGTAGTCACGGTGTTAAAAATGAAAACGCTATAGCCTCTCCTTTGGCAGCGGGTTGTACTTGTGAAAATAACAACCGTATAGCCTCACCTTCGGCGGCGAGTTGTGGCGCTCAAAATGGCAGGGCTATATAGCCTTACTTTCCGCTGAGAGTTCTGGGTGTGAAAATGAGAAGTGTACAGCTTTGCCTTCAAGTTATGGCACGGAAAATGACGAGGTTATAGCGTTACTTTCGGTGGGGAGTTTGGCAATGACGATGGCAACGCTATAGCTTAGACTTCGGCCGAAAGTTATGACGGAAGATGATACCTGCGGCGGTGAGTTTTGGCTGCGAAAATGTAAGTGTATAGCGTTAGCTTCGACGGCGAGTTATTGCCATGAGTTGCAACCAAGTTGAGGCCGAAAATGTCGAGTTAACGTTGTGCGACAAAAATGTCAAGAGTATAGATTTACAGTGCGAGGAGAGTTGAAAATGGCCCAGCATTACTTTCGGCGATCAGTTCGGTTCATGAGAAGGACTAGGCATAATCGGAACTGAAAGCGCAAATTAGACCAGTCAAAGAAAGGAGACAACAGGACGAGCGCTCGTCCTTTTGTTTCCGTTCTTTGTCTGGTATAATTTGCGCTTTCAGTTCCCATTATGCATCACCAACCGGCCCAAACCATAACCCTTAAGGACTAGGCTATAGCCTTTCCTTGGGTGGCGAGTTTTGGCTATGCGAATAACAAATGTAATGCCTTACCTTCTGCGGCGAGTTGTGCAATGAAAAAGGCAATGGTGTAGCTTTACTTTCGGCGGAAAGATATGACACTTTTGGCGACGAATTGTTGCGATGAAAAGGGCGACGCTATAGCCTTATTTTCGGTGCCGAATAATGGCGAGGAAAATGATCTTGCGAAGCGGAGAGTTTTCGCGCTAAACAGGGCACCGCTATGCCTTACCTTTGTCCGGGAGTTATGGCTGTGAAAAATGACAAGTGTATTGCATTACGTCTGGCGGCGAGAGATGGGGATAAAAAATGGAACACCCATACCTTCGGTGGGGAATTCTGGTCAAGAAATAGGCTTGGCCGTAGCCTTACATTTGGTGGGGAGTTATGGCTCTGCAAATGACCTGGCTGCAAATGCAAATGGCTCTGCAAATGCAAATGGCTCTGCAAATGACCTTACCTTAGGCAGCGAGTTGCGTGATGACAACAGCAATGGTGTATCTACCTTCGATGGTGATTTATGGCACTGAAATTGGCAAGGCTGCTGCCTCACCTTAGGGTCACAATAATGGAATGAAAATGGAAATGCTATACTTTATTTTCGGACTTGAGTTATGACTGTGATAATGTCAATAGTATAGTTTTGCTGCTACTGTAAATTAAGGGAATGAATATTTGTAGTCTATAGACTGACCTTCGTCTAAGAGTCTTTTTCTTTAAAGTGACAAGTGTGTAGTCTTACCTTAGGTACCGATTTGAAGCGCTGGAAATGAAAAATCTGCAGCGTTTCCTGCGTCAGGGAGTCATGGCTCTGAAAATGACAGCTGAGTCGCCTTACCTTCATCGGTGATTTTGCCGATGAAAACAACAAGGCTAGAGTCTTAGTTTCAGCGCCAACAAAAGGAGCTCAAAAAGGAAAGGCTATTGCCGCACCCTCGGCCGCAAGTTATGGAAGGCTACAGCCTTACCTTTGGAGGCAAGTTATAGCTGTGAAAATGACAAAAGTATTAGCCGTCCGTACCTTGGGAGGGGCGTATGACGCTAGAAATAGCATGCCATGGGGCCAATAATGGCAAAGCTACAGCCATACCTTCGGCGGCGAGCTGTGGCTGTGAACATGCAAATGTATAGCCTGACCTTTGGCGGCGATTTAGAGAGCTTAAAATAGCCTTACCCTCGACATGGGTATTAGCAAGGGCAAGAGTATAGCTTTACCTTAGCAAATGGCAAGCGTATAGCTTCAGCTTTGGCGGCGTGATATGGCACTAAAATGCCAAATATATAGTCCTACTTTCGGTGGTGAGGTATGGCACTGAAAATTTTAAGGCTGTAACTATACCTTCCGAGGCGAGTCATGGCGATGAAAACGGAACGCTAGAGCCTTACCTTGGGTGGGGTACTGACTCTGAAAATTACATGGAAATACTTTCCCTCCGAAGTGAGTATGTCGCAGAAAATGGCAAGACTATTGCTGTGAGTAGTACGTGTAAATGGCAAGGGCATATCTGTACCTTCTGCGGCAAGTTTTGGCACTGAAAATAGAATAGACGTACCTTTGGCGGAGAGTTCTGGAGATAAAAATGGCTACGGTATACCCATACCTTCAGTGGCGGGGTCTTTCTATGCAAATGCCATGTGTATAGTTTTGCTTTCGGTGGCGAGTTGTCTGATGAAAATGAAAACGGTATAGC
The DNA here is from genome assembly GCF_048455015.1 of Haemaphysalis longicornis. Lineage (NCBI taxonomy): Eukaryota > Metazoa > Arthropoda > Arachnida > Ixodida > Ixodidae > Haemaphysalis > Haemaphysalis longicornis. The sequence goes on from NW_027526361.1 coordinate 83,235,481, forward strand.
CTTCCTTGGGTGGCGAGTTATGGCGCTGAATGTGGCGAAGCTATGGCTTATCTTGGATTGTGAGTAACGCGATGAAAACGGCAAAAAAAATTACACCATCTTCCCGTGGGGAACCCTGATGAGGATGCGAAGCATCGTGGTGGTTCCGTGTGGTTCTATTGTGTTGCCGTTATGTTGAGTAATCTGGTTTTTACTAGCGCCTGAGGGAATTCCGCGTCCGGGTGCCCACCGGTGGCAAAGGCACGCAAGTGCTGTTGTGTTACGGTGAGTAGGCGGTGGTTCTCGAGGCGCCGAAACTCGTCCATCATGTTCTTGTCGATGTTGTCTCTATGGTATAATCGGTAGTCTCCGTCAGCTTTGATGAGAAGGTTACATTGGTGCACCGGCTGAGAGCAATGTACACGCCCTCTTCTTCGCAGCTTTGTCTTCTCGTTCTTCGTCTTCTTCGGCGGTTACCCTATGGGGAGATGACGACGGTGGTTGAACGCGAACCTATCTCGTGATGGATTCTTTGGTTGGCCAATCCCTAGGGGCATCCTGCCACAATTAGCATCAGAGGCGCTGTGGACGGGGCTGGTTGAGCTGCAAGGCGCGTGGTGCTTCCCGCCACAGCTTTCCCACGGGAAATTCAGCTTCAGTTTTCAGTTCGTCCTTTCCGTTGTCGTTCAGCTTCGTGTGCCTTCGTTGTATCAGTAGCTTCTTGACGTAGTTTGAATGAGTCAAGGACATAAGGCGCGTTCGTAGCACTTGCTCCTGTCCCGGATTTGTAGCGTAATGGGAAGAGCACCGCGTACCTCCCGTTGCGGCCAGAGAGTCGTGGGATCGATACCGGGCGCCGCTAACTATTTCTTTTTTTTATAGTGTAGTATCGCGGAGCTGTGGGTGTAAGGAGGAGAGTTGCGCATGCGGAGTGAGCGTGTGGACGGCGCCACCATCAACGACGCAGGACCAGGCGAGCCTAAGAAATGCTCCGCATTTAAAACGTGGCCTCACGGCGAGTTGTTGTGAAAATGGCAAGGCGAGAAAATAATGTTACGAAGGCTATAGTCTTTCCCCAGGTGACGCGTTATGGCGCTGAAACTTGCAAGGCTATCGCTTTAACTTTGTCGGCGAGTTATGGCTGTGAAAGTCACTAGTATATACAGCCTTACCTTCGGCTTCCAGTTATGGCTCTGACAAGGGCATAGCCTTACTTTCAGCGGTGAGTTCTTGTGATGAAAAGGGCTAGGCTATAACCTTACCTTCGGCGCGGAGTTATGGCTGTCAATATGAGAAGAGTATATATCGCCTTACTTTAAGAAGTGAGTTATGGCTGTGGAAATAACAAGTATATAGCCTTACCTTCTGCGGTGAGTAATGATGCTGTAAATGACCATGGTATAGCTTTACGTTCTGCAGAAAGGCATGACACCGCAAATGACAAGCATTCACACTTTATTTTTGTGCCAGGTTATGGACATGAAAATGGTAAGGTTGTAGTCCTACCTCCGGTGCTTCTTATGGGGGGGAGATTGAGTAGGGTGTAGCTCTATCTCGGAGGCGCCTCACGCTGCTGAAAAGCAACCTTGCAGTCTTACTTTCAGCGATGGGTTATGACGATGAAAATGGGAAGGCTGTACCTCCGGCGGCGAGGTATTTCGCTTAAAATGACAAGTGTACAGCATTACCCTGGCTGTCAAGATATTGTAATCCAAATTATAAAGCAACAGCATTATCCTCGTTGCCGAATCATGGCTGGCAAAATGACAAGGTATAGGTTTATGGTGGCGGCGAGTTATGTTGCTCACAACGGCGTTACTTTTGACGGCAAGTTACAATGATCAGCAAGGTTAGGCTATACTGCCTAACCTTGCTTAGGCTATAATGGGTTTGTTTATTTGTGGTTTGTTTTTACTGCCCGGCCACGCCCGGTTCTGTTATCTGTGTCGCAAGCGAAGCGCGTGTTCCATTATTTATTTTTATGCCGCACGGGCTATCTCATTCAGAAAAAGAGGCTGTTTCGCCCTAACGTCACTAGCATAGAATAATCTTTTTTGATCTACAATGTTCTGGATGTAACTCGACGGTGCGAGAAACACTCTCGCACTCACAGAAACACTCACAGAGCAGACGCCGCGGCATTCGACTCGGCGACGGTCGCTTGCACACGTCACTTTAGTGACTGCTGCTTCACCGCCTGTGTATTCTTTAGTTGTAGGGAAGCACAAGTTCGCTCCAATAAGCTTGTTTTTCTTGAAGACAACTGCGGCGTCTTTGGCTTCGTGACGTCTGGTGGAGGTGGTGGGTACGGACCCTTTATGCTCTCTACGACTTCTGGAAGCCGCCAAGCCAGTCCAACCAGAGCCAGCCGCTGACTGCAAGGTTTACTGCCCGAGTTCAGTCTTCTGCCCGAAAGACCCAAGAGAACGATCGCTGAAACCAACACCATGGTGCAAGAAGCAACGCCACCAATCGTGCGGCAGCAGCCCCGGGAACCGCCACCGTTCCGGAGAGGCCCCGCTGAAGACCCCGAAGAATGGTGGGAGCAGCCGGAGCGCATCCGCATCTTCAACGGGTGGGACGATGAAGAAACTTGCCGGAGCGTCTTCTTTTACTTAGAAGATGCAGCTCGAACTTGGTTTGAGAACCATGAAAGCTCCCTGACTGACTTGACTCAATTCAAAAGCGAGTTCCTTAATACCTTCGCTACCGTGGTGAGAAAACACGGAGCTTCTCTTGCTTGAAAGACTAACGCAACACCCCAACAAAGGAGTCGTGATCTTCGTTGAAGAAATGAAGCGACTATTTCGCCGGGCGGACCCGGAAATCACGAAGGAAAAGAAATTGACATTTCTTATGCGAGGAGTAAAGCAAGAACTCCTTGCTTGCCTTGTCCGCAGCTTCCTAATACGGTGGCCGAATTCGCGTCTGAAGCTGCCGCGATGGAGAAGATGCTAGAAATTCGAACGAGGCAGTACGACCGCCCTGTCAACGCGCTGTTCTCGGAGACTATGGGTGCCACAATTATAAGCTCCGATACATTGCGGAAGACCATCCGAGTAGTGGTCAGGGAGGAGCTACCGAAACGTTTTCCAACGACGTTGCAGCCTCATGTGCCTTCCCTGACTGACGTCGTCCGAGAAGGGGTTCAACAGGCACTGGGGACTTCTACGCCATCCGAAGCACCCCGCGAGCCACAAACGATGACGTACTCCGCAGCTCTTCGTCAACCCTGCCCTGCTCCGACCCGTCGTCAAGGGGCCCTGCCATACCGCCGTCCACAGTCGCCCACCCGACCTTCTGCAGACTGATACCAGACGCCTAGGAAGACCGACATGTGGCAAACGCCCGATAGTCGCCCGTTGTGCCACCACTGTGGAGAGGCCGACCACATCTACCGTCGCTGTCCCTACAAGAGGCTCGGTTTAAGAGGGTTCTCCGTCGACGCACCCCGACCACGACCCGGCCAGTGCCCTACTGAAATCGAATACCTCTCCAACACCAACCGAAGACCAGCCCGCTTCAACCGTTCACCATCGCCCTACCCGTACCAGTCGCCGAACCACACTAGCACTGCTGACTTCTTATGTGGAAAGCCCCCCAGCCCACGCGGGGGAAACTAAAAGCAGCAAATGTGAAGTTGCAGGACCGCGGAAAAATGAAAACCCATTCATGGTTCGCTCCAAAATCACGAAGGACGTTTAGCCCTTGCCACGAATCGACGATGCCCTCGACCCCTCTGCCACGCGAAGTACTTCTCATCGATGGATCTGAAGATAGGCTACTGGCAAATTAAAGTGGACGAGACAAATCGAGAGAAAGACTGCATTCATAACAGCGGACGGCCTATACGAGTTCAAGGTGATGCCGTTTGGGCTACGCACGGCACCAGCAACGTTTCAGAGTCATGGACACTGTGCTACCTGCCCTGAAGTGGTACAGCTGACTCGTATAGCTCGACGACGTTGTGGTATCCGCCCGAAATTTCGACGAACACCTTGCAAGGTTGGCGTCTGTACTTGCGGCCATCCGTACGTCGGTGTTGACGCTCAAGCCTGAAAAGTGCCGCTTCGCGTGCGAAGAACTCAAGTTTTTAGGCCACATCGTCAACGCTGTGGGGGTTCTGCCTGACCCGGCAAAAACTTCAGCCATAGGGATCTTCCGAAGACCGAATGACAAGAAGGGCGTGCGAAGACTTCTCGGGCTATGCGCATACTACCGGCACTTCGTCCCAAACTTCGCACGCATTGCCGAGCCACTCACGCACTTGACGAAAGATAGCAGCCCTTTCAGCTGGGAAAATGCCCAAGAGGAAGCATTTTGCGAGCAGCAACAACGCCTGCAAAGCCCATCCGCACTCGCTCATTTCGACGAAAACGCCGAAACGGAAATGCACACGGACGCCAGTGATATAGGCCTGGTTGCCGTCCTCGCCCAAAAGCAAAGCGGTTGCGAAAAGGTAATCGCCTATGCCAACCGTGGTCTGTCGAAGGAGGGGAAAACTACTCTGCCTCCGAGAAACAGTGCCTCGCTATTATATGGGCTATTTCAAAATTTCGCCCATACGTGTATGGTAGACCATTCAAGGTTATGCAGACCACCGTGCGCTGTGTTGGCTAGCCAATTTGAAAGATCCCTACGGCAGTCTTCGGCGGTGGAGCTTGCGCCTACAAGAATTCGACGTTACAATCGTCTATAAAGCTGGCAGGAAACGCTCCGACACCGACTGCCTGTCTCGCGACCCATCGACCCACCAAAATAAGATTCCGACGAAGACGGCGCATTCCTCGGAGTCGTGAAGTAAAGCAACCTTGCCGCCCAGCAACTTGCCCACCCCGAGTTACGCGTCATGATCGACTATCTGGAAGAACGTAACGTCAGCGTGCCAAGGGCCTTCGAACGCAACTTACCGGCATTCAGCCTCAAAAACTCCGTCCTCGTAAAGAAACATTTCGGCCTCGGAACGAGAAAAAGTTATCTTCTTGTCATCCCCGCAGACCTTCGTGACGAAATTTTGGAAGCGTTCCACGACGACCCCTCTTCCGGACATCTCGGCACAGCACGCACTATGGAAAATATCAAGGCGAAGTACTTCTGGCGCCGCCTTACCCACTACGTTCGGAGTTGTCGTGACTGCCAGCGACCAAAAACGCCGCCGACAAGACCCGCCGGCTTTCTCCAACCGATCGCCATCACGTCGAGGCCCTTTCAACAGATTGGAATGGACCTTCTAGGCCCGTTCTCTACGTCCCAATAACAGAACAAGTGGATTGTTGTAGCGACAGACTACATGACGCGCTACGCAGAAACCGCCGCTCTTCCGAGGGGGAGTGCACAAGAAGTCGCAATGTTCTTCATAAAGCAAGTTGTGCTGCGACATGGAGCCCATGAAGTCCTAATCACGGACCACGGAACGGCCCTCACTGCGGAGCTTATGCAAGGAATATTACACTACAGCAACACAGATCTCCGAAGAACGACGGCGTACCACCCGCAAACGAACGCACTAACGGAACGTCTGAACAAGACGATCGACGATATGCTGTCTATGTACGTTGACGTCGAATATAAGACCTTGGACGAAATCCTCCCGTATGTCACGTTTGCGTACAACACGGCTATCCAGGAAACTACACAGATGACACCCTTCGAGCTTGTCTATGGAAGATGGCCGACTACCATGTTTGACGCCATGATTTCGCACGTGGAAGACGACGACCTCAACACCGACGTCCAAGGATACCTTCAACGTGCGGAGGAGGCCCGCCAGCTGGCTCGAGTTCGTACAACACGCCAGCAGCTCGTGGATGCCGGGCGCTACAACCTCCGGCGCCGAGACGCCGAGTACCACCCAGGGGACCGTGTTTGGGTTCGGACTCCCATCCGACGACGCGAACTCAGTGAGAAGCTTCTGCGACGATATTTCGTACCCTACCAGATACTACGACGCGTTGGCTAACTTACCTACGAAGGGATTCCCGATGGTGATTCCGGTACATCACGACGAAGCACGCGACCCGAAGTCGTCCACGTGGTTCGCCTCAAACCTTACTGCGCAAGTTGACAGACTTTTTTGTTTTGTTGCTGTCTGTTTGTACGGTCGTTTTATTAGCATCGGGTAGATGCGCTTTTAGAGGGGAGTAATGCCACGAACCATGAATGGGTTTCTTTATTTATGGTTTTTTTACTGCCCGGCCGCACCCGGCAGTGTTATCTGTGTCCCAAGCGAAGGGCGTGCTCCATTCTTTGTTTTTATACCGCACGGGCTATCTCATTCAAATAAAGAGACTGTTTGGCCCTAATGCCACTAGCCTAGAATAATATTCTTTGATCTACAATGTTCTGGATGTAAATCGACGGTTCGAGAAACACTCGCGCCCAAAGATAAATTCCCGCAGAGCAGATGTCGCGCCAATCGACTCGCCGGCGCTCGCTTGCGCACGTCACTTTGTTGACGGCCGCTTCGCCACCTGTGTATTCTTCGAGTTGTTAGGGGAGCACAAGTTCGCTCCAATAAACTTCTTTGCGTTGAAGAGAACTGCGTCGCATTTGTCTTCGTGACAATATCGTTACCTTCGGCGACGAGTTATGGCAATGAAAGATGGCAAATGTATAGCCTTACATTCATCAGCGAGTTGTAGCGATGAAAATGTTAAGAGTATATATTTACCTTTGGCAGGAAGGTATGACACCCAAACTGTCATAGCCTTGCCTCCGGCAATGAGGTCTGTTAATTCAATTGGCTATGGAATAATCTTAGCTTCGGTGGCGCGTTTGGCCTATGCGAATGATAAGTGTATCACCTTCCCTCCTGTGGCGGGTTGTGCGGTGAAAATGGCAACGGTATTGCCTTACCTTCGGTGGCGCGTAAAGGCACTGAAAATGGCGAGGCTACAGGATCGCCACTTGGTGGCGAGTTATGGCGCTGAAAAGGGCAACAGCTGTAGCGTTATTTTCGGTGCCGAGTTATGATGCTGAAAATGGCAAAGCGAGAAAAATGATATAATGAAGCCTGAAGCCTTACCTTTGGGCGAGAGGTATGGCGGCACACAGCGCACCGCTATAGCTTTATTCTTTCCCCGTGAGCAATTCCTTTGAAAATAACAAATGTATAGCCTTACCGGTGGCGATGTCGATGAAAAAGGAATACTTTTATCTTCGGCAGGAAGTTAGGGTGAAGAAAACGGCTAGGCCTTACCTTTTGTGGCGAGTTATAGCTTTGCAAATGGCAGATGTTATTGCCTCCTTTTAGGCTGCGAGTTCTCAGATTAACTCTTCGGCAGCGAGTTATGGCGCTGAAAATGGCAGGGCAACAGCCTTCCCTCCCGGGTGAAGTTAGTGCAATAAAAACGGAAAGGCAAGCGCATATCTTTACAGGTGGCCTTGCCTTCAAAGGCCAGTTATAACGGCGATAATGACAAAGATTTAGCTTTACCTCTCCTGTGCTTCATGGTGATGAATATTTCTGCCTACAGCCTTGCTTTCTACGCAAAGGTATGGCCGTTAAAATGACATCTGTATAGACTTACTTGCCGTAATTTAAAGTGCCTAAAATGGAAAATAGCAGCTTTACCGGCGGATGCATATGGTGGCTGTGAAAATAAAAATTGCATAGTGCTACATTCGTCGTCAAGTTTTGGTGATGAAAACAACAATCAGTAGCTTAAATTGGAAGGGCTATTGTATTACAATCGGCGGTATCTGTCGCTACAAATGGCAGATATGCAGACCTGCCTTTGGAGGCGAGTTTTGAAGCTGGAAATAAAACGTGCATAGCCTCGGTGGAGGGAGGGACTTTACATTCCTGCGAAGTGTTTTCACACTAAATGGCATAGCATTGCATTTGGTGTGAGTTCTGGTGATAAAAATGGCTAGGGTGTTATTGTGATGCCTTGAGTGGGGAGGTTCCTCCCCACCCATACCTTGAGTGTACCTCGCCACCCATACATTGAGTGGGGAGGTATGGCTTTGGAATTGACATGTACATCGCCTTGCCTTCGTGGCGAGTTGTTCGATGAAATTAGGAACGGTGTTGCCTTCCTTTGGTGGCGAGTTATCACCCGGAAATTACCAAGATACAGCGTATGTTTCGGCGACGCGTGAAAAGCTGAAAAGGGCAAACTATAGGTTTATCTTCGGCAGTAAGTTATCGTTGCGAAAATGGTAAGACGAGGAAATAGTGTTACGAAGGATATAGTCTTATCTTAAACAGTGGATTATTGCACTGAAAATGGCAATTATAGCCTTACATAATTCGGCGTGTTTTGGCTGTGAAAAAGACAGGTGTATGTATGCTTACCTTGGGCTTCATATGGCTCTGAAAATTGCACAGCCTCAGCTTTGCTAGTGTATTCTGGGGATGAAAAGGGCTAGGCTACAGCCTTACTTTCGGTGGCCAGTTAAGGCTGTGAAACTGACACGTTTAAAGCCTTACCTTAGATTCCAAGTTACGGCTGTGAGAATGACTAGTATATATTTTTGCCTTCAGCGGAGGGTAATGGCGGTGAAAATGACAAGGGTATAGCTTTAGCGTCTGCGGCGAGTTATGGCGCTGCAAATGACAAGCACACAGCCTTTCCTTCGGTGTCCTGTTATAACGATGAGAAGTGGATGGTTATTATTGCCTTACCTCGGGTACCTAGTTAAGGCTGTGAAAATTAGAGAGTGTATCTTTATCTGAGAGGCGACTTACAGTACTGAAAAAGGCGACTCTGTAGCCTCACCTTCTGCGACGAGTAATGGCGATGAAAATGGCAAGGGTGAGCCTTACCTTCAGTGGCGAGATCATGATAATCATCATCATCAGCCTGTCTACAGCTACTGCAGGGCAAAGGCCTCGTCCATAGATCTCCAGTTATCCAGGTCCTGTGCTAACTGCGATGAATTTACCCCCTTAAACTTCTTGCTATCATCTCTCCAACTAACTTTCTGGCGCCCACTCCCATCCTTGCCTTCTCTAGGAATCTACTGTATTGTGCTTAGTGACCAATGGTTATCTTGCCTTCGCATTACACGCCGTGCCCAGCCCATTTATCCTTAATTTTTACTAATATGTCATTAACACACGTTCGTTCTCTGTCCCACTCCGCTCTTTTCTTGTCTCTCAACGTTACGCCTATCATATTCCGTTCCATTTGTCGCTGAGTCATCATCAATTTAAGTTGAAACCTTAGTGAGCCTTCAAGTTTATTCCCCGTAGGTGAATACCGGTAATACGCAGCTGTCATACCCTTTCTTCTTCAGGGACAATGGTAGACTGCCATTGATTATCTGAGACTGCCTGCCAAATGCACTCCCCACTTATTGTTATCCTTGTAATTATCTCTGCCTAATGGTTGTGATCCGGGGTCACTACTTGTCCTAAGCAGGTATATTAGTTTAACCCTTTCACCTCCTCGCCACCTATTTCAAACCCATGTGCTCTTCACAGGCTATTGATAATTGCTGCATATTAATTTTCAGTCCCGCGATTCCAATCGGCTTACCCAGTGCAGTCATCATACTTTGCAATGCGTCCGCCGAGTTACTTAGTGCAAATGAGGAGCGTATAACATCACTGTTGTCGGCGAGTTGTGGCGATAAAAAGGGCAGGGGTATGCTTTACCTTCATCCACCAGTTCTGGTACTGAAAATGGCATAGTCTGACCTTCGGCGGTGAGTTCCTGCGTTGAAAATGGCTAGGCTATAGCCTTACCTTCGACGGCAAGTTATGGCTGTGCAAACGACACCGGAAAAGCTCTAAGGTTTGGCGGATACTTGTGGGATTAAAACGATAACAGTGTAGCCTTACCTTCAATTGCGAGCCATAGAGCTGAATGTGGCAAGGCTACATCCTTACCTTTTGTAGCGAGTTATGGCGGTGAAAATGGCAAGGGTGTAGTCTTACCTTTTGAGTCTTGCCATTGGCTTGAATCTGGTGAGGCTATGGCTTTACCTTCCGTGGATTGTTATTGCGATGAAGATGGTGAGGCAAGGTAAGCCTTGCTTTGCCATTATCATTGCCATCAAGCTGATGCAAAGCGCACATTGCCTTACCTGACAATGAAGAGTCATTGCCGAGGGGGACGCTTCAAGCCGACGCTTTACGATGAATATTTGCAATATTTCTACACAACTCGTAGAAATATTTTAACAAAAACTTCTGCAAGCTGCGAGCTAAATCCTTCTAGTGTTCTGGTATGTCAGCACCTGATGTTACCGGACTGTCGTTAAATGATTTTTTCCGGGTGGGTTTTACCGGCATTGCGGTAACAGCACCGGCATAATGTCTACCGTAGCGGGGGAAGTTGGGACAGGGCATAGTAACTGAGCTTCTGTCGACTGGAAAGGAGTTGGTGTCGCGAGTTCCGCCACCTGGTACCGTACAGGAAACTCGCCTTAAAAACAGTAAAGGTCTCCTAATCAACTCGACATGACGTGGCGATAAGGAGAAGATACTCTTGGCTGGATTCAGGGCTACTCCTCACCTCTGTCAACCGCAGTAGCAAGAGTAGCTACGAGCTCCGTTTGCGTACCTGGTAAGAGCACTGTCTGGCGGCGCGCTTGCAACGTTGGTGTTCTACGCATCTGCAGCTCCACCCTTTTTTACGGCGGGGCGGAGGTCGCCTTTAAAGGCCAACTGCACTGAAAGTTTGTACATATTGAAAAACCCAATCTCTGTCTATAAAAAGGGCAAAAACAATAAAGGTATGGGCCAATGCACCATATTGATGTGGCTGAGTAGTGAAGCTGCATTAACCACCTACCACGGGTGACTACAGCTCGCTTGCGTTAATCACACGTTACACTCTACCTGTAGCATGTTTTTTTTATTATTTCACTTCAGCACGACATTCACAACGGCCTTATGATCGGTTTGATACACACTAAGACTTTGCGGTTTTACCACAGTCATATTTTGTAGGAGCTGCGCAGCTGAGTAATACCGAAGGGTTGGCGGCGACGAACACAATTACACCTGTTTCTGGTTTGTTTCGTGCGAATCGATCGTTTAGCCGCCTACTGCATATCTGAAATGCAAGTAATCCGTAGAACAACGGCAGAGACGGCCGAGAACTGAAGTGCCAGGCGTTGGTGTGAGCTTTTCTTAATTTTTTGGAACTCCTATCGCAAGCGCGAGGCGCGCACACGGCCGCTAAACTTGCTAAAGGCAGAGAGCACAGCGGCGCGAGAGGTCGCGTGACGCAATCACGTGGCGTTCAGCGAGAACACAGGGGGTAAACTCGCAGCTGTGCTTGGTGAGTATATTGACTGTCTCCCCCGTGTCAGCATGCGCTCGTAGCTCAATTGGTAAGTCAACGGGCTCTCGCTCCCTTTCTCTATTCGGTCCAGGTTAGATTCCTGGCGGTGACAGTGATTTCTTTTTGTTCGCAGGAGCTTTCTGTTGACGCCGACGGTCGCGATAGAACCCTGGTAGAGGTACAAAGCCTCGCTTTAATATGACAGCTGAAATACGCGCCTGCGTGCCGCAAACGCCCAGCAGCCAGAAAGAATGAGAGATTTTGAAATGGAAATCGACAATTGCGCGGCCAGGCTAAAGTGCCGTTGCAGCCGCTGAGCGAGCGGCCAGGCCATCCGGCCAGCCGGAGGATGAAACCTGCACGCAGCCGCTGTGCTGCGCGGTAGCCTAGGAGAATTGCGCTCAGCACAGCTCCACCGGTTCTCGAGACTGGCCGGGGGACGAGCAGCAGGCCAGCGGTAATGATACTTCCGCTTTACGGCTGCTTACAAAGCATTTCACGAGCTACCAGTCATGTCCCAGTGGGTTTGATGGTACGTAGTGCCGGTTCGTAATAAATTTGCCGAGGTGCAGTCTGAGCGCAGTTGGCCTTGAAATGTTCAACTAAAACTATATTTGACTGCTGGTCACTGTAACGCTGCGTGGTCAGACAGTCGAAGAACAAGCGTTCTAGGAGGTTTGGCCCGTCAAGAATGGCTCTTCATAGTACAACGTCCCAACGCAGACATGACTACCACCACTCCAAGTGAGCTGGGCAGGAGGCGCTGAAAGACGGCGACTCTATACTGATGAGCTCATCAGTGTGCCGCCCCAGCAGCTTCTTCGAGGCTGGTTTCAGTGGGAGAGATGAAAGCGTCCGATTTCGGTCTTCAAAGCTGTCTTTCCCTATTAAACGAACGCATGTATGTTGAAAGTGGCAGGCATATAGATTGGTTATGGATTTTCCAGGACACCTACGCAGCCATAGGTTCCGACTGCACGTCCTACTACTTGTTACATCTACAGAGCGCTCAACGGATCGGTGAAACCATTTTGTGAATGGGAGCCGCGTTCGGGAGCCGAATTTCAAATATTTCTGCCAATTATGGCCAATACAAACAACCAGAAAAATGACGGGGCATAGTTGTTCAATGTGGCTATTCTTGCGGTTTTATTTCTACGTACGAAATGCTCCCTGCGGCGCTGCCCAGGGGAAAACTTTAGGTTCTAGCTTTTATACAGACACACATTTAAAAACATCGCTGTTAATGCCTCTGGCGAAGAATTTAGTAAGAGCAACGCTTAGGATTACAGGTAAAGGGTCGCGTGTTGACGCGAGTGCGAAAGTGCACGCACACCGGCCCCGGCAAAAATGATAAAAAAAAAACCGTGGGAAAAGAAGGGTCCCAAAGGAGTCGTCCCTGAACACATGGTTGCGGGAAAATTTGTCCTGGCACCAAAGTAGGGAAGAAAAAATCTTACCTCTCAAATGACTGATTCCATTGGCCTGTCCATGATTTCATCCTTTACTGTGGGGTTTGTTTATTCGTGTTTGGTTTCGTACGCTGATTTTTAATAGGAAATAAATTAAAGCGGGGAGTTCCAAAATGAAAAGGTCGTCCTCGCGTGCAGACGTAAATTTCCTCAGGAACAATGTACGACGGTGAGAGCAGGGACGGATCGATACACAGCGGCCAGAGCACGGCCGGACGCCCTGACCTAACGACGACAGCGCCTGTGAGTACACACAACCCTTTCGACATGCGGACAACTGCGGAAGACGGGTAGCAAGCAGCCGCCGAATGTAGGCTCGTGCACGCCCCCTTTGTTCCTCGGCCGAGTCGTCGTCGCCTCCCCAATTACTGTGGTGACACATTGACCCGAAACGGATGTGCATTCCCGCGAGCGGCTTTGTGTAGCAGCGATAGATGCCCGTTCGTTCAGGGCGATGACAACCAGGTTCAGGTCACGCGTCAGTAGTTGTTTGAGTAGGCTGTGTTAAGGTCAACACCAGCTTTACGAATATGCTCGGTGACCTGAATTCCAAGAATGCCAGAGGGAGGACAGCATCGATGCTTATGTTGGGAAGAGCCATTCTGTGGACGGCACCTTTAACCAAGGATTTCGATTTCTTTGTTTGTTAACTCTTCTGCGTTTTGGTTTTATATTATTCTGCAAAGAGGCTATTCTGCTGGAGGCCCTAAATTATAGGACAACTGTCGAGTACGCATGACAGAGCCTTAAAAATTACTGCGTTTCTAATATTTTGTGCCTGAAGTGTCGTAACGAGCGCAGATAGCGCAGCAGTAGCTCAACGAGCTGCTGTTGTGGAGCACCGGATTCGAATCCCGTTGTAACCTACATGCAATTCACTTATTTTTTATTCTTTACAGCGGCAGCCATTTCTTCACCGGACAAAGAAAAACAGCAATAGGAGTTCTTTCCAGAATGGGGCACTTATGCCTGTGCAACACGGTTACTTTCAATTGACAATTGGACTCGGCAACAACTGTCCCCTATGTATTTACGTGGGGTACATGGGGTACATAGTAGGAATTCTTTCTCAGGGCGCAATACAACAACGATAAAAAATGGGCTCCAATCGACGCTGTGAAGGTGGTTGGAAAGCAAAGCTTTAAACGACACCCACAACAATTGCCCAAGCGACGTCACTTGAATTCACTCACGTGGCTCTGCAAAAAGTGAAACCAGAGATTCTGTCAGCGATGACCTCAAATTCGCTGGGGCGGAGTCCCGAACGCAGCAGAGTTAGGTACGACCGAACTACAGCGGTGGACGCCGCCGCTGTAGCCCGGCCGTGAGTCGGCGGAAAGAAAACGGAGCGCAGCGTCTTTCGAAGTGTGAGACAGCGGAATCTAGCCATCCCGATGTGCTAGCTCGCTGCTACACCACCGCGCGACGCTAGTGCAGGCGCCGAAACAATTTGGCATGTGAGTTTAGTGATGCCCATTTATACCGATTTAAACTAGTTAGTTCAGTAAGTTTGAGAATTGCGAGAAAGCTGAGGGAACTTTTATAATCGCTATTTATCAGATCCACTTGCTCCTTTCGCGTTTTGCAATACCTCATAAAACACAACCAATTTGGTATTCAGCAATTTAAAACACAGAGCCCCATTAGTGGCAAGCAGTGCGCAAAAAGTAGCGCTTTTCTAGCGGCCAGATGTCGGTATGTGGTCTTTACATTTTGCTTTCGCGCCCTGCAAACCAACCCTTAACGCATCTTTGCCGTACGACCACTTAATTTCGTCGGGTGCGGGTTACCCTGGAAGAGCTGTCGAAAAAGTTAATCAAGCCGTGCGGAGAAAGCGCACAATGGAAGAGAAGCAGAGCCAAAAGAGATCCGAAACAACTGTCGCTAAAGCAGACAACAAAGCCGCCCGCCAACCCGACCGCCGCTGGCAGCAGTAACCTGCATGCTGGGAACGCTGTGTAATAGCGCTCTATCGCCGTGACACCTCCGCTGTGCTCCGTGAGAGAAAAGCGCCCTCCCCATCCGCAGTCGCGTTGGCAGGTAGAGGTAGCAAGGTTTGCTTTAAAACGGCTTTTGAAATAGAACGAGACACAGTGCTTACTACGACGAAGTGGGCTAAACGAAGCAAAATTGCCCGATGGAAATAGAGTGTAACATTGCTGGATCTCATTATGGTTGAGGCTAAGTCAGGTAATTGTAAGGTAAGTTGAAAAGAACGACAGTGTAACCTGGCGAATGCTCTAAAGCAGGCGTCAGCAACCTGCGCCCCAGGGGTCGTGTGCGGCCCGTGTAAAGTACTATGCGGACCCAGCACGTCGTCAGGACCCCCTCCTCTGTCACTTCATATCTGTAGTGTGACAGGCCAGTTTTGACCTCACATGGGAGACAAGAACAGTTGGCATTGTCCCCCGCATTCAGACGTAGCTAAATTATTGTCATTTTTTTCCCAATGTTATCACCAATTTGCTGAATTTTTCTGTTTGCCTACAAAGCGCCCCTTCCCGCCCCAGACCCCTCAACCCACCCGATTTGCCTTTGGGCCCTCCGTCGTGTCGGCTTCATGCAACTCGGCGCCAAACCTCAAAAGTTTGACACCACTGCTCTAAAGGATCACGGATCCAAGGCGTACAAAGGTAATTTTTCAATGCAGAGCATTTCAGTAACTCACGATGTCACCCGCGTTGACGTCCGTAGTCGTAGTCCGCACCCCTCCCCCTACACTAAAAAAAATATACTATCTGGCGCCTGGTTTCGATCCCTCGACCCTGCGGGCGGAACGCATTGTACATGGTGCTCTACCCACTGCGCCACAAAGCCGACACAGAATGGGAGGCTATGAACGCGCCTGATATCCTTGATTCATTCAAACTACGTCAAGAAGCTGCTGATACAACGCATTCACTACCACCAACTCCCCAAACATTAAACGTTAACGCAATACACCCACCCCCTACGCGACGCATTTACTCGAGTCCCCCTCGCGGGGAGATGGGCCCAATTTTTTTGCATTGGTCTCCCAACCATTAAAGAAGCTTCGTTGCGTTGCCATTTAGAAGCCGATTACAATGTAGGCCCGTACAGTCGTTAAGAATCTGCGGTCATCTTATCTTGGTCCAACTGATGTTTAGTTGCCGTAAAGATGTTGCCTTATGCTGAGCACATGCTGTCCTATTTTGCACGAAGCTCACACATTTCATTTTGGAAATTTCCCAACATTCTAGGTGTTATGTTCTAATTTTTTCGCAATTGGTTCAGGGAAGCTTTAAGAACTAAAAGTGGAAGCAAATGCCCTGAAACCAGTCCTACCACTGCATACAGCAGTAGTAATAGCAGCAGAGTAGTTAGCCTTAAGTGGTTCCTCAGTCCAGGAGCCCAAGTGACGATTTGGCGAACTCTGCCCAGGAGACCAGCCGTTTCTGCGCAGAGAACACAAATAAGCTGAAATAGGAGTAAGAGGGCTGTCGCATAACTAAATCCCAAGTCGGAGTATTGCCTTACCCACTGTATTTCCGAGGGTTATTTATTAGTGCTGTGACACCTCCTTAAACCGTACCTGACGGTGACGCAAAGAAAGTACGTACTAACCGGCACTACGGTTTATCCGAATCGATTAGGTTAAAAGAAAACCAAGTCGGGGATTCGGCATTACTACGTATAAAAAGAAACTACGGCTTATGCGGGTACGGTTTAAAGAGATTCCACTGTAAATAGGAGTAAAGATTTACTGCCACTAAAATGGGAGTTTGCAAGAGGAGCATTGGGAGTATATTATTTTCTCCTACTAGGAATTTTAAGTAGGAGCGTTTAGAGTACTGTTCACCTGCATTCGTAGTATTTTTTTCTGTTTTCTGCTGTTTTATAGAAGCGCTGTAAGTGAGTTTGTGGCTGTGTTTGGGAGTTATCATTGGGCTCATAGAACGTATTTTATATTATTTTAGGGTGTCGAAGAACCGCATTGGGCGTAATTTCTAGTCGTTTTTTCGTACATTTCAATGGCACCACGCGAAAGATTTGTTTTCTGCAATTTCATAAATAAAAAATGGTGCTAAACAGGTAAATATCTTCAGGGTATAAAAACGCTCAGTCAACAAAATTTGTATTCTGAGAACACAGGATATCTTGCAAAGAAGAACATTATCTACAACAACTCTCTTCAGGGAAACATGGCAGCGTATCGGCTACTTTCGTTGCGAATGTCGACACAAGACGATAGTCGGCCAAATAAATGCCTCCCTTCTCTTTCCTGCGCACCTCTCATGCTGCTCCTCTCCCGTCTCGTTCTTCTCAAGATAACATTTTAAAGGTTTGCTCCAGTCAATTTAAATTTACCGCGTTCCACTGCTCCAAGTCGGGTGCCTCGATGCCAGCGCTGCCGTACGGCGGAGATGCGCGTGAATCGAGGCACCCTACTACAGCGTTTATAGAACCACGTTGCCCTACTCCACGAGCGTTGCAAGCGTAACGTAGAACCTGTCTAGTAGAACCTTTCGTTTGATTCGTTTCGTTTTGTTTGATTTTTTAATGTCGCCAGGAGCACGGGGAACTGCAAGCGACGGTTTTCTGCAGTTGATGTAGTATTTCATTTGTTATCGTAAAAAACAAGTACCCATGAATGTCAATAACGTAACACTTCAAATATCACTTATGTATTGATGTTCTGCTTATACATTTCTGTTATGTCTTGTTCTTGTTCAACAATGTTGACAAGTATGAACATTCACACCGGACATAGACGTTTAGATTTGGCTGTGGGTATATAATGCTATTGCGCAGCGTCTGTTTCCCTTTGGCGGGGTGACTGAATCGAGTCACAGACAGACACAGACAGACAGACAGACAGACAGACAGACAGACAGACAGACAGACAGACAGACAGACAGACAGACAGACAGACAGACAGACAGACAGACAGACAGACAGACAGACAGACCAAAATTTCTGCGTTTATGTAGCCAAATAAAGAATGTCGTCTTTAAAAAAGACACGTAAAATATTTGCAGACAGTGAAGCCAGCCAGGCATTGATAGTTATGCTGTTCGCTCGCACTTGCTTCCCAAACACAGACTTTCCACTGCCTCCTGACATGCTGCCACGAAGCCACGGAAGAACCGGCATTACAAGGACAATAGAGCTCTTTAAATATCCAGCAACAAATGCGGGCGCATGTTGTGCAGCCGACCTGAATAGAAAAACAGAGAAAGAGCATTGTAATAGCGCGCCACATGCCCCTCTGCGCTCAACTTTCTGTAATGTCTGATATTTTATATAAATTTATGCACAATTGACTTTTATCTGAGACACCTCCGCTCACTAGCTGGTCAAGACCACGGAGGTCAAGATGAAATGTCGTTGGACCCTTGTTGGAACCAACTCTTCAAATTACTTCTCTATCGCCTTCTTTCACTTCACTGTAGAGTTGTGGTAGCGGGTTTTAGGTTTTACCCCCCGTTCCTTCATTGCTGAACTTGCGAAAACATTCCCGCCGTTGTGACGCGTCCGCTGAGTGAACATGATTTGCAGCGCACCCAAACAAAATAGACGTCCGTTGAGCCCACCGGAATGGTCCCGCGAATGGCACCAGCTGGTTCAATTCGCACTCGCCTAACGCACGGACAGCTCCCTTTGTCGGCCTCCACCACGGCGGCCCGACCCTCGTCTTCTTTAGTGAAACCAATGCGGCCTGAAGGTGCACGCGGCGGTCATCCTCCAGGTACCCTGCGCATTAGGCACCACTCATACTTATCAAGAAAATTGGCTATGCGGCTCTCGCTTGGCCAACTTCAGATACGGCAAATGATGAGCCACGGTTACCGCGTAACAAACACACTTACAGGCCTTACTAGCTCACTTCCTCGATCGCTGTTCGCAGTGTGGAAAAGTTTCATTCTGCTTGCGACCCGCACTCACAAAAATCGAAGCTGAGATTGATATCGGCATTGCCTTTACATAGTTCAGCCTCCCTTATGACGTATCAAACATTGGCGCCATCTCATACCCAACGCTCGCCTCGATAGGCGGGGAATCGCCGGTACAGTGACGCGGAAAACACACTGAGTTTAATTTG
Organism: Haemaphysalis longicornis; assembly: GCF_048455015.1. Lineage (NCBI taxonomy): Eukaryota > Metazoa > Arthropoda > Arachnida > Ixodida > Ixodidae > Haemaphysalis > Haemaphysalis longicornis. Next base: position 83,254,236 of record NW_027526361.1, read on the forward strand.
GCGCTACAATGACCACAGGTCACCAAAAATGTTGGTTGCAACAAAAAAATGTGCACTGCTTACCTTCAACCGGCCTGCAGAAGCACAACCTCACTGTTTTCAACGAGCCATACACCGTTCGCGGTCACTGCATTTAGGCCTCGCGTTGGTTCGCTGGCGTACTCCATCGTATCGACGGTCGGTGACTCGGAGGAGATGGTGCAGTGCGTTACGCGTTAGTCCAGGCTGGTTCCACAATGTTCACAAGGAGCTTCGATTGTCGGGAAGCACCTCGCATGCATTCGCGCAGCCGCAAGTTCCCGTAGACAAAAAATTTCGGGGACGCTAAAGGGCACGCGACACACGGCACCGACAGCCATATTGTAAACAGACGTAGAGCACGGAGGTGTGGAGGAGAAGAAAAAGGCGAGGGAGGAAGAGCTGGAGTTTTCATATCACAATTACCACTAGCGTGGTATTCACAACCAAATACCCCGTTTTGGGGGGTGCTAAAATCGCGGTAAATGCGCCAACCTACGACAGCTATTGGCCACTGGAGTGAACTGGGAGTTTTTCCGCAATCGTACTACTGAACGTGGGAGTAAGCCGCCTGCCGTGAGGAGTTTCAAAGACGCATTTCAGCCAAAAAACTCCCGTGATGGTAATTTGTGTTTTGTGTGTGGGCGCCCCGGTCACCGCCAGTCGTCAGGTTCACCAACACCTCAGGAAGGTGAAAAAGGGAGGGGCCGAGATGTGGATTACAATCTGCCATTTTTGTTTCTGCAGGCCACACGTGCGCAAACACTCACGTATGCACAATGTGAGATTCTACATTTCACACACTAGTGATTTCCCACCCCGCAGCCATGCGCGCTCAGCAAACATGCCTTGCGAGCGCCGGCTGTGGGCGGGTCCGTTGTTTGAGGAGACAGACAAAGCAGGAGGCGGTGAGGGCAAAACATCAATGGCCGAATTTATTGCAATGTGCAAATCAAACACACTGCATACAGACTAATCGTAGGCCATAACGTAACACAGGGAGTGAGGCATTACACAACGCCAGAGATCGAGATGGTTCGACTCACCGATGGCATACCGGAGCAGCGGAGCGCTGCACGTGCGAGCGAGGCTGCAGTCTCCCAGCTCGCCCGGACGCGTCCCATTGTGGCGCGTTCCCCAGGTCCGGATCATCGCGCCGAAACGTCCGCGCGCTACCGGATCCCCAAGACAAGAGAGTGTCCTCTAGTTATGCGACAACCCACCAGACCTCGCGTTTTGGTGGCGCTAGTGGTGAGGCAGAACTGGTTCTCGGGTAAGGCAGAAGGGAAAAGGGTCAACGCCTCCACCCTGGCGACAACGAACCCTCCAGTCACTGGCGCCTTCCCGTATGGCGCCCGTCGCGCAAGCGAGACGCATTGTGCAATGCCGGCAGCGATGGGAAGCTAGCCAGAAAGGGGTTCGCGTGAAAGTCGCGATCCCCAAATCCCTCACCCCTAAATTCGTTGCATACGCCGGCGAGAGCTGATTACAGGACTAGAGGTGACGGAAAGGTCGTTCGTCGATTAAATAGTTAGTCACTACATCGTGTTGCCTACGCCAGCTTCCGCTCGTCCAATGCCACCACTGGTAATGTTACCAGCAGGCCCGGTCATCACCCGCTGATGTCTGCAGGGAGGTAGATCTGGGAGGAATCGCGCCAGCCAGCCCAAGCAAGCGCTGCTCAAGTGGTGGTACATCCGTGATGGCCCGTGGCCGCAAAGTGGCCAGAGACTGCAGACTCCCTCGGCCAGGCTGGCGGCGGCATGCTGCACCGCGCCGCTTCAGCAGGCTCGCCAGCTTCAGACGACCCGTCGTCCGAAGCAGTAGTCAGCAGCATAAACATGCTCCGTCATGTGGTCCAAGCCTGGGTGGCTTAGCTGCACAAAGAAACTCCCCGCACCTTCAGTGTAGGGCACGAAAATAGCTCACCGAAAGCACCACCTTCGTTGCGCAATCCTATAACAATTTCCATGTTGTCAGCATTGCCATCCCTCTGTTAATGTCAACAAAGCCCAATCAATTGTCCAAACCCCACAATGTATAGGGCCTGAAAAACAGGCTGCAGTAGCCCTTTGATCCCATCGACAATGTGGTTCGATACCTAATATCAAAATTACCACGGCTTCGGCATAACTACCACCTTGTTAACATCAACAAAGCACGCCATATTTTCCTAACCGTGCAGCGTCTAGGGTACGGAGAATGCAAACTGAATTGCATCGATAACGTGATATAATCCGATGGTTCAGCTGCTAAGTTTCTGGGCAATGCAACCGGTCTGGAAATGTCCACAGAGCTAGAACCTGTTCTAACCCTGTAGGGTACAGGGCAGAAAGAACACACACGATCACATCGACCGCCCGGCGCGATGGTTAAACACACAAATGCGAAAACAGTATTTGCTCGCATCTGTAATACTACATTAATACATATGAACGCGGAAACACTATTTGTTCCCAACGACAGCCCTATGTTCACACACATCAACACCGCTTCCGTAAAAAGGTGGAAATACGTTTCAACACACTGGCGCTTAGTTCACGTGAACAGAGCTCTGTCTCTCGAGCCGAACAACAGGGCTCCTGAGACGTATACAATTAGCGGGCGCAAAGTATGTCCCGCGCAATTCTCTCCGTTAGTGGAGGGATGAGGCACCCCTTCAGTCCAGTCGCCCGCGTGGCGCGACAACAAAATCAGCTACGCTGTGGAAAGCAGTTTTTCGAGCAGCGAGGGGTCAAAGCAAGTTTTCCTGAGGCGGGAGATATTCCTTTCTCTCGCGCGATGCGATCAACAAAAGAGAGGGAGCACGCCATGCCCAGCTCGCATTGTCCCCAAGGTCGTGCCTTCTCCGGGAGGACCGGCTGTGAAAGCCTTCGGGTCACTCATTTCGGCAAACAAGCCGCATCCAAAAGTATAACAAAATAAAACAGGCCAAACGAAAAGAAACCCTGAATGTGCCCGTACGTGCAGCCGTGAGGAGACATATGCTTTGTTTAGTGTCCTACACGCTCGCTGCAACACAAGCAGCTTATGAGCGAACGGCGCCTACCGCAATCAGCGGTATCGGAGCGCCCGTGCCAGGCTGCAATACCAGCTAGCCTTTTGCGGCACACGTGGCCCGGCCACACGGCTCCCAGAGCCTTGACTCCCGGAGTCGACAAAACATTACCGAAAACTCGGACCCAAATTTCAGCTTCCGTACACACTCACTTCGGGCTGACACAACGGCGCGGGCTCCCCGGCCTCGGGAGGATGCAAACTCGGAAACCCTTGTTTCCGTAAACAACAACGTCCTGACGAAAATTCTGAGACCACGTGTTAATTGGCAGTGATGTCCTGCCATATACACGATTTCTGCAAACTCGGCGCTTAACAAATTAAAAACGCCACAGCAATAAATAATTCGCCTCACTAGTAGGAAGTTCGCCTCTGCTAATAACTCGCTCCAATAAGTTAGGCCTGAAGTCTGTTGTCTATGCTCGGATCATCCGACGCCAGAACAAAGGATGCTGCCGTGCCTCCTGCTCGTCTCCGCAAACAAGGCCCCACGTTGGGCGCCAGATGTGGGATTCTACATTTCACACACTAGTGATTTCCCACCCCTCAGCCATGCGCGCTCAGCAAACATGCCTTGCGAGCGCCGGCTGTGGATGGGTCCGTTGTTTGAGGAGACAGACAAAGCAGGAGGCGGCGAGGGCAAAACATCAATGGAAGAATTTATTGCAATGTGCAAATCAAATACACTGCATACAGACTAATCGTAGGCCATAACGGTAACACTGGGAGCGAGGAATTAAACAACGCTAGAGATCGAGATGGTTCCACTCACCGATGGCATACCGGAGCAGCGGAGCGCTGCGCGTGCGAGCGCGGTTGCAGTCTCCCAGCTCGCCCGGACGCGTCCCATTGTGGCGCGTTCCCCAGGTCCGGACCGGCGCGCCGAAACGTCCGCGCGCTACCGGATCCCCAAGGCAAGAGAGTGTCTTCTCGTCATGCGACAATCCACCAGACCTCGTTTTTTGGTGCCGCTAGTGGTGAGGCAGAACTGGTTCTCGGGTAAGGCAGAGGGGAAAAGGGTCAACGCCTCCACACTGGCGACAACGAACCCTCCGCTGGCGCCCTCCCGTATGGCTCCCGTCGCGCAAGCGAGGTGCATTGTGCAATGCCGGCAGCGATGGGAAGCTAGCCAGAAAGGGGTTGGCATGAAAGTCGCGATTCCCCCCCCCCCCCCCACACACACACACACGCACGCACGCACGCACGCGCGCACACACACACACACACGCACACGCACACGCACACGCACACGCACACGCACACGCACACGCACACGCACACGCACACGCACGCACGCACGCACGCACGCACGCACACACACACACACACACACACACACACGCACACGCACACGCACGCACGCACGCACACACACACACACACACACACACACACATATATATATATGCTGCACGCACGAACCTGCTCACTCACACAAAAGAGAAGAGAAGAAACTATTCGTGCACGAAGTGCTTCAGAGCGACGTCTTAGCGTATGGGATTAACTTCCCAAGCGGATAAATCTTTACTAAGGACGCAGCCAGATTTTCATTCCCTAGCTCCGCAAACAGAAACCGGTATTTATCATGGTATTTTGAGCAAAGCAAGCTTTAGCGTGCCTTGCTGTCTCGTCCTGTCTGGCAGGCATTCGGTGAAAAGAAAGACATCATCGAGACACTGATCACAAAAGATAATAAACCAGACGGTTGAGCACCTGGATATCACTTATAGGATTTAGATAAAAATGAGGCTTAGGAAACATTGCTTGTATTTGTCTAATTCGTCCTTCACCCCGAACCCCACTCCACATCGCCCGTATACCACACCCTTGCCGATCCCCGCCATTTTCGCGGGCACCTCTCTTCCTGAACCCAGTCCACCGCAGGGCGTACGCCGAGAAGCACGTGGAAACAAGCGTCTAAGACAAAATATCGAAGAAGCGAGCCTGACGGCACTCACGTGCTTGAGCGTTTGACGTTGTGACAGTGTAAAGAGGAGCCTACATAAACAACTTTCAAGAATGTGTTCGTGGAAACCTTTCACTGGCGCGCTAAGCCAGAGTTGGCGGTCAAAGAGTTTCCTCCCTTATGGAACCGAAGCAATAGTGTTTCTCGGGACGTAGCTATAATGAGATGGAAAGCATGCTTTTACTGCTGCCTTACATTACTTCTTAGGCATTTCCAAGCGTTCATTTTGTGTATTTCCGCAATACTGGGCGTATTTGTTTTTTGATAAGTCGGCAGAGTGAAAATATATTTGCTTAAGTAAATGTTGTGCCCCGTAGAATAACTTAACAGTTTGCTTTTGATCGGGTGCGGGCATCCTGAAGCCCGCGAAAAGTTTTTCATTGCTTTGCAAGATTTTTCATTTCTGAGAAAGTTATCGCTCATTTTAGGAGAGGGCCGACGGCACAATATTGCCCTGTTGCATTCAGCGTATTGCGCATGTATTTTTAGTGGCTTTGGCACAGGATTCCTGGAAATAAAGTTTATTGTTCCTGTCATTAGCCCGATATTTCTCTTTACTCTCGCGATCTTTTTCGTCGGGCTCTTGATATCACCGTACCGAGATGGAGAGAGGGGTACATAGCGAGCTTTAAAAAAAAACTAAAAGTGATTTCTCGTGATTAATTCGAGATTAGTGCCAGAGCTGTGTACTGCTTCTTAGTCACATTTGGTTATTCTCGGTTTAGCAAGGTTATTGTGGCGTTTAAGGTAGTTATGCATATTGAGAGACCCAGCAGAGAGGGCTTGGTTGAAGGTGAGAAGGTCCTTAATTCTGGAGCAGTGGCTAGACCTTGTGGAGCGCGAAAGCAACAATGATAAGGATCAAGCTCCGCGCACCTTAAAAGATGATGTTCTGGTTAGAAACAGGTGCCCTAAGGAGATGAAGGCCGTGCACTGAAGAAGAATAAATGCAGAAAAAATATGAAGAAAGTTTGGCGCACAGAGTTATTTGCTGGCGCTCAGAGCATGCGGTTAGCAAAGACCACCAATCGACACGCGATTTGCTCCACGCTTATCAGCACGTGCATTCATAGATAAGCAGTTATGAGAAGCTAAAGGGCGCCAAACATGCGGCAGTTAGATAACAAAGTGAGCCAGTGAGTTAAACGACCCGAAATGACTACGTTACAGATTTTACGTAACGCAACGCTGAATTTTTATAATGAACGAATGTTTCGCGCGACTGTTCGTCGGCGGGCGCAATTCCAGGAACGTTTCTGCCAGCGAGAAAGATGCACCCCCCTTTTTTTTGCTGCCCCGGAATTTTAAGGCGAAAGCCTTCAATGGACAATTGAGCGCAAAATAATCGGGATTCCGGTGTCCGCATCATAAAAACGGCTCCTTCGGTGTAAGGCAGAGAAAAGTGACTATGAAAACCCATTTATGTTCGCCTGAGATTTCAAACACAAGTCCGCAGAGCAGGAGTCATGCGAGTTACTACTTCGCTAAGTAGGCGCCATGCGAGAACGGACAATACTTAGCCTGGTGCGTACCGCGTTAGTCCGGACTTCGCTCAGCTCATCTTTCACTCCAAGAACGACTAAGCCACAGCAGATAGAGGTCCTTTGGAGCAGACTTGGTTAAGGAACCTTGGCATAGCAAGATAACGCGCAGGACACATCCTCGTGGGAAATATTCGAAAGGCTTGGTTAAGTAACCTCCATTTTAAAAATTTGCTCACAGGACACATCCTCACCGGAACTACTCAAAACGGTTCTGAATGGGTGGTACAAAATTTCAATAGATTGAAAGAAACATACCAGCGTGTGTCGGGACAAAAATGAGACCAACATTTGATAAAGCGTGGAACGGACATTCGAGTGATCGGGTGTTCGAGCACAACACCGTCAATGCGAACACGCCATGATTCCTAAAGTGCAATACGCATACCCGACTGCGCCGTCGTGGGCGATGCACGACTGGTCGGAAATATGGCTGCCATGACTAGTCGTACGCGTGAATTTCAGGCATGGTCCGATGCGTGTGTGGGATGCGTCGTCGGCGTCGCTCCACCCACGGTTTCCGCTCCATGGCTGCGTCCCAAGCGCGAGACACATGTACGACTGGTGCACGCGATTCGCATGCGACTGATTGTTACGATTGATCGTTAAGCGTGAACCGCATGGAGCGTTTTCTGCTCGTGAAAACGCGCCGCGCACGCCACAGGCGCGCTGACGCTGCGGCGTAACCACCCACACGCTGCGCGCGCCGCGGCCGGCGGCGGCAACATGGCGTCGGCTTCGGCACCGAAGTGGTGTCGGGAGCTCGAGCGACCGCTTCTAAGCGCTCTCTAAAATCCCGCTCAAGGTACTAACGAAGTCGCTTGTGCGGTAAAGGAGCTTATAATGTGGGTGAAAACGGTACTATAAAACATCATGCGTGCCGCTAGTGAAAGCGCCCATTCAATATCTGCTGGAGTGGTAAGCCTAAACATCCCCGGCGGAGCCAGCCGGTTGTCTCGAGCGCTTCGAAACCACCGCCATGAGCCGCGCGCCTACCCATTGGCGCAAGTAGCCAGGCTCCTCCCACTGCCACGCGCGACGTGCGTCAAAATCTATCCAAGGCAGATGCTGCCGCGGGCGCGGAATCGTCGACGCGGGCGTCGAAAAAACGCACGCGCACCGCCGACGCGCGCGAATCGCGTGAAAAAACGCTCCATGCGGTTCGGCCTTTGGGACCTGTTTTGGCGTCGTTCGCTGGTCGGAGGAGGCTCACGACGTGCGACTGGCAAGCCAGATGCAGTCGTGCCATCGTTGCGATCGTCGTGACGCCAAAGCTAATGAGATCCCGCTGATCCCGCAACCGCCTTGCGTTGCTCGGGTCGCGTAGGGTGATGGGACCGTTAGGCTTAGCCTCCTGGCGCATATTTGAACGCCGCTATCCGTGCAACTGCGAATGACAATCAGTAACACAACTTTTCCCCACCCTATCATCCCCTTTCGCGCACGTGGAACTTTATTTCAGCTATAACTCCCGTTTGAGCGATCGGTGACCAAGACATCTGTGTGGCCTGTTTCGATGCTTCCACGCAGGTATCGCCATCTCTCGGCCTCCTCAGCGCCCCGCGCGCCGCGCCATCCACGACCGGTCAGCGTATGCTTGCATCGAGGCAGATATCTGATCGCCGCTTTTAAAATAAGTCCTGACAACAATCCCTAGCACAATTTTTCACCACCCTAACACCTACTTTCTCGCATGTGGAACTTCTTTTTAGCGATCAGATTGATTCGGAAGAGTAGCTACAAGCGGTTGCTACCGTGGTCTCCGCCGGTTCAAGCCGCTGAGTGTGCCGAGCTGGCAGGCGCGGCCGGCGTGTGCGTGTACTGTTTGCGAAGGCAGAAAACGCTTCACGATTACCTGCTTTATACATTTCTTGTGAACGACGCGCGGAATGTACAAATTCAGCTCAGCGATCGTCGTAGTTAACCATGGAGAAAAAAACAGTAGGCGGAGCGACGCCCACGACGCATCGCACGCGCGCATCGGACCATGTGTCTCAAATTCACGCGTACGACTAGTCGTGGCGACAGTCGTAACGATCAGTCGCATGCGATTCGCGTGCACCAGTCGTCCATGTGTCTCGCGCTTTAGGCGCACACCGCCCGATTCACATATGTGCAAGAGAAATCCGAGCAGGCAAAGAAAATGTTTATTCACTTGAAGTAAAACTGATTATTGCTATTACGTTATACAATGCATTTTATATGTTCAGTACCGCGGTGTGGGGATGTTTAGCACCGACAATTGCGCTCGTCTGTGCTGTTGGTACTGCTGGCAACATGTGTCTACCAGGTGTCTGTATTGTCGGCGGAGAGCGCGCGAGCCGGTGGCGGCAGCGGATAGCTGCTCCCCTCAAAGTACTGGGAACTGACACTACCGCCTACTCGAGGCTTTGAAGGCAACTTTCACAGTGACGTCATTATGACGACATCATCGGCCTCCGATTCGCTGCGGCGGCACGACGGTCGGAACTACCGTACGATTGCGCCTGGCTCGCCAGTCGCACGTAGTGAGCCTCCTCCGACCAGCGTACGACGCCAAAACCGCCCCAAATGATCAGTCGTAACGATCAGTCGCATGACCATCGCATGTGCATCTGTCTCGCGCTTAATAAGAAAAGACATCCGTTTGATCTGTCACGAGTGTTTAGAGACGTACAAAGTAAATATACAGCAATAAAAAGAAACGATATTTCAAAAAAGCTGCACAACGGCGTCCCGGAAAAATGTTTTTCGACGCCCTTTCCTTACTACGTTTAAAAAATTTCGTTTCTCATGGGCACTTCCACCCCTTTGAACTTCCGGCACTACATTACTTCCGATAGCTTGTCGCCAGCAGGCCCTTTTCAAGAGAACCTCCTGCTATGGTATTCGACACACAAGAGCAAGCTCGTTCAGCTGGTTCAAGGGCAATCATAGCTAGGAACCTTTATATTCAACGCCCTTCCGAGAAGTCGATTTTATCTTTACAGAGGTGTAAACGCCTGTTACTACGGGCCTCGGTGTGATTTACCCCACACGCTGCATTCTTGCGAAAATTGTGTATCTAATATTACTTCAGATATTTATTGAGACTTTTACCTCGGCCACTTCCAAACGAATTGAACAAAAAAACAGCTAGCTTCCGCCTCAAACCTGGTCGCCTTACGACAAAAGCTCACACGTACAAAGCAATTTGCATCTCCTCTTTGTTGTGAATGTCTTGAAGAACATGCTGGATCGGTGTATTTATTTTCTTAGCGCACGACCCAGGTTTTCCACAGCGCAATATGTACGTATTTAGACAATTTAAAGTTAAACGTTCCGCCTATGTGCTCTTCGGACGATGATTATGATGATGATTGCTATTTGTTTCCCCTTTGTAGCGGGATGATGACATGTCATCTTACCAAACAGGACTACTATACCCATGTTTTATACTTCTCGTTTAACACTAGCGCTGTTTAGGGCAGGCACAAAAAAATTATTAGGTACAAAATACTTTTTTTCCTGTTACAGGTGGTAACTGTCCTATGCAATATTCACCTCTCTGCTTTTCGTCCACCAGCATTCTAATCTTCTTTTTGTCGCCTCGACAGCCTTGAAGTTGACTTCCTCTGTGCTACCCTTAAATCCTAGGGTTTCTGGAAGCCCAATATTCCCTTCATGTAGATTTGGATGGATACCCTCACATTCTAACACTATGTGTCGCATAGTTTCTGTCTCTTTTCCGCAGGCCACGCATACCCCATCATTTTGTGAATACTTGCCCACAAAACTCTTAGTTCGCAGGCAACCTGCTCTAGCCTCACTGCCCCGAAATTAATCGTAGAAATTTTCCTTTCTGATGTTCAATTTCTCAGCCATGTACAGCTGTACGACGTTTTAGCTTCCATTTTTCTCTCCATTTATTGGTTTCGACCTGACTTGCCTCTTTTTTGGTTAATTTGGCTGTTTTAGGTTTTCCACTGTTCTTTTCCGTATTTCATCGTTAGCCTTCTAGTATTCCTTAACCACTGCGTGTCCACGCATTTCAAGTACAGGTACCTAAAAACCTTAGCTGTCCACTTTCGTTGATCGATTGCTCTCAACCTCCTCTCAAAACATATTTTACTGTGCGCTTCTCGAACTTCAAACGACGCCCAGCCCATATCTCCCTGCACTGCTTCGTTAGTTGTTTTTCCATGCGCGCCTAAGGCCAAACGGCCTATCGTCCTCTGGTTCACTTCAAGGCCTGATAGAAGGTCTGATTTTAAGCAGAGTTTTTCATGCTCCTCTCACTACTGCATATAGTTAAACCTTCACAGAGCTCTGTGCGTCATTATAGCTGCGTTGCGCTTTCCCTTACGCTATTGCCGACATTATTGTAGAAACTTAAGATGAGGGCTCGCTTGCTTTATAATAACATCTTTACTATAATCTTAGTGTGGTAACGTGTGACATCCTGACTGAATTTATTTATTTTGAATCGAAAGTCCTCTTCAAACCTTTACAACCTTCTGTCAGTAGTTTTATAGACTGCACACTACAAGGCGCCACTCTTTTGCGAGGACTGCGCTCACCCATGTACAAAAGCAGTTCTCGAATCCTTCATCGTATGTGGTCGTATACGATATGCTGGGCATAGAAATGCATCGTGATTGTTTATGCAGGCGTACGCTGATGACATAATCATGGATTAAAATGGCTGTATTTCAAAAAAATAAAACGTAGGTACTCCCGAGAAGCACTGACAGGGGTTATTCGATAGGGTTGGGGCGGCTAGTTGCTACGAAATCCCCCAAGATAGGCCTGTCTTCTTGTATTTTGAGGTGAGCGTGTACTTATACGCATGCTTACTGTGCAACTAGAAAGCTCCAGCCTCGACCAAAATACTTAACGTCAGTTTTGGCAGTCACCTCGGAAGCTAATGTGCGCTGTGCTCAACCTTGTTATTCAGGACTCCCAGATTCACGCCTCAACTTTCAGAATATGTTGAACAGGAAGGGTCAGGTTGGGAATCCTTTAAGAACCATTATTAGTCTTCGTTCATCACGCAATGCACAGCGGCTAGACCTTCAAAATACTCATGCCTGCAAAACACTCCCGCAAGTGTCTTGGCATTTTCCGCTTTCGAGTCAATATTGAGCTACTTCCCCCGGTGGTTTGCCCTGCACCATCGCTTTTAAACCGCAACGCGACGAGATTTTCAGCTAACTGTAACTTAACCCAGCCAAAGTTTTTGGATAGTTTGAGGAAGCAAATTGCTCAGTACGCGTCAGCTGTTACTTAAAACGCCATTCCGAAAACAAAGTTAGGGCATTAAAAATAGCGAACTCTTCCAGGTTGCTTTAAATGGACTTTGCAACACCTCCGATAAACGCTTTCACTGTTTGCTTGGCATCTGGAAGCACTGCGAATGCTATAGTTATTTCCAGCACGGAGCGGCACTGCATGCTTTGCTCGTCGTAGCAGATACGCCTTGCATTTCTGCTCTGCATTTGTGGCTTTTTTTAAAGCGGCTATTTAAGGCATTCATTGCTGCAGTTGAAGGAAAGCCGGCCAATTGCTGCTGCACCGCTGTAATGACGTAATTTCAGCGGTTGAAGAGCCAAGACAGGGAAAGAGGGATGAATCTTCTGAGCAAGTTTCTAGGTTATCTGATTGGGATAGAGCAGTAATTTTTTTTTTTGCGATCCCCTAATCTCGGCACTGGACGTGTTGGTTTGCTACTTTCTGCAAACATATAAGATTTCGAAACGAGTTGAGCGAAGTGTTGCAGGGATTATTTAATATCACATGCAATCAAATTTAACTAGGAAGTTTGGTATTTACCGCCTTTGCGGCACTACAAATGACATTAAAAGTCAGTAATTATTCGTGCATGTCCTTCACGAATGTGCTTTTTATCTTTATGTCTACTACAGAACAAAGTGTTCGTACCTTGACCTTCCCCTTTTGTGTATAGTAACAATAGGTATTTGTTCTACTGTTGTTCGCACGTTTTCGCAGATATTTTTTTTTTTTTTGCTGTGGTGCTTGAACTGTTACGCCGATTTGATGTACTTCAATAACGCTGCGTGGACGCAGAGCAAATGAAACGAACCAGGGTAGATGGTAAAGCGATCTATATACAAGATGAAGGTCAGGACTGAGACCGCGCAGGCTACGCGCCACTTGCAGCTATTTCGTCGTCGATAGTTGCGACCACAGCGCTATGACGTACTGCCCTCTTCTTCGTTTTCTCGTGACAATATATTTTCTCTTATTTGCGATACGACAAACGTAATGTTGACGATAGCATTACTAAGACACGATGACATCTGAAGATGTGCGATAATAATGGTTCCTTTCGCTTTACCCTGGTGTCGGATTGCTGATATTCATTATTTCACGTGCTATACCAAATTTCGCAGGACATCCCGTCAAAATGCACTGTGCGTCTTTGGGACTCTTTCAGTGCATCATGGCAATGTACTGCAGTCCTGGAGTCTAGAAAGAGGTTCTGCACTGCTAACGTTTCATGAGTTAATGTACAAGAAATATTAACAACACGTTATCTCCGCGAAGAATTCCACACCTTGCGCCAAGAGGCAACCAATATTTCGCCCTGGCCATAAAAAACGTTATGTTTTACCTATGTCTCGGTACGTAGGTCGGGGCTGCCAATACAACTGCAACATCAGTTTTGTCTCTATACACGAAAACACCCGTCGTGGTGGCTCAGTAGCTAAAGCGCTGTGCTGCTGAGCACGAGGACAACGGTTTGATTCCCGGCCGGGGCGGCCGCTTTTCTGATGGAGGCGAAAAGCAGAAAAGCCCGTGTGTACGAGAATTCGGCGCACGTAAAAGATCCTCACGGGGTCAAAATTAACCAGGAGCCCTCCACTACGGCGCCACTCATCGCCGGCGTTGCACGAAAACAAAGGCAGGAATGATACATTAAAGCAAGTTCACCCACGGTGGCAGTTCCCACTTCTTCATTACAACCTTAAGAACACAAGTTCAAGGGAAAGGTGCTTACGCTGCGATGTCCGGATCCGAAGACCAATACTGGGGGCCCAGCCTTAGTACTACATCAGGGCAACGCCGGCCAACAAAAAATAAAGTCGAAGCTCCAGCTTGTAGGCAGGCCCAGCAAGATAGAAGAGGAAGCGGAAGGCGCGGAAGCGTCCGCGCTCTGTCAAGCCTTATGTCGCCTTTTCTCCAAATCAGCGCCAGCCCTGGGGCTAATGTCAGCGCTTTCATTCTCCGTTTGTGGCGGAAATTGGCCCTGGACGAGAACGCTAAGTGCCCAGAGCTCGCCAGCCTCCCGACTTCCGAACGGGGACACGATCATGGGCGGGAGCGACTCTACCGGCGTCACCGGCTTAACGCGATATCCGCGTCGATTTTTCCCTGCTGCCTCCTGGCTGCCCCACGCGCGGTTCACAATGGCGTCTGCGGGGGAACGGGTTCCGGCCAGGAGGACTACGATCAGCGAAAGGGGTTGAAGGGAAGAGGGACAGTCAAATGGTGCAGCGTTTCCATGATTCGATTGTTGGGTGTTGTCCGCCAGTGTTGGATTATCGGGGAGGGTGCGCTGCACCATGCTATCAGCGCTCATTATAGATGTTTTTCGTCTTCCCTATAGCGACTCCCTCTGCCGTTTTCTTCATACGCCTCCTCCTGACAGTCGGCCATGCCACGGGCGATGTTGTACGAAGCTCCTTCGGCCAAGTGGCTCCAGGGAATCCCCGGGCTTCTCGCTCCTTTCGCCCCTAATGAGCGTCTTTGGCTGTCTCTCGCGAGCCAACTAACGTCGTTTCCAGGGCGTTTAGGCGTCTGTGCAGTTGATAGTTTGTTTAGCTCTATGCCTAACTCTGCCCAGAGGGTGCGCTCTTCAGTTCACGCCACCGCCGTTTTTCTTTTATTTTTTTTTCTGGGGGGGGGGGGGGGGGTGGAGGGGAGGGGGGGTTGGTTCGACTGTTGGTGCTCGGTGACCGTGTACTTTCGATAGAAGGAAAAAAGTTCACCCCCCCTCCACCCCATTAGAAAACAAAATGACCTGCGTCCCTAATTGCATCGGTACGTAATTTGCTGATACACGAAATGGTCAACCACCAAGAGGCTGAAGTCTTCCTGTGTCGTTTATAACAAATAATTCCCGTACGGCGATAAGTGGGGCGTGATAATTTCCGCAAGTTTTCTTTTCGTGGTTTGCGTAAGACTCCTGGCGCTGGTTTTTGATCATGTCAATTAAATGGAGCTCTGATAGGCCGCTCTACTAAAATCTCCGCTTTTTGAAGGGAAAGTGTATGCCTCTCCATCGAAACAAGTTTATGATTGCCTTCCTTATTTTAACGTTTTAAACGATGCAGAAAACGGTCCGCCGAACCCATCTGCTGTAACGGCATTACAACTAAAATAAATTGTTATAACTATCACTATTAGTTTCTCCTGTTGTGTTATTTTAAGCACGGCAACCTTTTGTTTTCCCGTCCCTTATTTTAATGAGAAAGCAGTATAAGCTACATCAGGCAAAACGTCCGGCGTAGTGAGCAGCGGATGAGCCAAAATTCCGCGTGCCTTCAACTTACCAACAATAAAGAAAATCGGTGCACATACGGGTATCAAACCCAGGGCCCTAGGTGGAGAAAAAGTGTTACAATCACTAATCTACACCTGAATCGCACGAACCCGGCTTTCGGAGTATACTTCAGTCTCATTACTTGCTTTGAATGCCAAGTCATGATGACGTCTCGTTGACCATAGTTTACCGCTATATCGCGTGTGTGTCAAGCTCGTTCCATGAAGCTATCAAAATGTTGGTTGGTTGGTTGGAGCCATAACAAGAATGGACGTACCCACTCTGGGGGATTGGCCAAGTCTGATTGTGGTTCCATTGTTATAGAAACGTATGAATTAGTTTCAAACTCCGAGAAAAAAGAAGTGGGATAATAGTGGGTACAGTGATGCTAACAATTTGAGAACCAAAAATTCAATACTGCTGTAACAACAGGTATTTTAATAAACGATTGAAAATTGGTTGATGCGATTGATTAACAAGGCACGAGACCTGATTCGGCAGCAAAAGAGCGAAGAGCGCGACAAACATCCCCGTCGTACCAACCAAGCCCGACTGCCCCAAATGGCAATAAATTAGGCACCGACAACGCGAGACCCAGGCGCCGGAGGGGAACCTCCAGGTAACGATTTCGGAGGGAGCAGAACCACCGGTAAGACAAGAGGAAATGGTCAATTGTTTTCTCCTCTTGGCAGAAGCCGCACATGGCCGATGGCGCTATGCGTGTGCGGTGTGGATAAAAATTCAAAGTAGGTGTTAGGCAGCGAAAGCGAGTCAGTGTGACCTCGCACTGTCAAGACAGCGCAAAGTCACACTTCCAAGAGTACCGGAGATGCTCAATGTCAGGGCAGCCAGCGATACTGTCTGGTGGGAAGCTGTCCAGCGAACTGTACTTTCGAAACCTAGTTGAAACAACGTAGGCTATCGCGGGCACAGTAACAACCAGAGGACCATTCAGTGCTACTCCTGCCAGGTAATCAGCGGTTTAGTTAAGTTCAACAGTTCTGTGCCCCGGGACCCAGACCAGACGGATTTCACTGACATGTGCCGGTATAATCATCGACAGCGATCGACGAAGTGGAGTAACGGTCGGAGAAGATAAAGCGGAGCCGACCGAAAAAGAATCCGTCGCAATGATAACCTGGGAATGCTCTTCGCTGAGCTTTCAAACATCGAGCGCGATTCCCAAAACTTCTGCCAAATATATTGATGTGAAATTTGGAAGATGCAGAGGAAATGCCCAGTCAAGCGCTAGTGAAAATATATTTACACCATCTATTTTGTCCCGAACGGAAGCTTATCTGGCTATAACCACATGTGTCGGGCACTCTTCTAGGTGGTTTGCTAAAAGGGCAGATATCGTCCTATGGTCGTCTAAACTATAAATCTCTGGCGGTTTCTACGCGTTTGGAAGGCTGTTCTGTAGGTTTCTAGTCGGTCCTGTAGGGGCCGACTGCTATTTTAGTATTGATTTTTCGCTCCAAGTGATTGATGTCAAGCGTCACCCATGGCGTGTGTTTGTAAACATTTTTGCGTTTGTCTGAAATAAATTCATCTATGAAGAAATGACAAACTGTCTTGAAGTGGCTCCAAAGCGAGCAAACGTCAATCTCACCGTCACAGAATTCCTCAAGACAGGATTCTAGGTAATCTATTCTACAGGCGTCAATATCTCGAGAGTAGACCTTGAAGGTACGTATTCCTGATTTTTTATGTATCCGTGATGGAACAATTTGTGTACTAATGCTCACAAGCCGGTGGTAACAAAGCCTTGCTCAACTGATTCGGTGTGCTCAGCAAAAGCGCGAGAAAAAAAACACTAGGTCTAAAACAGAACGGGAAGTGCCTTGCGCACGAGTTGACTCATGAACAAGCTGCGCAACGTCGTGCGCAAGGACAATATCGAAAATCCCGCTTACGTGCTGACTTTTATGTGCACCCTCCTTGAGGTGCTCCCAATCGACGTCCTGCAAATTAAAGTCACCTGCAAGTATGACTTTGCTGTTCACATATTTGTTCATGTGTCCTTGTAAATTTTGTAGGTAATCAAGTGTGGCATCCGGAGGTCGGTGAAGGGCATATAAAACAAATACGTAGCCCCATCACTTAATTTTTATGCATAAGCTCTCCATTCCGGGTACCTCTTCTAATAGAACGACATCAATTCTGTCTTCGATTAGGAGTGCCAACCCTCCTCCTCAAGCGGACCTCTCCTTTCGGAACACTGTATTGGGGGCGAGGGGGGGAAAACATCCCAATATTTTATTTCACTAAGAAGCCAAGCTTCCGTGATTATTGCAATGTGGGCATCTTCTTGCAGTAGCCTCATTTCGACCTTGTTAATTTTATCCACAACGACGCAAGACTTAACGTTACTTACCCTTAGTTGTTTATTTGGAAACTGGCGGGGACGTCATTGCTACGTTTGCTGAGAGGTGTGGTCTGTTACTTTTACAGGGTTGCTTTCTGTTTCATTCCACACAAATAGCTCCTTATCAATCTTGACCTTGTCGGGAGCCAAGTACACCTTCTTGCCCTCATCTATTTCGTCTTTCGCGCTTTCCAAAATTTTTGTACGTCTCTTTGGGGTAGACTTGGAGTAGTTATTCTGGATAAAAATCTTGGACCCTTTCAGTTTTTTAGCATTATCTTGTATGGCCTTTTTTTGTCGAAGTCTTGAAGATATATGATTACGGGCCGTTTACCTGGCTGCTTGCTAATCCTATGAAGGCGTCCAATGGATTGACATTTCATATCAAGTTTGGTCTTAAATAGATCCTCGAATATTTTTCCCATTAAATCGGTTTCTGTTGCATTGTCGCCCTCTGGAATGTCGTGAATAATTAGGTTAGATCTCCGGCTTCGGATAATTAGTGTGTAAAGACAGAGACAAAAAGTGAGTACGCCGATAGGCGAGTACAGACCCAGAAAAAGAAGTGAGTACGAAGACGAGTGAGTTCCGACATGAGCACATGGGGAGGTTCCCGTTTGAACCCATTCCCATTTCACCCTTCCCGCTTGTTCCCTCCCGTTTCAACCCGGCGGAAAACGACCTTCCCGTTTCGCCCTTTCCCACTTGGTCCGTTCCCGTTTGAACCCGTTCCCATTTCGACCTTCCCGTTTGTTCCCTCCCATTTCAACCCGGGGCGACATCCGTTTCGTATTTTCCTCTTTAGCCCGTTCCCGGAATAACGTACCCAGTTTATGAAACGTTATAAAAACATTTTCATATTGTTTTTCCTTTATTTCCGTTTGTGCACAGCCGCTGCGATAGCAAGCTCAGTACAGCCAGTGTCCTTGAATGCTTTTCAAACCTGGGGTTCACTTTTTGAATCTACAGACGACGAAATTCGGTTACAATTCAAGTCATACCAATTAACAAATCTTTTAATCTCTTAAAATAACAAAGCCTAACAAACAAATTAACAATTAACAAATTAAACAAATCTTTCAAGTCAACAACAAATTAACCAATTAACAATCATGTCACTTATAAAAACGAAAACAGAGAAATACCTAAATGCACTTAACTAAATGTATTTAGGTCGCGAGGGTCGCCCTGCGTCTGCCCTCGTTTGCTCTTGTTCGGTCGACTGACTCTCGTTTTTAGCTTCTTTAGATCCACCCCCAAAACACCAGGCACTTAAGTTTTATTACATTTGCGTTTAGCAATATCTACTAAGAAACCTAATTGGGGATCAGATAGTGGCCACACATTGCTGTGGCCTGTCAGACAGCCACATCACCCTGCTTAATTAAGGTGGAATTTGGAGCGCTATTGTGCTAAGCAGCATTTTAGCGAAGCTATCGTGGGAACGAACTTGGCGCAGTGGAACAACTTTCACCGCCTTTACGGATTATCTCCCTCTCCAGATTATAATAAAGGGTCCAGAAGGCTTGTTAATATGTCATGAAGGTCAAAACACGCACTGGCACAATGAAGTACCCTTTTGTTTTTAAATGCACTCTTTGCCAATTACCCCCCCCCCCTCAGCCCCAACTCCTCAGCCACGTAACACTGCTTTTGAAAAACGATGATATTTGGCGCGTTACCGCATTTATTCCTCCTGTATTAGTGCAAAAGGAGATAACTTGCAGAACGAAATATTTGAAATCCCCCCCCAAAAAAGGCAACAAATGTTAAAAGTGAACTAAATAAATCAAAACTATCTGATACTTCGTTACCAAAAATCATAAAATAAAAAAGCCCAGAAAAGCGCCACGGAAGCAAAAATAAAAAATCGCAAAAACATCCTCACTTTGAAAGAAATCGTATTTGGCGGTCTAACACTTATAATTGTTGTAATAGCGCAAGTGTACATCAATGTCGAAAAGAAACAGATGAAAACTATAAAAGATAAAAAGATGTATAAAAAAAGTAACCTTATGTATCTGGATTCATATGCGACATCTGGCTATAAAAATCGCAGTCATGAGAAGCGGCGAAAATTATAAACTTAGCTTTGCGTTTTATTGATTCTGTTTATTCCCGTCACTCTAGTGTACTCAATTTGCATAATAGAGCAAACCTTCAGAAACTTAAGCAGCGCAGGGTCGTCTCTAGCCTAAATTTTCTTTACTACAGAAACTTAAAATTGTCGCGGGAATACTACCTCAAAGGGCCTTTCAGACGTTTAGCGAGAAGACATCAGAGTAAGACTATTAGGCAGCCAATCAGCTGAATTACTATGGGAAAGTTCTCTTTGTTTCCTCGTGCAATTTCTTACTGGAATAAGTTAACTGAACGAACAGTGAACTCGGTATCGTTAGAAGTTTCCCCACGTATTGGAAATGTGTGTTCTGGTTGAATCGTTTAAAATTGGAATACATTACGAATGCATACACTTGTTCGGACCCCTTTGCGTTCGGACCCCTTTGCGTCTATTACATATTTATGTCTTTTACTTATTTGTGTTGGGCGTTTTTAAACTACACCAACCAATACTGGTGTGTTTTTATGTTCACTCATGCATGAGCCCGACCAGGCCGTAAAGTATCGGTAAATAAATAAAAAATCTGCCCATTACTCACGTAGGAAAGGCATTAGTATCCAATTCTCAAATTTCTGCACATGTTTTTGCCTTTTTTCAAGTCTCTCCTATGGACATCTTTGATCTATAGATCTCTCGAGCCCGAAGACAAAGCTACGCTCCAAACAATGAGCATAAGAGCGGCTGATAAATAAATTTCAGCCACACATACAAACACCAACTGCAGAAAAATCCAATGCGTGCATTACTCAAGATATTGGGTATCTTTCTAGTACACTTTCGCCGCTACAAATTTTTTATCAAGAGGGCAGTAACGGCCTAAGGCATTCGGAAACTTTTATCGGGCGGAAATATCGGTCAATTCCGGAAAATTTTGTGCATACAAGTTTTTAGTGCATTACCAGTTGCCTGTAAGCACATTTTGGGGAACAGTATCGAAGACGGTAACACATATCTTCAGAAATTCAAATGGGTTGGAACGATGCGGGTTCAAATGAGAAGGGCGCTTTGGGAGCAGGTTGTAACGGGAAGGGCGTTTTGGGAACGAGCTGAAACAGGAAGCGCCCAAACGGGAAGGTCGTTTCGGGAACGGGCGCACACGGGACGGGTCAAGCGGGAAGGGCGTTTCGGGAATGGGTTCAAACGGGAAGGGGTCAAACGGGAATGGATTCTATCGGGCTACACCCAGCACATGTACTCGCGAGTACAGTACCCGCAATCACAATAGTCATGCGTACAGTACTTGAGAGTACCTATACTCGTGAGTGCATTACTCGTGAGTACTGTGCTCACGTGCACGTGCACTCGCGAGTAGTGCACATGAGTACTGCACTCGCGAGCACAAACTTGAAAGCGTGATCACGCACTCGGGTCGCGGTGTGCTTGCACGAGTCACAGGTATTTCGCGGTACCCCTTAAAGGAATGTAAAAGAAGGTGCTGAGGGGGAAAACTGCAGCTATCTCTATTCCCGCTTCCGCGGTGTTCCTGCTCTCAGCAACCGCTAGTCTCGGAATTGGCATATTGAAAGCCTGGGCAGGCATGGGTGGCTTCGCTGCACTTGCTTAGTTCAATTGTTCTAAGGGAGGGGCTCAGGAGGCTGCTAGCATGCACTACGCATCCTGAAGCCACTCTTTCTCGGTCGTCATAATCAGGAACCAGAAAAGAGTTCACCTGTTTCAGTGATGGAAAAAGGTTAAAAGGAAACCAGCAAAACAAACTGGTCCTGACTGGAAGCGTTATCTGGCTCTGGCTTAATCGAGTCCATAGACCTCGTGCAGCACGTGGCCGTAAGCGGTCAACTGCGAGAACAAATTATTAGAAACACTTTCAATACAAGTAAATGTGAGTACAGTTTGAGCAAAAGTGAGCAGACATAAGTCCGAGTGAATACACTGAGTACAAGTGCGAGTCAGTTCCGATTCGGTACGAGTACAAGCGAGTGCATATTCACTAAGAGTACGAATAAGTACAGATGAGTTGAGTACGAGTGAATACAAACTGAGTGCGGGTAATCGTGAGTACCATTTGAGTACGGGTATAAATGAGTACAGATTGAGTACGAATAGTCGTGAGGAGTAACGAGATTTAGTACAAGTGAGTACGATTACAACTAAGTATGTGTTGAGTTAGTACAGGGATTTTGAGTACAGACTAGCTCTTTGAGGCTGAGTTTGAGTGAGTAAAGCTTAAAAGAAAAAATGAGATTTAGTTTTAGTGAGTTCTTTTCCTTCTGCCGAACTATGGCCTGCAGTTAAAGTTTGAAACGGTCCTACCTCGTGTTCAAGCGCTCTTATGCTTCGGCTGGACCGGCGAATCGAATGAAAGACAGAGGGATGGACGGACGGAAGGACGAACGGATGAGCGAACAGACAAACAGATAGGCACACGGACAGGCCACTGCTTTTCGTATTTAGGTAGTGCAAGAAACATTATCGTGTTTAAAATGGATACTTGCTTTCTTCTCCGATCCCGGCCAAAATAGCAAGCATTGACTTTATGATTGCGGCAACTGTTGCTATCGGTCACATCATGGTTCGTTTTCTTCATTCTGCTTCGTACGCGATGGCCTTACGCCATTCTTTCCAACGAGGCTATCGTGTTCTAAACGCGGGAAAGTATAGACACGCGTAAAAATAACAACAAACTGAAAAAAAGGTTTAAAGGTAGATAGCCCCGTTCGCATCACGCATCTTATTTTCCGCAGTGTCCTGCTGCTTCCGTTCCGCTTTGGCTCTTCCTTTTGTCCAAAGTACACTTGTGCTTTGAAGAGCGGTAGTGTCGTGATCTCTACGCGGCACACCCAATATACCGCTATCACCCTTACTTGGACGTCCACCTGTCAGCGCGTGATCGCAGCCCCAGTCTCCTTACAATTCAAGCAGAGCTGGCGGAGGAGAAGGCACGTCAAGGGAGGGTCTGTTCCCGTGCGATTTCGTATCTAAATAACGTTCCTCAAAGCAGCACACATAACTAAAGTAACGAACCGTGACAGCGCATGTTGCTTTCGTGAACCGAAGAAAAATACCGACGCCCGCGAACAAAAGGAGAGAGAGGGTAGAGATTGCACAAGTAGAAGCCAACAGAGGGTGGTGTAGAGAATTCGCATAGCCTATGGGAGCTTTTGGGAAAGTACGGCCATGGGAAGGAAGTGTCATGCGTCAACCGGTTTAGATTTTTTTTTTTGCTTTGCTCCAACCTGCCTGAGTTTCTGTGAAAATGCACGTAACGAAATTCAGATAACTCTTTTTTTGGGCACGTTGAAGGACTCGGAATGTTGTTTTTATCCCACACACTTTATTTATATACCCGTCATATTCCGTGGATATTTACGCCGTGTTTGCTTCTTAGTTTTAAAGAATGAAGGGGTTACGTCGCCGCTGTGTTTTTGCTTGAGTTTAAGCAGTTCCTCCCCTAGAAAAGAGCCGCTCATATCAGAACAAAATCTGAAAATTTGTGGGTCATGTATATCACTAAGAACTTGTTGGGCTTATTGGTTGTGCGCGATGAAGTGTTTGCAGCGCAGAACAGGGACGAAGAAAGAACAAAAAAAGACGATCGCTGACTTTCAACTACTTTACTCGGGAAAGCACAGAGAGCTTACGTATGCGTACCGCTTGATAAAAAGACAGAACACAAACACAAAAAATGCGCAAAACATGCACGTTACTTGGCTATCGACCTTCTGAACGCTCAATGTAAGGAAAGAGTAAAAAAAATGCTCAGGATTCCCTGGTTTTTACTTAACGAAAGGGGAATGTACAAAACTCACTCGGGCATTCCCACAGTGAACGGAAATATGAACACTCCGAGAAGTCATTCTAATGTTAAAAACAACACTGATATACCTTTCGATCCTGAAAGATGCGCTACAATAAATGGACGGCGTGTACTGCCCTGTTAAAATGTAATATAACATGGTCACTTCATTTGAGGTAGAATGTCATGTATCCCTTCTTACATTTGAAAGTAAACGTTTGAACATTTGTATAATAGACAATTAAAATAAATAAACTCTTCGTAATCAAATTTTAAGCTTAGTTTCTCAGTCAGTGGAAATATCACAATACCAAGTGCCTTGCGACGTTAACTGCCGTGGGTCATGGCGCAAATAAGGAGGTGTCGCCTGGGAATACTGGGGCGTAGACTTGGAGAGATAAGTAGGAAGCTGGCGAAGCTAGTAGGCCCCAGCCATCTTCTATCTTCGCCAACGCTCATTTTTAAAAGAAAGCCACTGGTACCCTTTACTTCTCGCAAGGTGATCAGCTTGCCGTTTGTTGCACTTGACCACCAGGTTGTGACATCTACAAACTATGAATGCGCTGCTTACTGCTGTCACTGCTACTTCCTAGAAACTGCACTTTTTTCTTCTATCAGGATGCGCCGTTGATGCCGAATGTGCGTCATTGAATGTATGGAGAAAACACCAGCGCATACAACGTGCCATACTATTTGCAATGTCTCTGGTGCTGACGGGTCTTCAGAAGTCATCTAAGGGCTTTGGAATTTATTCGTGCCAAGGAGAGGGGGAGGGCCGAGGCCAGTGATCAGCAATACTAAATGCCTGTAGAGCAACCCATCGCAATGCTGCTCGCGACGTATAAAGCGGGCACGAAATGGGCAGAGAAATGAACGGTTGTGTAGCACCAGTTTTAACCGCCGCTGCCAGAGCCTTCAGTGCAGTGGGTATACAGTTGCTTTGTGAGGCTTCGCAAGCATTGTATAGGGTCTTCGGCGGATCGAAGAAAAGTTGTTAGTGTCAACCGTTGGATTAATTACCATCTTCTAGTTTCTGACTCCTCTGAAGGTAATTCGCGGGTACGACCTCTCGTGCAGAAAACGTTTTGAACATTGCGTATAAGGACCTGGCGTGATCACAAGCTTTTGTTACCGTTTGTGAATTGTTGAATTCTCTGAAAGTTAGATTCTGATAATTGTGTGTGTTAGAGTTTCTTTCTTCTTTATCAGTTGCAGCCTAGCCGCGATTGCTTTCAGTTGTGGCGCTCTGATGTATTGTACGTTCTCTTCCCACTGCCCCCCCCCCCCGGGCCCCCACCCAGAAATAAAAAACATGTAAACGACGTCCTCCTGCATTTTTGTCCACAGAAGTATTTCTGAAACTTTCTTTCTTTTACTTCTCTTTTTGTTGACCGGCGGCGCGTAAGGCGTCTTTTTTTTGTATGCTGAAGCATTTGAGCGCGATTGGTTCCTCGGAACTTCATGTTGCGGCCTTCACTGCAGCATAAACGTATTGGCTGGGAAGCACGGTTTAAAGGGACCCTGCAACACTTTCTTCAACTTTTTTTTGAAATCCTAAATGATTGCAGAACGTATCCACCCGACACACCCGGTACTTAGGTTACGAGGTCGCAGAGTACCTCATCCAAAAATTACTGGTCTAAGTCCATCAGATAACTTGAAAACTCGCTCAAAAGATATTTCTTTCTTTCTCGGTCTTGGCGTTCTTCGACCGCTCGAATTACGTCAATAAGGCCGTGTATCGGCTGTTGGCCGGTTTTCCTTCAGTTGCAGCAATGAATGCATCCGATAGCAACCTTACAAATAAAGCCACAATAACAAAGCAGAAGCGGAAGGAGTATCTGCTTCGACGAGCAAATGGCGTAGTGCCGCTCCGTGCTGGCGACAAGTATAGCTTTCTCAGTGCTACCAGACGCGAACAAAAGAATCAAAGCGTTTATCGAACGTCTCTTTAAAGAATATCTGTCCTATGCGTGTACCTAGAGTACGACACGGTCGTCCCCTAAAGCAAACAAAAAATATCGCCCCCAGCTTCACAAAAGGGTGCTCCAGGCAGCGACCACTTGACTATGAAGACCTTTGACCTCCCATCGCCTTGGGCCAAAAAGCAACAATTTTCTGGTTGAAATAACGTTTACTCATCCTCCTTCATACCTTACGAAAATTAAACTCGGTCAATTCGCATTACGTAAGATCGGTAGTTAAATTATCAGAATGGTGCTGAGCACCTGAAGAAGTAGATAACCATAACATGAACTGCCTGTCACCCTTATCAAGATATTTTGAACACCGTTGCCTAGGGTAAATTCGCAAACCAATATCATTTTTGTAACCCACCGTATATCTAGCTGCCGCCCAAAATAACTTTCGCAAAGGGGGGAGGGAGAGGGGGGGGGGGTAACAGCCAGTCGAGTTCTTTGATCTTAACTACCTGGCCTGCCTCTTAGGCGCCCAATATAAACCTGTACGCTTAATGAAAATCTTTCGCGTACGAGTCTTCGTTAGGGAGCTTAAATTCGGATGTCCGCCGTTTCCTTTTCTTTCCGGGAGTTATCTCTTCTACCCATGTTTCCCCGCCACTTTCGCACCCTTTGCTTCGGCGGGCTGTTTTTCTTCCCCTCCATTAATTGGGAGCGACACGGAGATCCTCTGTTCCCTCAGAAAGTCGCGACAATGTCCAGCATTCTACCGCTCGGTCTCCTCCTAGTTTTTCTTTTATTTTTTTTTCTTGGGCCGAGTGTGTTTTCAGAAGCTTTCACTTCCGGCACCTGAAAGACGACCGCTATTGCCTGGAACTCCGGCAGAGCCATTGCCTTAACTTCTTCATTATGTGAGAAACAACAAGAAAAGTAACACGGAATCGTGGGAAGATGTAATTAAGCCGCACGGAGCCACGACGCACAGCGAGGTGGGACGGACAGCGGGATCGGCTCGGACAACGGAGCAGTTTGCTTTGGGCGTTTCGCTTCATCGATTAGGCACGCACCCGTGTCATGTCAAAGTAAATTCGTTGCTCGAACTTCTCGCGTTGCAGTCGATTGGAAATTTGAGTAAGAATTGATAAAGACGAAGAAAGAGTGTAAGAGGAACGGACACTGCAGTCTGACGTCCAACGACCGGTGCTGCTGCAAGTTCGAAGGCGGAACGAGGACAGCAGTGATTTTTTCCGAAAGGTAAAAGGACGCAGCGCCAAAGAATGCCTAGAGGCATGAAGATGACCACGTGTTCATTAGCGAGTTATCCAGCAGAAAAGTAATAGAGAAAACTATAGAAGAAGCAAGAGAGAAATGGGCGGGAAGGAAAAACAGGGTGTCACTACTGTAGGCGACTGTTGTTTATGCACGTTTCTCCATGTCGTGGGCGGATTGAATGCTCCACAAAGTTTAAATTTGAAGAAAACATGGGCTTGTATATTATAAATGCTAATGTCCACAAACAGTTTCAAACCTCTCGGTAATTGGACGCATTTTTTAAAGAAAACGTACTTACTGCGCGTTTTCATTCAGTGGGCCTTATGCGAAACATCTTTATAAAGTGAATCAAAACAGCTTAACAGCGACGCATTTCCAATTTAAAAACATTGTACGCTATGATTACACCGGTAAAGGGGAGCATAAAATTTGCGGCAAAGTTGCAAAGTTTGAAAATAAAAATTAGCAATTTAGAGAGACCTAAATCCTTCTACGCATACTCTAAGGAACGCGTTATTGTTAGCCCCGAGGTTTCGAAGAAGTGTACACTCTAAGAAATCGGTGCGGGTGGGCTTCACGACAACGCCCCAGAACGACCATTAAGCGTGCTTATTTGTGCGAATTTGGCGAATAACGAGGCCCAGCATGCGATTAAACTAAAAACTAGGATCTGCGCTGGGACAACTGCGCAAGGGGGTGCGTGTGCGCCGTGGTCCCAGCGTAGATCCTAGTTTTTACTTTAATCGCATGCTGGGCCTCGTCATTCGCCAAATACGCACATTTAAGCACGCTTAATTGTCGTTCTGGAGCGTTGTCGTGAAGCCCACCTGCGCCGATTTCTTATAGTGTATGTAGCACCCATCTTTAATTCCCAGGAGATATGGGCCGCGTTTTGGATTATGCGTGAGAAAATTTAAGCTAAAGCGTGAGGGTGGGGGTACTTATAATACCGAGGAATAATTACTATTTCAATGATTTTACCGTAGTTATAAAGAACTATGAAAACCCCACACATGGTTCCACATCTCTTCACAGAACTAAACGCAGCAGAAAGTGTATATCTACTGCACTTTGGAGAGGGGCAGGCATGTTACAGCGTGGGTAAGCTAAACGTTCGTGTCTTACTTAGGTGCTTTGGTGACAATTACTAAATACTCGTTTCCTCCCTCACTGAAACATCTTTTAACCCTTTTCAGACGTAGGGTTTTGGTAGACCGTGTAGGGGTTTTGTACTTGAACCGTTTGAAGAATTTTCTAACCTTCTGTGTTGTACGGATTGAATAACTTCCTATCGTAACATCTGACCAGCCCCTCACGTCTGAAGCGTAAACCATAAAAAATGGGAAAGCAGAGTAGAATTATACCATTAACAAAAAGAAGGAATGAATAATAAACGGCGCATCAGAAGAATATCCGAGCTTGATAGCTGAATTGTGTACTTAGCTCCGCACTCGTGGGAACTAGAGCCACCCGCCACCATTAAAAGCCGCTAAGGAGACGGGGCGGGGTAGGGGGGGTTATGGCTGAGTTGATCATACATGCTTTTACAAACCAGAGCATTTGGCCTGAGCTCCGGCCAGAGCCATGCTGCTTCATGTTTTCGTAGTTCACGTTACCTTTTAAACACACGTGGGCACCTGCATTTCAACATCACTGCACCACCTACGGACCTTCATAAAAAAGAATCTTGAATATCAAGCTTTTTGTAGTCAGGTCATTCACTCCAAAAAGAGGCAACCCCCGCTGAATAAAAAATACGCCCCGGGTAAGTACTTTCGCGAAGCTATTCATCGTCACTGTGGCTGCTCGCACTCTGAACTGGAATTCCACCCTTTGTTTATGCACTCAACGTTGGCAGTAATGGATGTCGTCCGCCGAGTGCTGCTCGTAGTGCATGGCTATCCCGTGCGTGGGCTCGCACTTTACACGGGAGTGCGGTGTCGGGTACTCAGGAGCGGCATGTTTATTATCATTGTTATTATTTTACCTCGTGTGTCGGTAAGCTGACCCTCTTGGGGTAAGACACGACCAGGGAAACAACAAGCTCTCTCGCTGCAGTAAGGTTCCGGCTTGTGTGGTTTTCTGTGCTTGCAGTTCGGTGGCTGTTGTTACCTATGCATTCTATATATTTTATGCAAACCATTTCTTCACTGTTCACTCAGCTGTTCCCATCTACTTATTTTACCTGTAGCATGCGGCGCGCGCACTTTCACTGATCATTTATTCAAAGTGGTCGCCTACGAGGTTTGCGCGTCTGAAAAACAAGATCTGAGAACACCGAAGCACATCTCGCGACATGTGAAGGCGAAAGCACGTCCAATTTAACGCCACTGAGAGGTGCTCATTCACGTTCACGCTGCGATCATCGTTTCTGCCTTTAGCGAACAAATTATGCCAGGTTATTTTGGGGGCTTTCTACGTTAGCATTTTGGCTGCAAACCGAAATACTTTGGACGAAATTGTTTGGAATTAAATTCCCGCGCGGAGCGGCCTGGCTCTCTGGTGACCATGGTGCCGCTGGTTATCGCCCCTCCTTCGCGAGCTGAATGACGTATCGCGGCTGCTGGATACGGAACAACGACCGAAGCCACCCCACCACTCTTCGCTTTTAACCCGGCTCTCTTACACAACATAAAGTACAAACATGGAGACTCATTCAAACGGGAACCTTCCCAGCGAGATCCCTTGTCCATCACATTCGCCCGTCAGAATTCCCCTCTCCTGAATGTCCCCTGTGTGGTGCGTATGCATCGCTCACTCGTGACATGTGGGAATGCCCTCAAGATCCTTTCCCCCAAATCCGCAGCAGCGATCAGTGGGAGGAGGCGCTGGGCAGCTCCGACCTGGCCAGCCAAGAGCTCTTGGTTGAACGAGCTGCTGTAGTCGCCACCAGCCTGGTGGCCACCCCGTCTCCTTAAACCATGTGTTCGTAATAAAGTTTATTTTTCTCTCTCTCTCTCTCTCTCTCTCTCTCTCTCTCTCTCTCTCTCTCTCTCTCTCTCTCTCTCTCTCTTTCTTCGGATGCGCTGGCGGTGCCTAGCAGCGCGGTGCTGTTTCATAGCTGCCGAGCACGCACTTTGGAACGAAATGTGGTACCAGTGGTTGAGGAGCTGCCTCGCTGTTACAGACGCCACCTACGCTGGCTGTTTAGTCAATGGGCCGTTTGATGTTTTCGCATGAAACAATTTTGGGTACCAATTATTCAGACAGATGCGGTAGGGTAGCAGTATGATTCTGGTTGCAGGACACTTTTGTGCGCGATCTTTAACCACATCAGCTACAAACCCACTTCCCCCCTCGTCTCCTCTCCTCTTACTCGGCTGTTTATCAGGTGGTTTGTGTCTCCGGTGCTTGTGAGCGTGTATCATCATCGTGGCGTTTTTGAGCCAGCGTCTATGTTTGTTCAAACGGGAGCAGAAGCGGAAGTCGGACACGGTTTTTGTTGGGAACGCGCAGGTAATGCGTACCGCTTGCTAAAGAATTAAATAATTGTGTATGCCACTCATAATTAAGTGATATGGGGCTCTCAGAACCGCGATCAGGTCTACGCTGCTCATGTTACTCTCACAAACCTGCGAACTGTAATTACGAACTGAAGATATATTTCTCTGAACAAACAGATGTCTCATATGCTATAACTTTCGCGCACTCCGTGATACTGCCATGTTAATTTTGGTGCTTAGAGAAAACAATTTTGTTTAATATATTCGGTTGTTCTTCAAAACAGTGGGGATTCAAGATGTTAGGGTGCTTCAAACTTATTTTTAGAACACTGATGCCTGTGGAAGCTCAAACTGCTACCTCTGTCCTTTCGAAACATTTGTGAAGTAATACCAACAAACAGAGCTCCCATATTTTCTTCATGAATGTCTGCCAAACTATTTATACTTCCTTGAGCTGTCTAATTAGTGTTTAAACGTTTGCGTTTGTGAGAATGTGTAGGCGTGAACTCTTTAAGAACGCATATCTTGAAAATGAGACACATTTCTCGAATCGCTAGGATAAAACAAGTACAGAATAAGAATATTCAAGGGAATACTTTAAGCACTTTAAACTTCATAGTTTTTTAACCAGATAAAAGAAACATGGATTTTGAATGAATCATCCGGTAACACAGTTTCGTTAAAAATTTTGCTTTCTTCAGAGGCAATTCATCCACCTTATACAAACAAGGATTACTCGTTTTTTAACAGAGCTACTAATGTAAGCTTTCTTCTTTATATTGAAGGTGAATCTGGGGTTTCAGCATACTACGCGTCGGGCAAATTTTGAAAGATTTTTGATACTTCTTCCAATATTGTATTTTATGTCTGGAATGAGCTTACCAAGAGTAGTCCTTTCAAATTAAATGCAATTGTATTTTGTCTTCACAAAGCCTTTAGGAAGCAGTACAAGGATTCCTGCGGCTTTGAGTTCATCTACGAATTTCGCACTGTCTCGTTTTAATGATCTTATCTCTTTCTTCCTCGTACCCTCTCTTCCTCCCCCCTCTCTCTCGCTCTGTCGATTTCGGCGTTTTATCCCGTAATGGTCACTTCCGGCATTTTTCTCCCTTCCCCTTATCGAGTTTCAAAAACAAATGTTACGTAAGATAGCGGGTCGAACCAGACATTCCTTTCTTAAAGGGGCCCTGAAAGGCATTTTGAGCACACTAAATGAACTAGCGCAATCGTTAGATTGGGTCGTCAACGTCAGCTGTGCCAAGTATTACTCTTTTACGCGCAGCGGAAAGCTCACACTTTTGTTGCAAAGTTTGTCGCTTTTTTCTCACCCTTTCCTTCGTGTTTTTGGACGCCGCCATCTTCACATGTCTACATCATCGATTCCCATATGTTCGTCATGAGCTAGACATCCTGCTATTGGGCGGCTTTTTCACGCACTTCCGGCAAAAAGATGAGTCGTCTGCTCAGCGTCGGCTCGCCGGCTGATCTGCCAGCGGAGTGGAGTGCTTGGACATTTTACGACAAACGAAACAAGTGTAAACAAACGCTTAACCGTTCGTATTGAATGCAACACGGCCATAACACGACATGGATATTCTCTTACCTGAGTACCTTCCCTAAAGAAAGCGTTGAAGCCCCGTGGCACTTCTTTCGTGCAATCGCAGAGAACGCCCTGAGCCGAATGCCCGGGTTTGACGGATACATTTTATTCAACTTCAAAACAAACCAGAGATGCGTTTCGAACGAACACAACGTCACAACATGCGTTGCAAGTCTGAACCGCGATTGACAGACGATCGGTTGCTTCCTCCTGCCCGTCGTAAATTCGGCACTCACCTCGCGCCTTGTTTGCGGGGACGAACAGCAAGTCACTGAACTCTGGCACGCAAGCGAGAAGGCTTTTAGCCAGGCACACTACACATACCCCATGCGAGGTTGAGTCGTTCGTCGTTCGAGAAAGATAATCCAGACCATGGGAAGCACTATCCACCCGCAGAAGTACAACGTCGCATTTCATCGCGAAACGAACGCTACACATAGGAGGCGATGCACACACACACACAGCTTCGGTCGCTGCATTGGCTTAGCTGCAAGCTTCGTTCGGACAGTCAGCGATGCTACGACGATACAGAGCTGCGTGAGGGCGACGTGCTAACCACTTCACGTATTTAAAAACACAGGGGCAAAGAACTTGGTTCATCGGAAGCAAAAGATCTTTCCTCCATTATTGTGCCTGAAATATACTGGCTAGTGTTGCTAGTGTGCCGAGGGCGGGCCCCAGGCGGGCGCCGGGAGCGATGTACGCGGCCGGCTGCCGCTTGGGGCGCTGCCATGCGGGAGTGTGCGCGTTCGTCCGGCCCGAGCAGATCGCGCGGTTGCCTCCGCGCTGCGTAGCAGACGGCAGGGGCAGAACTTTCCAATCCCGCTTGCGACGAAAGCGAGCGAAAGCGACGGGAATTCTGTCGCGCGAAGAAAATTTCTCCCGACAGTTCGACAACCACGATCGTCGCGCGACAAAGCGACGAAATTCCCATCGCTTTCGCTCGTATTCGTCGCAAGTGCGAACGGGCCTTTATGCGCAATCTCCGTCCCACATAAAATAAGCTCTTGCTTGTTGCCTGAGCATACGGTTGATATGTGACTACGTTACGCTGTGCTTGCGACTGTATTTAAACGATGTCACTAGGTTTGAAACGTAAGCGCTCGGCGTGCAGCTTTGTAAACGCAAGCAGCCTCACGTACGCACGCTATTTTGCTGCTAATAGAGAGTTTTAGTACAGCGTTTGTGCCTTTGCATACGCTAAACGCTAAATTTTTGCGTCCCGCTACGTAAACATCGCGAGGGGAGTTTTAGTAGAACGTGTCATCAGTTTTGCGTTGCGACATGCTAATAATGCATACGGCGCCATCTGTTAAAGGTTTTCCGAAATGACTCGGCGGCTGATCTGCTAGCGGAGTGCCGGAGTGCCTGAACATTTTACGACTATCAGAACACGGATGCTCGCTGCTCGAGTGCGGCGTTGGTTTGCTCTGCGCCTTCTCGTTCATCGCCACTGATAAAGCAATCCGGGTTCTGTGTCGGTTTAAAATGTCTTTTTTTCACATGCCGCCGGTAGTAGGAATTACAACCGCCTCAAAATAAGACCCGGCACCAGCGGGCCCACATCTGAGACCGCGCTTTTTGGATAAACAGTGCGCGGTGCACCAAAGGGAACGAGCGCACGATTCTCCCTGCGCTGCTGCGAGTTCGCCGCCGATACCATTGCAACTGCAGCTACGTACACCGCGAAAGGGCAAGGCCAGGCCGCACACATGCGGCCAGGTCTTTCGTTCGCTTTTCCAGCCTTTAGAGGAGTGTCCACGGTGTCAACAAAGATGAAAAAGCCGAAAGAGCTGGCCCGTAGCAGACGGCAGTCTGCGGGAGCGCAATAGCGGAAGTACGTCACCGCTGAGGAGCGAAGCATCATGGGAGGGGAGGCCAACAGAGAAGAAACAGTTGAAAGGAGGAGGAAATACGGCGCGACGATAATGCGCGGTTTTCGATTTACGATTTCTCAGCTAATACTCATCGCTTTAACAAAATTCTTGCAGGAGGAGATTGCTAATACATTGCTTTATTTGGTTACATGTACATCCATGCATCGGCGGAAGGCATTTCAGGACCCCTTTAATTTCCGTGAATTTTGCCACTGTTATTATTGCAAGACGCAGAAGACAGTGCAGATGACCCGAAGCCATTATCAGTGCATTCCTGGGCCATTACTTATAAGTCCTCCTTTACTGTCCTTTCTAATTAATCCATAGACCAAAGAAAGCCTTCTTGATTATATTTATCTCCATTTAGCTTTGTTTTTTATCTTCGGTAATGGTTTCTTCTTCTCAAAAACCAGAAATAATATTTCGTTTTCAGAAGACGGGGGAGTTAAGAGCATAAACAGAGGCATTCACTCAGCGTAGTTCTCATTTAACTGTCACTGTTCTCGTGCAGCTACTACCATTAAGGTCTGAAAGCAAAGGAAAAATTTTTCAATGCTCCGGTAGCGAAACGAACGTTCGAATCAGGCAGTGAGCTCCGGTAAGCGAGCACGAAGTGCGGCATTTAAATTCAATCCGAATGGCGGCTGGAAACACGTACAATGGAATTTCCTGAAGCTGTTGAGAGTGCGCCTGTATTCACGCTTTTCTTAGATAGGTATGAGAACTTGAATAAATAAGGGGAGAACGGAAATGCCTCAAAGGCTAGGACAGGGCTGACGTATTTTTGTTTTACTTCCAGTGCATCAGCCGCGTCGTCCTGCATGTCACTTTTCTAGCATTTTTTTTTATTTGTTAGGGTATATATTTTGTGCTATATTGCGCCTTATTTTTAAACACTAAGGGATGAAGGAACAAGGTAAAAGGAAGGCATGAATGGTAGCCTGATTACAGCTTAGTTTTCCATCAGGCATGCTGGGAAAGGGAAACTGCACGTGATGAAAAAAAGAAGCAGATTGAAATGAATGGTAGCCTGATTACAGCTTAGTTTTTCATCAGGCATGCTGGGAAAGGGAAACTGGACGTGATGAAAAAAAAAGAAGCAGATTGAAAAGTTGGAGTAGAGCGCAGAAAGGCATGCCCAACATGAGGGCACTAAACATACTGCGACTGTCATGGGAGCCTTTCGTTCTATCGGCATTTTTTCAAGCTTTTCGCTTACAGGGAGCGAATCTGTGCCCTATTCCGCTTTTGGGCTGATGATGGACCAAGACACTGACGTAAAATTGTCTCCTCAGGAAATGGCCGTCGAGAGTCTAGGGGGTAGAGCTGAAGAAACGACAGAGCGGTTCTGCTTGATGACAACGGGCTCAAACCTCGAATCTTCGTGACAAACAATGCACATTTGGCTAAAGGCGGACCACTCTTGATTTGACTAACCAAAATCTGGGGGACGCTAAGCTTCGCCTTTAGGAGTGAAACACAGTAGTTGTGCAAAAGCAGACGCTGTCGCGCCGTCCGCGCTCGTAGAAGGCGGCTGCTCCCGCAGATAGCTCTAAATAGAGCTCGTTACCACTCGCAAGAATGAAAATCTTCGGGGAAAAAAGGTCAGATATGTATGCAGGAAAAGGGGTGATCATATAGTCGAAAAGCGAGCTATGAATCTTCATCTCTGCCGCTAGCGCAAGCGGATATACCTGTAGGCCATTATGATAAGGCTGCACATATTTGCGTGAAAGACCTGGCACATGTTAACATTCTGAAAGCCCCGCTATAGGACAGCCCTCTTTACTAGAAAAAATAATAACAATAGAGAAAAAAATATTACAATAGAATTTCATACAAATCTGTACCAGAGGGATATATAACGCTGCGGTATCAACGACAAGTGCTTCAATGATCGTGCCGTCACCTACCGCAGAGAACAGTTGCATCACTATTTGGAATGGCAGATGAAGAAGCTCAGAAGTTGTTTGTGCCTGCAAAAAAACGAAAAATAGAAACCGCAATATTATGGTAAAAATGGTAAAGGTGTTTTATCAGTAGAAAAGTAAAGTTCCGGGGGAATTATTTGTCAGGGAGGTTTAGTAAGCTTAATGCAAGACGGACAATGCGAAAAATTGTGTACTTTTAGCTGGTTTTGCGTTAAGGGCGCAAAGTAGCGATGCGCCAAGCCTACCCAAGTAAGAAAGGGACGCTTCCAGCTGCTACGGCTGCGCCCACGACGGCACGCGATTGCAGCGGAAGGTTTCCCTATAATATAAGTTGGTGTAAAAACATTCTGTGTAGCCTGGTTGGCATGCTGTGCACGACGCGCCGCGTCGTTTGCCGATGATTACTGACGACTACAGTTCGGCTGCCACGCTTACGTCCCGTCATTCGAGTGTCTACGTCGAAAGGCAGTTTGGTGGCTTTGTGGACCGTGTTTAAAAAATATTTAAACAAATTAAAGCCGTTCCACTCAACCTGAAAGCTGGCGGAAGTGCAGAGAAAGTCCTTTGGGCTATAGCGCCGTTATCCGCTCACTGCTACCACCCGATACAATTCAGATTTCTCGCCTCCGTAGTGCTCGCGCGCCCCCTGCTTGAAACAGCGCCAGCGGGAGTTTTTTTTTTTGTGCTTGCTTTTCCTTCCGCACGTGCCTGCGTTGCACTGCCCCTTTTTTTCACTTACTATCGCAAAAAAAAAAAAACCAAACCTACGAGCGTTCCGAACTAAATGAAGGCGGGTGCGCTGGTTAATTACATATATTTTGCGTCAAATGTACCTGCAGTTTTCTTTTTTTTTGTGCCAAATAACACGGAGGTGTATGACAAGCGCCAGCGTTTCACGAGTTTCGAACTGTTATGAATATTTAAACCGCTTGGTTCTCGAAGCCTCTGCCGGACGCCTTACGACGGAACGCCGTCCGCTACTTGGGTCCGTTATCCATCGGCGCTGCCTGATTCCGGCGGTCGTTTGGCATAGACCGTTAAAGCGAGCTACGACGACAAGGCGCACCCCTAAATTGCTATGCTCATAAAAAGTTAAAGCAGTTACACTCAACATGAAAGCTGCCTCGTGCGGAGCAGATATTTGCCAGGGGGCTGTGGTACGTTCTCCACTCTTTGCTACGACGGCTCGCTATTCCCCCTCCTGTGTCCCTCCTCTCTTGATAAATTGAGCATAGCTTTGTTCGATTCAATTTTTTTTCCCGCGGTCGTAGTACTCGTGCGCCTTTTCACGGGGCAGCTCGCTTTGTTTTCTTTATCTTTTGATTTATATCTGTCTGTAACAGAAGGAGTGGAAGCTTTGGTATTTTAACACGAAAGTGTTTTATTCCCGTATACAAGGAGATTTCGCTGACCTCATATCCGTTACGGAAGTGACGCCTGTACAACGACGCAGGCGGCCTGTAAAGGGTGCACACCTGCACACAAGGTGTTCCTGATGATGATGATGATGGTTGGTGTTTCATGGCGCAAGGCCAGCGAGGGCAAAGAGCGCCAGAAAAGAAGTTATATAATGAAGCGAAGTGATTACCATAAAAAGGTAGGTATAAAAACATGTAAATCGGACATTGTAAAATCAATTAAAGGTAATGGTGATGGCTGGTGTATAGGGCCAGATTTGATTATGCGTGATATGAGATAAGGTTTAAAAACTTAACATCTGACAAATAATCAAACACACGTTTCATAGAAACACTGGCATCGTCACCTAGAAACAGCGATGGGTGTAGTGGGATATGTTGTCTGTAGAGTTCTCTGAAGTGTTTGTGTCGTGTTGTGTGAAGTGCCTTGCATGTTATTAGTATGTGGACTACGGATAGGCCCTCCCCGCACCTGCTACACAGGGGTCTTGGAGATCCCGTGAGCAGGTGGGAGTGTGTTGCATGCGTGTGGCCTATCCGTAATCGAGCCAGGGTAACTTCGTTGTGTCTGTTGTGAGTATCAGTGGTGTATGCTCCCAAGAGTGGCTTTATAATGTGTAGTTTGTTGTCAGTCTGTTGATTCCAGTGCGCTTGCCATGTTGTGCGAAGGTGTTGTCTGATGTGTGATTTGAGGTCGGTGTAGGGTATTGTTGTTATGTCAACTGTTGTTGTAAGGGCAGCAGCGGCCGCCATTCCGTCTGCGGTCTCATTACCTGGAATTCCACAGTGCCCTGGCACCCAGCACACGGTCACCTCAAGGTTTAACGCATGCACAGACATAATAGTACTAATGAGAGCACTGACCACATGGTTTTTAGACTTCTGTGAGGATAATGCACGCACAACACTTAAAGAATCAGTATAAATTACAGATTTCGGAATTCGACTTAGAACAATATGTTTAACTACAAGAAGTATGCCATAGGCCTCTGCCGTATAGATACTTGTATTTCTATTCATAGTTCTACAGACATTAAAGGTACCACCACCATGCGCAGCACAGGAAACAGTTGTGGCAGTTTTAGAAGCATCTGTGTAAAATTCAGCACACTTGTATTTGTGCTGAAGGGACAAGAAATGTTGCACGATCGCGCTTCTAGGCACTCTGTTTTTCTCGACACTTGTAAAAGATACATCACATGATATCGGGCGAAGCTGCCACGGTACTAGAAGTTCAGTAGCGGAGGTTTTGATGGTGTCTGAGAACATGACATCAAGTTGTGACGCTTCTTCTCTTACTCTGAAAGCGAAGGGAGCAGAGACTGATGGGCGATTTGCAAGAAGTTGAGATATTGATGTATCATAAAAAACTGACGTAAAAGGATGGTGAGGCATTGATGAGATTTTAAAAGCATAAAGCAGGTCTGTGTAGGCTCGCTGACGTTCTAGGCTCCATTTGTTGCACTCTACATACAGACTTTCGACTGGACTAGTCCGAAAGGCACCACACGACAAGCGGAGCCCTAGATGAAGCACAGGGTCCAGCATTCTGAGGGATGTTTTAGTGGCTGACCCATAGACAACGCTACCATAGTCCAGTCGTGAGCCGATCAAGCTGGTAAAAACACGTAAAAGAAGTTGTTTGTCAGCACCAAAAGAAATGTGCTACAGAACCTTCAGAATATTCATTGTTTTTAAGCATTTATGTTTTAGTTGTTTTATATGTGGGATAAACGTGAGCTTTTCGTCAAAGATTATACCTAAAAACTTGTGTTCTTTCTTGACAGGAATCGAGACACCATTGAGATGAATGTCTGGATCCGGCCGGATGCCACGCCTCTTGGAAAACAAGACACAAGTGCACTTCCCTGGATTAAATTTAAAACCGTTGCTGTCTGCCCAACCAGCTAGCTTGTTAACACCAAGCTGGATTTGGCGCTCGCAGACAGACAGGTTACAAGACTTAAAGGATAATTGTACGTCGTCTACATAAACGGAGCAGGAAATCGACGGTGGCAACGCCTTCCTGAGGGCATTCATTTTTACAATAAAAAGGGTGCAACTTAAAACTCCACCTTGCGGCACGCCGTTTTCCTGCACATGAACCCTAGAAAGTGCCGTTCCAACTCGCACGCGAAATGTTCTTTCAGACAGGTAACTTGCAAGCGTGTTCATCATGTTACCCGACATGCCAAAGGACTTCAAGTCGCTAAGGATACCGTACCGCCAAGCAGTGTCGTACGCCTTTTCAAGATCAAAGAAGACCGTCATGCAGTACTGCTTGTGGAGGTAAGCATCTTTGATATATGACTCTAACGCAACGAGTTGATCGTTCGTAGATCGCCCCGCCCTGAAGCCCGCCTGGCAGCTCTCGAGAAGACCGTTGTACTCTAAGAAGTACACAAGTCTCCTGTTTATCATCTTCTCGAGGAGCTTGCACAGGCAGCTTGTCAGGGCAATGGGGCGATAACTGGCAGGAGAGGAAGGGTCCTTCCCTTCCTTCAGGACAGCCACTACTATGGCCTCCCTCCAAGAGCGAGGAATGTGCCCCGAAAGCCATATTTTATTGTATAGGTGTAAGAGTGTTTCAAGAGTGTCTGGGTGTAGGTGTTGTATCATGGTGTATGTGATTTTGTCTGCACCTGGAGCTGACGTCTTACATGTGCTCAGAGCAACCTTCAGCTCATGAATTGAAAAACAAGAATTGTAAGAAGTGTGCGACTTGTTGTTATCACGCAGGGACTTCTTTTCTACAGATGTTTTGTGTTTCATGAAAGTGTTTGTGTAGTGTGCTGAACTGGACACGTGTTCGAAGTGTTGCGCAAGTGTGTTGGCCTGGTCTTCCAGTGTGTCCCCTGTTGTACTAACCAGGGGCAGGCTGTGTGTCTGTTGTCCTTTCAGTTTTCGTATTCGTGTCCAGACTTTATGTGTGTCAGTGTACGAGTTGATGGAAGTGAGGAAGGTGCGCCAACTCTCCCTTTTCGCCTCACGACGCACTCGCTTTCCAAAAGCCTTTGCCCGTTTAAAAGAAATGATGTTATCTGACGTGGGGTACCGGCGAAGGACACCCCACACCTTGTTCTGGGCCTCTCGCGCCCGCCTGCAGTCCTCGTTCCACCAGGGCCTCCTTGGGCTGCGGGACCCACTGGAGGCCTGGGGAATGGACTTTTCGGCGGAGTAGAGGATGTGCACCGTGACGAGTTGGGCGGCTTCCTCCACGTGTAGGTGTTTTATGGTTGTGTGGTGTAGTTTAGATGTTTCTGTGAATGTACTCCAGTTTGCTTTGGATTCATTAAACCTGTTATGGGAAGATGGACTGCTCGGGCCTATACCTATATACGTTAATGAAGTGGGGAAATGGTCACTACCATATGGGTCCGTGCCCACACCCCACTCAAGACATGGAAAGAGAACTGCGGAACCAATAGCCAAGTCAAGATGAGAGTATGTATTGTGTCCTAAGTTATGATATGTTGGCTGTTTTTTGTTGAAAAGGCATGCTCCGGAGGATGTAAGAAACTTCTCCAACAGGCGTCCTCGGGCATCCGTTCTGGAGGAGCCCCAAAGAGAGTTGTGTGCATTAAGGTCGCCTGTTAGGATGTACGGTTCGGGCAGCTGGTCGACCAGCGCCTCGAAGTCAGAGCTCAAAAGTGTGACATCAGGAGGAATGTATATGGAGCATACCGTTATCAACCTATTAAAAATTATTGTGCGTATTGCTACAGCCTCAAGGACGGTGTTGAGAGCGACAGGGTGGCATGCTAGGGATTTCCGGGCTATTATGGCTACACCGCCCGAAGAGTGTGTGCAGCCATCCCTGTCCTTTCTGAAGACCATGTACCTATTTAAGAAATTTGTGTGCTTGGAATTCAAATGCGTCTCCTGAAGACACATCACACTTGGCTGATTAGCATGCAGTATTTCGTATACATCGTCAAGATTTTTAAGAAGGTCTCTACAGTTC
Organism: Haemaphysalis longicornis; assembly: GCF_048455015.1. NCBI lineage: Eukaryota > Metazoa > Arthropoda > Arachnida > Ixodida > Ixodidae > Haemaphysalis > Haemaphysalis longicornis. The sequence continues at coordinate 83,295,010 of NW_027526361.1, forward strand.
CATTGGATTATGTTTTCTCTTCCCATTATTTAGTGTGAGAGCTACTGGAGTGTGTGTGTTTGTTTATGTGTCGTCTTTCGGGGCTGTGACTCTCGCCTTTTTTGGCTTGTCGGGAGGCTTTGGCGTCGGGACGCGTTCCTTGCGCTGCGTTGCAGGCAGGAACGGCCCGACATCCATCTCGTCGTCGGATGTCCGAGGGGTGCCCGACGGACCGGGCCCCCTGGACTTGGCCCCCCCTCGGGAGCCCTTCGTTTGAGCCGCCACCGCCGAGGGCGTCCGGGGCGCCAGAGGTGGCACAGGCGGTGCGGTGGCGGTGGGAACCGGTGCGGGGCCCGTGGTGTCCATCACCTCTGTACCCTCCAACGCACTGGAGGGCGGGGAGACAGAGGCGGGAGCGGCACCGGTCCCGACGGAAGAGGTTGCCACCACAACCGCTGCTGCCTCAGCAAGCGGCGTGGTGGCGGGTTGGGCTGCCAGAGGCAACCCAGGGGGGGGGGCGGGTGAGGGACCAGGTCAGACTCGCTGAACTGGGTCCCTGTGGAAACGAGACGCCGCTCCGCCCCCCGGCGAGCCGCGTCGGCGTACTTCCCCAGGGGGAAAGAGGCGAACCTCTTTCGCGCCTCTGGGAAGGTGATGTTTTCAGTGACTTTGATGTTGATGATTTTCTTTTCTAGTTGAAATTTTTCCCACTTGCGGGAGTATGCCGCATGCGGCCCCCCGCAGTTTACACAAGTGAGAGTTTCGGCTGAGCAGTTCTCGCTCGGATGATCGTGCGCAGCGCACTTTGCACACGTCGTTCGGCCACGGCAAGAGTTCGTACCATGCCCGAACCGCTGGCACTTAAAACAGCGCCGCGGGTTCGGGATGTACGGACGGATGGAGCAACGGATAAAACCTGCATTTATGTATTGTGGAAGAATTGTGCGGTCGAAAGTCAAGATAATGTGTTTGGTGGGAATCTCCTTGTCGTCTCTGCGGATGGTGATGCGTCTCACGGCAGTGACGCCCTCATCCTTCAAGCCGGCAAGGAGATCCGCATCGGTTTCGTTCAGGAGGTCTGTCTCGGATATCACACCCTGCGAGCTGTTGAGGCTCCGATGGGATGTGACCCGGATGTCAAGATCAGCCAGTCTAGTCTGAGCTAGAAGCTTTGCAGACTGCTGCTTGTCATTTATTTCAATTAAGAGTTCACCAGACCTTTGTTTTTTGCATTTATACGATTTTCCTACTATGGCTTCAAGATACTTGGCAATCAAGAAGACTGACTGAGATGCAAGAGGGTGGGTTGGATTGAGGGATTCCATCACAAGAAATCGAGAAAAATGGTCCGGTTCAGGAAAGGTTAACGACGGCAACGGAGGAAAGGATACTTCGGTGCGGCCCCTTTTCAGGGACCGATCACGGTTGGGGGGGGGTTTTAGACAATACCATAAAGCATAGTATAAAAGCAGGGAGACGGGGGTACTTTCTTCCACAACCTTACCCTGATAGCTGAGGAGGTCCCGGAGCTCCCTGCCTGGTAAACAGACAGGGAGCCCATCCGCCGGAGCTTGACCTGGGCTCCGACGGCCACCGTTAGAGGTTTCTACCCTTCACCTTAAAAACACATCACCACGGTTGGATCCAGCTTATGTTTGGGGGCTCGGGGTCCGCGGTATCGCCAGTACCGTCACCAAGATTGCTCAAGGTGCCCCGTGCGGGGCACAAGGTGTTCCTGCGGGGAGGGGAAGCAACCTTTACTACTAAAGAGTGCGTTATGCTTAGGTTTGTTCGTTTTGAGGATTTATATTTTAACACGAACGTGTTTTATGCCGCGATCCCGCCACGATTTCACTAACGTCATATCCGTCACGGAAATGATGCCAGTACACCTTTGCCGGAGTGACCCGCCAGCAGGACGTCACTTGCCAAGCACACCAACAAGACAGCCGGTGACCCGCAAATCACGCTCAGCTGCAGATTTCGCTGCAGATTGCAGGTTCGTGTTTGACTGATTCCTATGACAGAGGAATCAACCAGAGTCTTTTCTACTTTTATCTCGCACGTGCTGGAGCATATCTGCGCATTTTGAACGCGTCGTTTGTTTTCTTCAGCTGCCATTTTTTTTTCTGCTGACTATTCTAAAAACCAACCCAACTAGCATTCCTAACTAAATGAACGCCGGGACTGCCGTGTAAAGGCATAAATTTTGCCACAAATGTAGTTTTCCTTGTGTCAAATAACGAGGACATGTATGACCAGAACCAGCGGTTCCAGGGGTTTCTAGCAGGTCTGCCTATTAAGCTCTTAAAAGTATTTTCTTAACTTTTGCCAGGAAGCTGAATCCAGGGACAAGCGGGTATCTTTTTTAAGCCTCTGCTTTTATCCTTTTGAAGCCTCTGTGACACCGTGACCGCGGACGAGTTATGACGGCAATCCGAGACCTGAAAGTTTTGCACACGTAACATTTGATACGAAACGGTTACACTTTGTTTCTTTATCGGAGATATCTCGACATACATAGGAAGCCAATTACACAGCTATCTCACCTTATAAATCTATTCTGAATGCTCCTTTAAAGGGACACTGAAGTGAATTTGTCAAGCTCCCGTTTTTGCTTGCACTGCGTAGACTGGCTCAAATTAGCACACTTTTCATCGTTTATCCGGTTGACAAATCGGTAATTATTTTACAAAGCGCGAAAGAAGAAAAACTACCATGCGCGGTTTGCGGCGGCCGCACCAACTAAGGCTGTGACGTTGAGAGGAGGGGCGCCGTGATTGGACGATGCCCAAGGTTAGCAAACAAGTTTCGGTTTCGGTTTCGGTTCTGTAAAACATAACCAATGGCGTTGTTGGATGGGCATTCTCAATATCTCAGTAATCATCGTACCGCGCTTCTGCCATGTTGGCGGCTGTAAAATGCACAAGATAAGCCTCCCAGGACGGCTTGTAGTCGTAGCATTCACTAGCCGAGACCTACGCAGTGCATGAACGCCCTCCGCGTACCCGCAGACGCCCAAATGTCATGCGCTTTTCCCCCATATTTGGAGCTTGCCTCCCTCATGCCTGTATCGTAAAAAGCGTGTTCGCACCAGGCCAAGGGTCTGTTCATTCTGGCCTGTGCCCACTGCCTGCAAGCAGTCGGTGCTTATGGCAACAGCACGCCAACGCGAAGTCGCTAGCGCGCCAGTGCCAGCCTGCGCGTGTTTTGTGAACTAGTTCGTGTAGACATGAACGTTGCGGCCCAAAAAAAGGTGAACTCAATATAGAAAACATCGGCGGAAAACATAAAAGTTAACTTACAAAAAAAAAAGCACGTACCCGCGGGGATTCGAACTCGTGACTTGCAAAACATTTGCGGTGAACTACGTAACGCCTCAGCCCACTCGGCCACGAAGCCGGATCCGTAGGCCTTCCTAATATAAGGTATATATTGCATAACCGGTTTACACTTTTATTTAGTTTCGGCATTTCAAGCAGCTTAGGTGACTATTTGTTGTACTGCGCTCGTGCAGTAAGCGTCGCCCGAGTTTCCACAGTAGCTCACGTCTAGCAATTGCATTTCGTAGACGGAAAAGCGTTCGCAGATGCGTTGTCATGCTGCTGACCGCTTTTCTTGTTCGCCCAGCGCAAAAAAGTGCTTCCCGCGCCCTAGTTTTACGCTGTACGGTAAAACTATCAGTTGATTTTATTTATTTAGTACCTATATTAACTTCGCTGACTCTTCTCCCGCCTTCAAGAGGCCTTATATTTTCCTACTGGCGTACCAGTCAGCGAAGCGTCGCATGTGCGCTTGTGCAGCGCCTGTGTGAAGCGACCTTGACTTGGAGCTAGATACAGTGTACATACAAACCAAGTAAAGAAAGGCACATTCTTCCGTTCACAAACGTGTCCTGGCTTCGTTTCAACTAAGCGAACGAATTGCGACCAAGCAATTTTTTTTAACCTCCTTGATTGCGACGACCTGCCGGCGGCCGGCGGATGAAACGCTCGGCCGACTGACTCTGTCTGAAGGCCGGGGAGCCGTGCAGTAGCGCAGCCAGCCAATTGCCACCTCATCCCCTCCTGACGTCACACGAAAACGCCACAGAAAATGGGCGAGCGTAAAGAGAGGAGGACAGCATTTTCGAATTAGTTTTTCTACTAAATAAAATCGCGTAAACGCGCCGAGAGTGGTCGAAACATGGCCTGGGGACTCCGGACTACAATTTGCGCTAGTAATCCCGCAATGTTTACATATCGCTTCAGTGTCCCTTTAAATGTGTCCTTGGCTGCCGTGTTGCTGGGTGTAAAATATCGACTTAGCCTTCGTGCTACCGCGTTCCCAACACAGTTAAACCTGCATTTTACGAAGTTGACAAAAATTCGCAATCTTTTGTTACACGCCGGTTTTTGTTACATGCAGGTTTCGAGTTAAGGCTTGCGTGAATGAAGTAGAATTGAAGCCAAAATGCTAGACAACAGTTTTTATTTATTTATTTGAGTATACTGCAGACCTCCTCGGTCCAAGCAGGAGTGGTACAATTTGTATACAAACAACGATGTCACGTACAGAAAGGCACAGAAACAATCCAAGAAAAGAAGAAAAAAACTATTCAATTTCCAGAAGTCAAAACAACAGTGTCAGAGTGCAAAGTTCAGAATCATGCGGAAAAGTACAATCCAATCCAAGGGAAAAAACTGCTTACAACAAATCCCCTATTAGTACATTTGCGTCTATTGTTCGAAACTTATAGTTTTAATATTTTCAATAAAGGATTCTACTGTGTCGCAGTTCACAGCTATTGATGGAAGTTGATTCCAATATGCAATTGATGACGGAAAAACAGAGTTTTTGTGCATGTTGTTGTGACTCGATGGCAGTCGTAATGTCTTATTGCGGTTAGTTCTCGTAGAATGCCTAAAAGGTTCAAGAAGATTGTCTGATCTGGATATTGTATAATTCCCATGATAGAGAAGATACAGGAATTTAAGTTTAGAATGTATTCTCCGTTCGCAAAGACAATGAAGTTCGGCTCTTTTACGCAGATTTGGAACACTGGTATACCTGGAGTAATCGGAAAACAGAAATCGAACTGCTAAGTTTTGCAGTCGCTCAATTTTATTAATGAGAAATTTTTGATAAGGACTCCAAATTATATCTGCGTATTCTAGTGCTGGTCTAATCCGGGTCTTATAGGCGGATAACTTTACTGCAGGGGGAGTGTTACGGAGTTTTCTCTTTAGGAAACCCAGTTTACCTTGCGCTTTCGAACAAATAGCAGTTATATGTGGTTCCCAATTAAGGTTGGATGTTAATGTAACTCCCAAATATTTAACTTGATCGCTTTTAGTAATTTCAAATTTTGTCTAATGTATAAGCAAAGTTGAGTGGTTTTTTCTTATTCGTGAAAGTTATGGCTACGACTTTTCTCGCGTTCAATGTCATTCCCCACTCGGAACACCAGGCTTGAAGTTTTGTTAATGAGTGATTAAGGTTAATCTGGTCCTCAGTTCGATCTACCCTTGAGTACACGACGCAGTCATCTCCCTTATTTGAACGGATGAGTCAATGCCTATACGAATGTCGTTGATGTAGATAAAGAATAAAATTGGTGCTAAGACTGATGGTAGTGATGGTAAGACTGGTAATGTGGTAATTGGTGCTAAGACTGGTAGTGATGGTAATGGTAGTGATGGTAGTGATGGTAAGATGGTAATTGGTGCTAAGACTGGTAGTGATGGTAACCGCATCCCTCAAGGATTCATTTCACAATAAAAACTGCGTGATTTCACCTGCTGCTTTCCCAGAGAGAGATAGAGAGAGCAACTTTATTTAGTCGCCTGGAGAGCGGTTTCGGACGACCATCTCACGGGAGGTTCATCCTAGCCGTGGCGCGACCTGGACGTCGTCCCGGCTGGACCCTAGGACCTGCGTTTTTGCTTCCTTGCTCGGGTCGGAGAGAGCCACCGCTCCCATCCCCTCTGCGGGGTCTCTCGGTCGCTGCAAACCTATAGCCGCCGAGACCTGCTGGACTGCCTGGAGTTCCACGTCGTAATCATAAGTCCACTTCACCGCCTCTAAGGGTGGTGGAAGAGTCGTTTCTTCTGCTGCTTTCCCATGAGCTTAGTAACTACAGGGCACTCTAGAGAAGCAAAGTTACTCACCCACATATTCACAAACGTCACTTAAGTATCACTAACTTGTTTCAAGGACTACAGTTGTGCCGGAAAGACACATTTTCGCCAACTCGATGCTCTTTTCCGCACTCAGAATTTTTGAGAGGGTGCAAGCTAGGATACTGCACCGGGCAGCTACGCTCTGCTCCCTCGCCGGCGGAAACGGCATTTCAAATTGTGAGCTTGTCTTGGAAAGACAAAACGCTTTGTTTTCAGGCAGCATAACGAATCATCGGCGAACCGACACCACTGGTAGCAGTGGAGTCGCGCGACTATACGCCGACAGGCAAGCATAATCGACACTGCACTCACATGAAAAGGCATGGCAGTTGGCGGTGCGGGTAAAATTCGTTAAATTAGTGCATTTATCCGGCGCATTTTTCAGAAAAAGTGCAAAAAACAATGGTTCATTAGCTTAGCGAATTCGTTACATTAAGGTTAACCGTTGCAACGCCTTCATTACATAGAAGTAGGAAAAACATGGGTTTCATTGGGGCTGGCATTGTGGAACTGAAAAGCTACGTTAAGTAAAGGAATTCATTATATAGACATTCGTTAAATCCAGGTTTAACTGTACTCAGGTAAACTCATGGCTTTTTTTCCGCACTCACTTAATTATCTGGGTTTTTCAAAGTCATGATATTGTATCACAGCGTAGAACTTCATCAAGTTGATCGGAAGGAACATATCAGTGCAAAGCTATTGCGTGCTTCTCCGTTCTGTTGCAAAAAGCACGCGCAATGAAACAAAGAGTAGCGGGTTTGGGTAATTATTAGGATTACGAGCGCGTTTCATCCGAAACAATTAAAGAAGCACGCCAGAAGGTGAGCGGTCGGGCATGCAGCCAGTTTAAGCAATGCAGCATACGTTATTGGTCGGCATTCACGTCGTAACATAGCTGAGCTGAGTACACAGCACTGGTTAGAAAAACCGCACCACACGTCTGAGTGTTGAGTTTTGCTGTTTTTTTTAATAATACCGTAAAAGTGACAGCTCAAGCGCCAGTCGTTTCGTGTTAGGCTATCTACGCAAAAAGGTTAGTTGTTCTTGCATTCCTCCAAGTGAAGCAATTTCCCTTCTGCTCGATAATAAGTATATTCAGCCATCTTTTATGCAAAAAAAGCAGAAAGAAGGCCCGTGCAGAGCTCAACCATGATATTTCATATCCGAAATGCACAGGGTAATTACCGTCGTCATGGAATTGCATATATTACTACACTTTTACATTTCCGGGTCCGAAATGAGTATGTGCCTTAAAAGGTTGTTCATTATAATCAGCTTCGGAACTTAGACGCTCCATCGGGCATAATTTCCGTATTGCATTCAGCTCAAAGTATAGCCTTACTTTTGCTCCATGTGGTATTGGTTACGAAGTTCCTGGGGGCGTAGTTTTTTTCGCGCACACCGCAAATCATTGGGAGGCATGGTCTATCTCCGTTGCCTTTTAGAAGAGCTGCGAAATAAACCCAATCCAACCTCGACGCTAAACCGGCGAGGTTGAAGTGTTTTGCTTAAAAGCGACCGCTACGAGTCGTTAATAATGTACGGTACCTTTTCCCGGCATGTGCCGACCGCCGTGTGTCCGTTGCCGTATCGGCGTCGCCCTAGCGACTTTCTGTCCCATTGCGCGTATAAGACAGGAACTTCTCGTGCGCACCCAGCACCATCTACTTGTTTGCTTGAAAAGCTGCCCCTATACTTTTGAACGGTTGCTAGGATGAATCGAGATCTTCATACTCAATACACTGAATCTAGACTCTCGGGTTTTGGAGCGAACTGCATCGATTCGTGACGCAGCCACGCTATGTCTTTTTTTCCAAGTTCGGTGATTTATCTTTCTGAAAAAATGTGCTCTTGGCTCATTTCTAAGCGTTTTTTGTAAATAAGGGTGGTTCCGTATCTTCTAGATCGGTTTAGAAGTGGGACGTAGCATATTAACACGTTTATTGAACGTTATTCACCGCTCTGGAACTGCCAGGCTTATCCACCTATCGCCTCAACCTTTGTCCTTGGCTGATATCACGGTGCATGAGATGCCGATAATAGTTGAGGAAAACAAACAGCTTTCAACCTTTTGAAAATTTGGGGGAGTGAGGCAAGGATCCCCTCCTTCGGAACCGGTAATCACAAACCTTTAGTCCCGTGTCTTTGCTAACATTCGGTTCTAGAAGCAATATAACGTTTTTTGAGCACGCTTCTTTAGTCCACGAGACCGGGAACCAAAGCTGCTTCCAGGGTTCGAGTCCCGTGTTTTGTGGCCTGTTTCCCGACGACCCTTCCCATGTTGCTGTAGTCAGGGATTTCAATGCAGAATTGTCGGTACTGAAGAGTGAGTGGTTGATGCGTTTTGTGTTGATGCGTTTGTGTTGATGGTTGATGCGTTTTGTGTACACAGCGGCATAGAAATTATCCCACAATGTCTCTGCCGTTGTGAGTACGCTCATCGGCGTGTGGTATAGCGACAGCAAACGAGTCGTGGTCGTCTAACTGACAATGAATTGACAGCTGCGCTGGACATCCAGATTCGCAGGGCGAAATAGCCTTGAATTTTCTAGTTACGAATTTTCCTAGCCGTGAACCCAAAAGAGCTCAAGTAAAGCGCAGTAACAAGTAAGCAAACACGAATAAACATTTGCGAAAGGTTAGCAGTCGGGAATCTGCGCAAGCCATCGACCTTCATTCCGGTATCACGGTGCATCAAGGTGGAAAACAAATGTATGCCTTATCAGTTGTTCTTTGACGAAGAAAAAAATATTCGGCTACTTCCCATTTGAGATGCGAAGACCAAGGAAACAGCTGCTCTAGTGATCTTCACTGACTTTAACTTACACTACTTTCCTATATATAAATATATATATATATATATATATATATATATATATATATATATATATATATATATATATATATATATATATATATATATATATATATATACATATATATATATATATATATCTATGTATTATAAAACTTATATTACTTTCCTATCTGCATTTGCCCTTTTCGTTCCCTTTACTAATTTCCAACTTTCCAACCAGGATGATAAAGCCACCTTTCTGCAAAAAAGGTATTACTGCTACAACTACCGCTGCCTATACGTCGCACAATCTGTATCCCTGTTTTCATTCTTCTTAAGTACACATTGTTAACGCTACTATATGGAGCGTCCGACTGAAGGAGATGAGTGGAAGCCTAAACGCCGTGAGCTATAGCGTAAGAAATGTAACGTACAAGTTGTCATTTTATTTTGACTAGGGTATTTCATCCTAATGTAATTACTCCCAGCACGACGTCAAGCCAAATATGTTTTCACCAATGCTACCAACCTTGCGCGCAGCCCTTTTTTTCTATAAGTTTTTTTGTGCTTTATTTATCCGCGCTTTTAGAACTCGGCGTGTTCGCGCCAATTCTAAATCGATCATTTTGCTGATTTTTAGGCGCAGTATAATGGAGTACGATGCGTGAGGCAAATAAATCTGCTTGGAGGAAAGCTCAGCAAATATCCTTGGAGAATCAGTTCAGTTTTCAGTCAGGCCCCAAAAACCTTGATTTTGGCGCAAGTTCGAATCTGATTGATTGATTGTAGGGTTTAACGCACCGACGCAACGTAGGCGATGAGGCGCGCTGTAGTGGAGGGCTCCAGAATAATTTTGACCACCTGGGGATCTTTAACGTGCGCCGAAATCAAGTACCCACGGACGTTTTTGCTTTTCTCCTCCATCAGAAAAATGGCGGCCGTGGCCGGTAATCGAACCTGCAACCTCGTCCTCAGCAGCGCAACACCTTAGGCACTGAGCCACCTCGGCGGGTAAGTTAGAGTCTCGTAAGTGTAAAACGAGGCGTGGTCATCGCGGGCTACTGCTTCCGAATAAGAACGTAAGCCGTGATGAGAGCTGACTAGTAGTTCTGTGAGAGCTGCAGCTTCGCGTATTTATTTTTGTACGTTTTCTGGGACGACATGAAGACCGAGGGATAGCGGGTGTCTGTGGTGGCGGCCGGCCAGCCTACTGAACCTGAAGAATCATTATGTTATGTCTTGCACTGGAATTTTCGTGCCTCTTGTGGCCTGAATGTCCAACGAGACGAAACATCCAACGTGACGAAAGGTCCAATCGAGCCTGAATGTCCAACGAGACGAAAGATCCACCGAATCTGATAACCCTACTGTTTTATTCCCGACGCTCATTTTAGGGTAGAAGCTCCCCTTGCTCGGGCCCTGTCCCGTCCCTCGTTGCTGCTGTATACGGCACGGCACATTAATGATGATTGTGGCAGGATCCCCCTGGGAATTGGCCAACCAAAGATTGGCCGAAGAGGACAAAACGTTCAACGCGTTGGTTGCTACCCAACAAGGAGAAGAGGAAGAAAAAGAGGTTGTCGTTCGTCGCCTGCGAGCTCAAGACACGTACCGGGGGTACACGACACAAGACGCTCTGCAGAAGGCGACGACCAAGGTGGCTAAAGTGTCACACACCGAATTCGCCAACTTACCCATGGAGATTCTGATCGTCCAAAAGAACCCCTACATAACCACCGGAAACATCGACGCCTTCTCCAACTCCCAAATACAACCTCTCATCCAAGATTCTCTAGCCACGTACTTCACCGACCACAAAATTATAATCTTCAAAGGAAAGCGCTTCCCACAGCTTTGTAATCAGCAATGTAATCCTTGTGTATAATTTCATCGATATGTAAATGATTACATCTTGTGTGTATATAAGTGTATATAATTGCATCGATATGTAAATAATAAACACCATGTATATAAGTGTACATAAAAACACCCCTAAAACAACGTGTCGAGTCTTCAAATGATGTGCGGGTGAATGTTTCACGCTTTCACCGATAAGCATTGGAGCTTCGCCCCTCTCATCATCATTCACTTCATGGAGATGGCGGAATTTTTTTTGTGAAGATTAAGCTGATAGCCATAGGTTCAAGTGTGTTGTTCCAGACGTTACACTGCGTCAATAACATGAGAGTTGTGACAGTGCAGGTAGTCCTGTACAGGCCTCACTTTTGCGTCAGTATGAAGCGGTGCACATGAACGTGCCGTACCGGATAGCTTTCGTAAACCTTCTCAAAATAGTGTCTCCACAAAACAAAGAAGAAAGTGTGATTGTGAGTATGGAAATGTGTAAGACTAATCTGTTTGTTCGCAGCACAGAGTGCCATCGTATGATTATTTGCGTGCGAAGACTGGCCCGGAAATCACAAAATTTCGCCATCACTCTTAAGCTAGAAAACGAACATATGCTCAATTGATTAGTTTAGCAACGTACGGAATACATCTTCTCGAGTTAGCTGGAGCACTCCTTAATGGTTGACTAGAATTAACGTTCCCACAAAATCATGTGGACCACTGTGAGAATAAAACATTGCATTCGAGCAGCATCAGCGGCTGGCGCTCTCTCCTGTTTGCTCCTTCGATTCATCCCTGGGTAGTATCGGAACTGACCAACCGGGTGGCGTTCTAACCATTTGTCCGGTCACGTCTCTAAAGGGTGTCATGATTGGGACAAAGTCAAGTAGTTCCCCAGAAGACGAACTTTTAGTCCTCTTTGCCTAAGCATGCATGCAGTCTTTTTAGGCCGACTATGCGGAAAGAACGTTTTCAGGAGGTTAAAATTTTCAGTGCAGTTGGCCTTTGAGCCTACCTTGACTTACCATACCACAGGACGTACCAGGCTCTCATGTAGTACTACAACTGCAACGCACCATGAATCAGATTACCAAATTCATTCTCCGCATCAAGCCCAAACGGGCAGGAGCGAAGGAACAAGACGTCATCCGACTTATATATTTCTCATAAGGCACGTATGTACGGCCGGCACCCCTTACCTGTCTCTCAAGCCAGCCGAACGGCGAACATTCTGTCCTGGTGACATGACGCCATGATATAATTCACTGCAGGTGAATAGGATATGCCTTTTTCGTATGCTGTGAATGATCTCATAACGCCATGTCACAAAAACAGACACGCACGCACAGAATAATAATAGAAGTAAACCGAGCACAAAGCAACAAACGTGAACAAAGAATCGGCAGCCTTATTTCGGAAAGTGGGGTAACCTGGCACAGCAGACGACAGCTGATCTGAAACCAGATGACTGGTATCTACAACAATGAACCGCAAGAATACAGTATAATAATTTGTTCTAGCTGCTATGTAATTATTTGTGGCCATCCTAAGCTATCCACAAAAGAGGTTTTCTGATAGACTGCTGCCTCATTCGGATCCTTGCTACTGTGAATCGTCATCGCTCGTTTCGTTTTGCCTATCTCAGGTGGCACCACCGATCCAAGATCAGCTTTCCCGTCTATAATGGCCGCCATTTTGACGTATTCGACAATCGATATTATGTATTTGCAGAATAAACAGGTAGCTACTGTCGTTGTCCCATTGCCAAAGAAAATAGACCACAAAATGCGACCTCCGTGTGAAGTTTAAGCGCGAATGGAGCAGCGATACGCTCAGGATTTTTTTTAAGTGTTCTTTTTACCGATGTAACACCCTGAATGTCCTGGTGCTGAGTCTATGCTGCTGAGGGTATCGCCAAATTTCTAGTGTTGCGGACAGATGAGGAAAGGGAATCGATGAAAAGAAGACGGTTTTTGAAAAGTTTGCAGATTTGAAAAGTGAATACCGTGAGCATTCCAAGGATTGAAGCTTGTATTCGGGCATGCTCTTGTGACAGCGTGAAGCACAATAAAGTCGTTGATATAAGCGGGCGCGAAATGTAAACGAAATATCAGAAGGGAAGATATTTAAGTTGGATGTTTTATCTCTATAAGTGATTAATATGTGAAATCTTGGATGACAAAAGAGTCAAGACACATCAAACTTACGCCTTTATGAGACCGAACTGAGAATGTACAACCCTTATCCCCCTCGGCCGCTTCTTACGGGTTGCGAGCAGTTAACGGACACTCACGGGCGTACCCGGTGAGTGTCAGGCGACTGGCGTAGCACCCGCCTTTTTTGGATGGAAGAGCACGTGACTGTTTGCTCGTTTGCTTAGCGCTCACGTGCCTGCCATGCCCATGAAGCTCGGGAACAATATTTTTCGCTGATATTAGTGCACACGAAACACTCTTACAGTTTTCTCGAATGATAAAACAGGATCGAATAAAAAAACTGAAGTCCTATTTCGGCACTCTCAGCCACGTACTCGCGACCAAGCTTGCTTTCGTCAATAGCGTTGCAGGCAGACTCAAATTTTACGACGTAAATCAGAGCTGCCAGGCGTACATTTCACTTCAAATTATCGTGTAAAAGTTATTGCATGTAAAAATGCAGAATGTCCCACAACTATATTGCGGTACATTCATTTAATAGTAAGATCCTAAATGTCCAACGAGACGAAGGATCCACCGAGACGGAAGGTCCAATCGAGCCTGAATGTCCAACGAGACGAATGATCCAACGACACGAAAGTCCAATCGAGCCTGAATGTCCAACAAGTTGAAAGGTCCACCGAGACAGAATATCCCCTGTTGGACCTTTCGTCTCGCTGGATCTTTCGTCTCGTTGGACCTTTAAACGCTGAATCTTTTGGTACGCGGCATTTTCGCACAGTTAGATAATGATCGCAACTGCTGTCATGATGATGAAGGGCATTGCTGGACATGTCGGAGAGAAAAACACACACAGGGCGAAATGCTTCTTTGCACAAGCCAAGGTATGGCACATTACGAAGCTATAAAGGATTGCAGGCGGTATTTTTTACGTTAAAGAGACAAAACAAAAACAAAAAAAATATTACTCGTTTTCTGTGCTTGCTCATTCTCCAGAACCATTAGCGAAAATGGTTTGCATCAAATATTAAGCGTAAAAAATAAAGCATGCCACTAGGATTGCTTTCTGACGAGTGAGTTTATTCAAGCAACGGTTTCTTAATTTTTTAGAACTCCCGCATTCCGAGTCTTCAGGCAACATGTTCTATAATTATAAAGGCTGCGGACCACCTATACCATTACCGCCTTACTTAAACTGTCGTTATATTTAAGAACCCATTTTGCCAAGAATTACACCGGCAATAAAAAATCTCTTACACGGAAAGAGTAGATGAGTGGAAAAGACTGTGATAGATTCGTTCGCTAAAAATTCAGACATGAATGTTTTATATTATAAATATTCTTTTGCCTTCCGCGGGGGCTTCGTCTTTATCATTTTGTCTTTATCATTTTAACGTGTGCATGGTAAAATTTCATTGGATGCTGTTACATGTAAATGTAAAAATTGAGGGAGCAAAAGAAACTTCTCCGCTTAAAAAGGCTTCCTTATGTGCTGCTTCAAAATTAAATGAGGTGCATCCACACGTCCCAAAACCTCCGAATGAGCAGAAAGCGCATAGAACAGGCGTAACGTGTGGGCAATGGGTGCGTTCTCGCTTTGGGCCGAACTTGTTTTCTGAATTAGTTTAATTAGCGCCGCTTGAAATGAGGCCCTCTTTTCGAGAATGTGCGCCTTACCTACATATCTGGAGCAGATTGCGGTAATTAGAAGTAATGAGTAGCTTGCTTCGGCAACTGCGATGCCAAGAGCTAGTCATTTTGTACTCAGGTTTTTGTCCATGCTTGTTTTTTTTTTTTTTTTGTTCCGGCAGGGTTAGTTTCAGCGAGGTTGGCTGTTTTTTTGCAATGAAGGTTGGTCTGTTTTTTGCAATGCAACTGTTACACGTCATCTCGAAAGGGGACAACGAAATGATCACGCCTTCGAGCTTACGGTTGACTCATTACATGTCGCATATTCTAAGTCACATTATTCTAAAATACTTAAGGTACAGTAATAATCCGTCAACTTGAAGTCATAAAATGGGTCAAAAATTCCGAGATCAGCGGAGATTAGCGGACCCAGTACGAGGCGATAGAGGCCTTCGTGGACGCTGGTGCCCAGGATGGCGTTTTATCTACTGCGATACAGTGTCCCGTTTATAGTGAGGCCTCTCAAACGTGCCTCTACCAAACCATCCGCACCCTGCCTTCTCTACTGGCGGAGCTCACAGCCATCCGGGATGGCCTACAGGCACTAACGCCGGCCCTACAGCGCGCCCCCGTGGGTGCCATCCTACATCTTTTTTACGGACTCCACCACGGCGATACGGGATTTACGCCAAGTATCGAACAATTGTACTATTTCAAGGGACGTCCACACACTACTAGACACGTACCCCTGCCCTCTCAGGCTGGTGTGGGTTAGGCGGAATACGCTCTGCGCTCACATTGCCGCGGATAAGGCTTGTCACCCGACGTATATTCCTTGGCCGCTGCCTATGTTAACAACCGGTCCGATAGAAAACTTTCTCCAACGGAAGGACGATCTGCGTCGCGCAACACGTGCCCTCATCCCCCCGTGTGGAACGGACCACCCCAGTAGACTTGCTCTTTGGGAAGAGGTTTTGCTGCGCAGACTTCGCGTTGGAGTGGCGCTTTCACCTGCTGTGACCCGGGCGTGGCCCCCACGCTACCATGCCCCGTTTGACGACACCTGCCCCTTCTTCACAGCTCCAGCCGCACAAGCTGATGCGGACCATATCATATGGGCGCGTCCTTCACTGGCCTCAGCCAGAAAGCGATACCTGAGAGGCACAGGCCTCAATCCTAGAGGACCCCCCGACCTTCAGCGGTGGCTCTGGGGACCCCACCACCACTCCCTTCTTGACTTCCTTCGAGAGACGGGTGCCCATGTATATTTGTAAATAAGATATTTTTATGCCAACGGGCATTCTATCGCAAAAAAAAGAAAGAACAGTCAAGACAACTGCCTTCGTACACTTACGAAGGCTGGGTACAGCCGTGTTCCGACTTACTGATAAATGACCAGTGATCACCCCGCACATGTGGCCCCACCCATTGACGCCACAGTGACGCACACTTTATCACTCCCTCAGTTGCTTTACCCATTCAATAGAAACCTGCCGAGGCAGCGCGAAATTAAAATTTGCAGTTTACGACCGCGCTCAGCGAGTGCTTGAATCGTACGCACGGAGACCTTATCCACTGCCCGCAGCGGACTTTGCCTTGCGTCCTCTCTGTCAACGTCAACATTTCGAGTTATATGCGGTCACCCGGAAAAACATGTTAGGATATAAATAGGGGAAATACATACCACTTATAGGAGGTAATTTCATGGCGAGAAATGTTTTGACTTAATCGATATTCCGAGATGTGCGGGTTCTAGTTAACGAGGGTTTACTCTACTTATCATTATTTTTTATGGGGACATGTATAATGAACGCCCTATCATTTGTTTGTTTATTTCGGATACCCTCATGGTGCCTCAGAGCGTTCCAGAGGGAATCAGGAAAGTAGGGAAAGGGATTCACAATACTAAAACACAAAGCATTCGATATACACATTGAACTACGTTGAACAGCACAGACACTGCTGCCCCTCACAAGCGGAGTGCATGAGACGGCAGTAGCGCGACTAAAAAAGCTGGCGTCAGGAGCCAGGGTGGGTGGGGGGGGGGGGGGGGGGGGGATGAGGCGCTCGGACATCTGACTGCAATACGTGTGCATGCTTTCGGTCGATTTCACTGTTTGGGTAAGAATATGAAGTTCCGGGAGCCGCCGTAACGTGTTTGCTTTCCTCTGTTTTTCTTCTCTACAAATGCAGGGAGTTCGCAATCGTCTAGATACAGCATGACAAAATTCTTCGCTGTTCCAAGATGTGTGTCCAAGAACTGTTTCGCACATCGTGTGGCTTCGCTAGAAGGTCTACAGAAACTGCGCAAATTACTCCAATTACTCAAATTATGCTGGAAGGTCAACGCACATTTGCTTGACGCCTCGTAACGCCACCCACGCCGTCCTATGCACTCTTGTGATGTCCGGCTGCAGAGAAACGCCACTTTGTCACTCTCCATGAGCTACTATTTATATCGAGGAACTGATTTTAAAGCAATGCTTTACTACTTTCATCCAGCGGTTTCACGGCGCATGCGCAAGTTCACCTTTGGCCGGAGACAGCCCCGGCGACACACCCCTCGAAGCGCATCGCATGATTCGCGGGCCCGCATTCGGCGCGGCGCACAAGGCCCGTTTTCAGTCGTCCTGCTCAGAGCTGCGGCCGATCAGCTAATCGGTATCCGACCACCCGCGCAGCCTCCCACAGACGCGCCGCTTGGGCGTTCGCCGTGAATGAACGCCGCGCCGCCCCGGGACTCTGTGAGCGTTGCACGGGACCGAACGGCCTTGAGGCGTGGTCGGAAATGCAGCTACATCAAAGGTTAACCAAGTGAAGCCAAGGCTCAACCAGACTAAGCCAAGCTTTTGCTTTGCATATCCAAGGTTAGCTGAGCTAAACCGCTGCCATTTTCTGTTAAAATTGGCGGCACGTAGCGCCATCACTTATATACGTTTTTAGAGTGTATATATGATCTTCAAGCTGCCACTTGATTCTCACCATTCCCAAGCATGGATTGGAAGAGTCAAGACTGTGTTCGCGCAGATAATGGTCGCAGTCTTCCTCGATGTGGCGATGCACGTGAACACACTTATTTTCGTCTGCGGCCAGTGGTATCCGTTATCCGTTACACAGCAGCACTGTTTAACATTCAAGTGCCCAACGTACAGGAAGAGAGAACTTGTAGTGAGATAAAAGGTGTTCTTTCTGATTACTGAAAATAATACTTTTTTTTCACAAATCAAATCTACTTACCATTCTTCGGAACCTGAAAGGCGGCCAGTCAAAATACGAAGTTTTTTTGCACGTACAACTTCGGATGTAACAGGCAAACGAAAATATACCCTTGTCCACGACGATCACATGTCAAATATTCTCAGTTCCAGCAGCGTGGTTACTTACTTGTTAATGGGGCAAATTAATAATAATGTGCGATTAAGCAGCGTCAGAAACGTAGTATATGGGTATCAGATAGAGATAAAGTAACACTATGAAGAAATATTGTTAAAATGGCAACCTTACTCCGGTAGGAGACACAACAGGAAAAATCTCAGTTATGTTAATGCCTCCCACAAGAAACAAGTTGAATAATGGGTAAAGAGGACCAGTTTTTTTATATCAGTTTTATTTATATCAGACCATTTATTTTTCTAAAATCTGCAAGAAACATTCATAAATGTTTGCCTTTGTTCACTGTGAACTGCTGTTCGAGAAATGAATGTGCTGAATGTGACCTCATTTTCCCAAAATAAAAGAAAAATAGGCAAATACATTTTAGCTTTATAGAATACTCATTTATTGTGTGCTAGTTCGGGTAAATATCGTGAAAATTGATTAATATTGTTGTTTTAAATTACGCCAAAAAGTGGCCCTTTTTTAAATACTGTAATTTTTTGGCGCAATTGGCGCCGCAGTATGTTGAAGATTTTGCTCTCTGGAGCAATGTGCATAGTAGGAAGTGTTCAATAGCCCCTTCTTCAAAAAATAGACAAAGAAAGAAAAAACAAGAGAAAACAAGACAAAAAACTTTAAAGAAAACTATAAGAAACTAGCCAATAACCTAGACTAAAAAGTAAACAACTTAGCCTCGAGGCCGATACGTACAAAAAATCTTTTTTGCAAGTGACAATTTTCACCAACATTGCTCTTGCTAATAAGCTCTAGAAATATTTGCTCAAAAAGTATAACCATGAGAAATTCAATTTTTCTTAATGAAGGAGCAAAGTTTGCAAATCTGAGACCACGAAATTAAGACTATTCTGAAAAAGTGGCGCTTTGTTTTACAGGACCCCAATTTCGCTATATCATGCAGTGTGAAGAGAAACCCTGCCCGATGGCGTCCTATACATTTTTACTACAGCAAGCATGGTATTTCCCACTAATCTAATGCCAGTTCCATAGTGAGGATACATTGTGCCACAAAATAATAAAGTGTCATCTAAAAAATGATCTTGGCACCATTTCGCTGTCCTCATCTGAACACACCACCATGTGTGCCTTTAACTACTTTTCAAAACTATGTGGTTTGGGGCACTTAACTGAAAGCCACAGCATAAAATGCACTCGTACAAGAGTACTCATCTGAATTGTAGTCGCTGTTTGAGAGTTTGATTTGAAAGAAACTGAGCACAGTTTTGTGTGTACTTGTATTTGTGATGTTTCAGTTTAGTCAAGTGTATCTTCTTTACCAATAAATCTGCTTTCACCATATTTACACAAAACTTATACCAGCGGAAATATTTAGAAGTTGCAATCCTTGTTAGCTAATGAGGAAATAATTCTAAGTCGTCTTGCACTAAGCATACAGAGAAAGCCTTGTTTCTCCAACACTGTTATCGCGAGTTTGCTACGCCCTGGTTGAATTACAAATGTGAAGCTGTTCCTGTACCGAGCTATTTGGAGTCCAGATATGACACGGGGGGCCGCTAGGTTAATATACGCTCGCTCTGAAATCTCTCCTGAGCTACGTGCGCGCCAGACTTCCGGGCAAACATCCTCCTGCATTAAGCCGTGCAAGCGTTGGCTTCCCTTCGCGCAAGCGAGACGCCACCTGTGACGATACGCGATATTGCATGCGGTACCCGTGCAAACACCCTTACACCCCAGGCATAGTCATCCAAACAAACGAAAACTACATGAAATCTCGCAGCCCGCGCAAGATTGTGCGTAATCTTGTGGACTTGTAGAGTTGGAATGCAGTTAGCTCGACCAAGCCTAAAACAAGCTTCCGCAAGCGTTTACGCCTGTCTTGTCGCACGGTAATCTTGCAGACAAATTGGGTGACGTACTTCCGCGTCCTTATCTGCAACTTATTATGACGAAGGGCGTGAAGACGCTACCGGTAGTATTCCAGCACCAGGATTATTCATTCATAAAGTGTTCCTAGGGTCTAGTGGGCAGTGTTTGAGCCGTCAAATTCAGACTTGAAGTATGGTAGTCTAAGTCGGCTTTCTCCTCATTCATACTATTGTGCCATGAATCGAAGACATCCGGGTGCATTGTAATGTATGTAACTGGAAATTTCACTGCGTGAGAATACAGGAGAGGATACAGGCGATAGCAGCCGCAGTAGGGCTTTGGTATGTTAATGAAATCAGTTATATTGCAAAATCCGATTAAAGAAATGTACAACTTACACAACGGTCATCGTTGTGGCAAGCTACATTATATATATATATATATATATATATATATATATATATATATATATATATATATATATATATATATATATATATATATATATATATATATAGATAGATAGATAGATAGATAGATAGATAGATAGATAGATAGAGACAGAAATGACGGGGGGCAGACAAGAAAGCTAAGAAACGCATAGCGGAAAATGTGGTAAACCATTTTATTCTTCTTGCGATACAATTTTTTGCCCGCAAGGTGGGATCCGAACCCACGACCTACAGAATATGCGCCTGGTGCGATGACACTACGGACGGAGCTGGGCTCACTCCACTTTATAGGGTATTCATGCCAAGGTAATTATTTCTTGTGTTGTGGGTTGTAGCCAGCGCCGCTCCGACTACTCAGGGTGAAGGGTTGTAGGTTCGGATCCTACCCGGCGGGCATGTTCTTGTTCACTTTCTTGCTTTAAAAAATATACTTGTTTCAAGAAGAATAAAATGGTTTACCACATTTGCCTGTGTGCTTAAATTGGCTTTCTTGAATGCCTAAAGAGGGCTCAACGCTGGTCGACCGCTCCCGACATGTCCTAAACGCTCCAGTCACGGCGCGGGGGATAATAAGAAGGTCCCCTTCAACACGAGTAGTCGGAGTGGCGCTGGCTACCACCCCCAAGGACAGGAAATAATTACCTTGAGGTAAATACCCAAGAAAGTGGATAAGAGCACAGTCCTCCCGGTAGCGTAGTGGTAATCGCACCAGACGCGGATTGTGGAGGTCGTGGGTGCGGATCCCACCCGGAGGGCATGTTATTCGGCACTTTCGTTTTTTCTTCAAAAAAACATGTTTCAAGAAGAATGCAATGGTTCACCACAGGTTCTCTTGTGCTTTCCTTGCCTTTCTTGACTGCCTACCCTCATTTCTGTCTTCTTTCAACGGGCCCCTCATTTCAAATTCTCTCTCTCTCTCTCTCTCTCTCTCTCTCTCTATATATATATATATATATATATATATATATATATATATATATATATATATATATAGGGTTTGTAAATGAGGGGCTCGTTAGAAAATACAGGAAGAAATGCCGGCAGTCTACAACGCCAAAGAAGGCATAGGGGAATGGTTAGAATATTTTTTTACCGTTAGTGACGTTACATTATTATTTATTATTATTAATTACGTGAGAAAGAAAGAAAGAAAAACACGCGCCCAGAGTGGGGACCGAACCCACGCCTTTCGATTAGATCTCGAATGCCTTACCAATTCGGCTATCTGGGCGACTGTGTTCCGCTTCACTTTCTGGGGTATTTATATATACTACAACTGTGTCTGACGCTTGAGGGTGGTAGCCAGCGCCACTCAGACTACACGGGGAGAAGGGGACCTTCTTTTCAACCCCCGGGGCGTGACGCGAACGTCTACAGCCTGTCATAAGCGGGTAACTGGCGGGAAACCCTCTTATGCTACCTTGGCATCAAGGCTGCCAGAACCGAGGCCCTCGCTAAGCTTTCGCATGATAATAGGGTTTGTAAATGAGGGGCTCGTTAGAAAATACAGGAAGAAATGCCGGCAGTCTACAACGCCAAAGAAGGCATAGGGGAATGGTTAGAATATTTTTTTACCGTTAGTGACGTTACATTATTATTTATTATTATTAATTACGTGAGAAAGAAAGAAGAAACACACGCGCCCAGAGTGGGGACCGAACCCACGCCTTTCGATTAGATCTCGAATGCCTTACCAATTCGGCTATCTGGGCGACTGTGTTCCGCTTGTACAGTTGTAGTATATACAGTTGTAGTATATATAAATACCCCAGAAAGGGTTCCGCTTGTACAGTTGTAGTATATACAGTTGTAGTATATATAAATACCCCAGAAAGTGAAGCGGAACACAGTCGCCCAGATAGCCGAATTGGTAAGGCATTCGAGATCTAATCGAAAGGCGTGGGTTCGGTCCCCACTCTGGGCGCGTGTTTTTCTTTCTTTCTTTCTCACGTAATTAATAATAATAAATAATAATGTAACGTCACTAACGGTAAAAAATATTCTAACCATTCCCCTATGCCTTCTTTGGCGTTGTAGACTGCCGGCATTTCTTCCTGTATTTTCTAACGAGCCCCTCATTTACAAACCCCATTATCATGCGAAAGCTTAGCGAGGGCCTCGGTTCTGGCAGCCTTGATGCCAAGGTAGCATAAGAGGGTTTCCCGCCAGTTACCCGCTTATGACAGGCTGTAGACGTTCACGTCACGCCCCGGGGGTTGAAAAGAAGGTCCCCTTCTCCCCGTGTAGTCTGAGTGGCGCTGGCTACCACCCTCAAGCGTCAGATACAGTTGTAGTATATATAAATACCCCAGAAAGTGAAGCGGAACACAGTCGTCCAGATAGCCGAATTGGTAAGGCATTCGAGATCTAATCGAAAGGCGTGGGTTCGGTCCCCACTCTGGGCGCGTGTTTTTCTTTCTTTCTTTCTCACGTAATTAATAATAATAAATAATAATGTAACGTCACTAACGGTAAAAAATATTCTAACCATTCCCCTATGCCTTCTTTGGCGTTGTAGACTGCCGGCATTTCTTCCTGTATTTTCTAACGAGCCCCTCATTTACAAACCCCATTATCATGCGAAAGCTTAGCGAGGGCCTCGGTTCTGGCAGCCTTGATGCCAAGGTAGCATAAGAGGGTTTCCCGCCAGTTACCCGCTTATGACAGGCTGTAG
This sequence comes from Haemaphysalis longicornis, assembly GCF_048455015.1. NCBI lineage: Eukaryota > Metazoa > Arthropoda > Arachnida > Ixodida > Ixodidae > Haemaphysalis > Haemaphysalis longicornis. The sequence goes on from NW_027526361.1 coordinate 83,317,929, forward strand.
ACGTTCGCGTCACGCCCCGGGGGTTGAAAAGAAGGTCCCCTTCTCCCCGTGTAGTCTGAGTGGCGCTGGCTACCGCCCTCAAGCGTCAGATACAGTTGTAGTATATATAAATACCCCAGAAAGTGAAGCGGAACACAGTCGCCCAGATAGCCGAATTGGTAAGGCATTCGAGATCTAATCGAAAGGCGTGGGTTCGGTCCCCACTCTGGGCGCGTGTTTTTCTTTCTTTCTTTCTCACGTAATTAATAATAATAAATAATAATGTAACGTCACTAACGGTAAAAAAATATTCTAACCATTCCCCTATGCCTTCTTTGGCGTTGTAGACTGCCGGCATTTCTTCCTGTATTTTCTAACGAGCCCCTCATTTACAAACCCTATTATCATGCGAAAGCTTAGCGAGGTCCTCGGTTCTGGCAGCCTTGATTCCAAGGTGGCATAAGAGGGTTTCCCGCCAGTTACCCGCTTATGACAGGCTGTAGACGTTCGCGTCACGCCCCGGGGGTTGAAAAGAAGGTCCCCTTCTCCCCGTGTAGTCTGAGTGGCGCTGGCTACCACCCTCAAGCGTCAGATACAGTTGTAGTATATATAAATACCCCAGAAAGTGAAGCGGAACACAGTCGCCCAGATAGCCGAATTGGTAAGGCATTCGAGATCTAATCGAAAGGCGTGGGTTCGGTCCCCAATCTGGGCGCGTGTTTTTCTTTCTTTCTTTCTCACGTAATTAATAATAATAAATAATAATGTAACATCACTAACGGTAAAAAAATATTCTAACCATTCCCCTATGCCTTCTTTGGCGTTGTAGACTGCCGGCATTTCTTCCTATATATATATATATACATATATATATATATATATATAAATATATATATATATATATATATATATATATATATATATATATATATATATATATATATATATATATATATATATATATATATATATATTTATATATATATATATATATATATATATATATATATATATATATATATATATATATATATATATATATATATATATATATATATATATATATTTATATATATATATATATATATATATATATATATATATATATATATATATATATATATATATATATATATATATATATATATATATTAGTTAAGAGAAAGGGTTCTTGGTTATAAGGTTAACTCTACGATAGAGAAGTCACATTGAAAAAACAACAATATTTATTCTAATGTTTCGACCGGGGCCGCTCTTGTCAAGAAGACAGCCGCAACGCTGGTACCCAGTTGAGGTTGTTTATTCTCAGAAGCGAAGCCGATGGGAACGCAGGTCTGAGCGTTGCCATCGCCAAGCTCGTTTCTGGCGCATGCACCTCATGCGGTTCATCGTCCTCCCTGACTGACACCTCTTCGGCGCATACCACGATGGCTTGCCTGCCGCGTCTGTTCATTGCAGTCGCTACAATATATATATATATATATATATATATATATATATATATATATATATAGTACAATCACGATAAACGGAACTTTAAGAGAGAGACAAAATTACGTTTAACAGGTGTTCCGTTTACTGAGAGAGATCTGTGAAAGTCCAAATTGATATGCGTACACACTTCAATACCTCTCAGTACCTCAATAACTCTAAGCACTAGAAGGTGAATATACCTCACAGTTTTCAGAAAGCAACAAAACTGCAAAAGGTTTAGGCACATCATTCACAAAGTTGATTTGGCAACAATGAGTTGTTGTGCACTACAAAATGCATCAATTATTTTTGCTTGTGTCCTTGTAACTGCCTCTCCAAGGAAACTAGAAACCTCAACATCGCGAGTGCATACAAGCCACCGAATTTAGAAGACTGCAACGCAGTAATGAAGCGCGAATAGGAACGCGATGGCCCGATCGAGGCGGCAGGAGCTAAGCCCTGTAACCTTGGCGTCTTAAATCGAGACCGAACTACTGGAACAAGAACGGCGATGTTGCATTCGTTGCGCTAACATGACTGACCACTAATGAGACAAGGCTTACAAGGTTAACAAGGCGAAAAATAAGCATGGGGGAAGAAAAAAGAAACAAAAACCAAACAGCCGGAGCCGTAAAATGCTGGTTATCATGCCAAGGGGTTTCACAAGACGTTCCATTTCTGGTTCCGTTTACACGGTGACGCGGAAATTTTAGTTCCGATTATCGAGATTTTTTTACGTTATTTGAATACAAAACCAACATACTTACAGGCTACTGTTCCGTTTAAGTGGCATTCCCATTTAAAAGAGAGAGAGAGAGAGAGAGAGAGAGAGAGAGAGGAACGATATAAGTGCGAGACTGCCGACCGACCGACTAGTTTGAGAGCGTGACACAAGCTATATTGTGTCCTCAGCAATTTCTGATTCCCGTGTTCATTAAAGGGACCCTGCAACACTCTTTGAACAGTGCAAGTAAACCTGCGCAACGTTTAGATTACACTGCCAGGAATACCTGAGCCAAATATTACACGTGCACGTGAAGCGGTGAGCGCGCAAATCGATGTGAAAGACGCGGAAAAACAAACCGCTCTCTCTTCAGTTGTCCTCATTATGCATGGCCCGAGGGACGTCACATAGGCCATGGCTGCCCGATCGGCTGTCACTGGTCAATTTCGCGGGTAGATTCTCCCATTTCCGCGACGTCATCGCTGTGTACGAACCTCTTCTATGCCTGAACCTGTAGGCACAGTTTTGCCGTTTCTTTTGTGTTTTGAGTGCGCGCGGAGTTTGAGTGATGAGCTCAATACTTCCCTTTCAACGGGACCACTCGACTACAAACGTTTATTGCTTCAAAAACGCCCTACCAGCCCGAGCGCGCACTTGCGAGCAGGCACCCATGCCCGCTTTTTTGTGGCACCAGACCGGAAATAGGTCCCTCCGCGTTGCGGAGAAAAGGAGAAAACTACCCGGCATGGGATATATCGAAGGCCGCCGAAGAGAACGCCGCGAGCCACCCCCCTCTCCGGGAGAGAGCGCGCAGCTTTCGTCGCGTTGCCCGCGGTCGAGTTGAGAGGGAACGATTATGCGCGATTTCTCATCGCGCGTAGTTTCGTTAATTGTGAACGGATTTTCATAATTCTTGCGGGAGGAGATTTCTGGGACAATAGACTTTATCCCAAAATACATTACTAGTAGTCGATGGCAAGTGTTGCAGGGTCCCTTTAAGATATCGAAGGTGTTTTGAAAAACAGAGCGTTGAGAGCAATTTTCAATATTTAATTAGACCAATCCATGGAACCGGCCTTGAATACCCTAAATATATTCAGTATTCTAACCCTATACGACATACGTTTATTCACAGCCTATAGAAAAGCTTCCTGTTCCCACCAGCAAAACAGTTTTCTTCAATTAGCAAACCTCACCGAGCCAAATCTACCTTATCCTACAGGACAACCTGACAAATTTATTGTAACATGCCCTAGGACAAATTACGGCTCACAGATGTTGTCTTTTGTTGTACCCTCATTGCTAAACCGGTTGAGTAAATATAACGTGGATACCATGTATTCTAATCTACAAGATATTATTATTTCGCTGACAAGTTGACTACACACTCATTAACATTTTTTCGGTTGTGCAGTAACGCGGCCTTCTTTTTTCTTTTGTTGATTTTTTTGTCTCGTTTACTTGTTGTCTGAAGTGCTGATCACCTTGTCTTTGCTTTGTACCCGACGGGGCCAAGGGCTAGTCAAGCTGTCTAGTACAGTTTTTTTCCTTGACCCCGTCACTTTATACTAAAATATCCGTATATATTGATGTACATAAGTGGAAATAAAGAATTCATTTATTCATTCATTCATTCATGCTGATACTTGCTGATGCTTAATAACACACCGTAGCAAACCTCAAAGTATGGTGCTAGGAGCCCCAGGACCACGGGTATGTGTCGTCGGAAAGAGCCCGGGTGAAGTTTTCTTTGCACTCTGGGACGAAGAGGTTTCCAATTTCGGCTGCGTGAAGGGGATGGCAAAGCAGTGGGACAATCGCGACGCGGCGAGCCATCGAGGCCCTTCGTATTGAGAAAGCGCTGCCAGTTGGCTCCGAGGTCCCCAAGTTTGCTCAAGTCTGCGTACGTGAGCGCCATCGAAAGGAGGAAGCCTACCGTGTTCGGCCACCTCATTACGCATCCTTCATCACGCAGGGTCCCCTCCGCATTGGCCCAACTCGAAGACTACCCGACCGCAAACAACCGTGCGAAACTATGGAGGTTTCTCGCGTTGGCCACAATGTGAAAGGGATAGTAACAGTGGAATCGATTTATTTCCATGCCTCGTTCTTGACCGGCGAAACGCTTCCCTCGAAGCAAAGCTTTTCAGCCTCTACTGTGTGCAACCTCGGTCTTGGAGCTGCGAAGGTACAGAGAATATGAGTATCCAGAATTATTGTTCCTTTCAAACAGACAAATTGCCATAAGTAAAACACCTCAACTTTGCTTGGTGTCGGAACATACTTGTGAAGTGCCTAGATTTCGGGAGCAGTTGGCGTCGCATGCGGCCTCATCATGCCGCCTTCCTCATTCCCGTCCCCTCACCGATGCCAACAGAGCGTACTCAGCTCTGAAATTGATTACTGAAATATTCTCTACTTATAGCATTTTTATTCCGTCACTTTCTAAAGAGGCGTACCTTAAACACGGCACACCTAGCCAATTTAAAAGAGAGTACGAGTGGTTCCACTGAGCATGACATGAAGTTGTCAAATTGTCCTTTTGCCCCCCAGCATATTTCCACGAAACGAGATACACTCGGAGCCTCACATCGTCCTGTGACATAATTAAAAGGGGACGTAGAGCGCCGCCGTCCAGCAAAGGATACTCCTAGGACACCCACGAGTCACCGCCGCCGCATGGTTTCCTAAGACAAATGTGTGCAATCACAAACTCCTACATGGTGCAGTCATGTCCCCGTCATCTCTGTTTAGCTGACGTGCACGTTCCCTCCGATCTCATACGACTCGTCTCCAGCGGAGCGTATGTGCGTCGTGCACTTCGTGCGGTGCGTTGAGGTTGTGTTAAATTTTCAATAACTTCTGGCGTGTTTTGTCTGCATACCACAAACACGCATACCACCACCCTCCCAGGTGGCCGCTTGCTGGTACCTCCATTGCCCCGTGAATGTATACTTGCAGTCACCGACGGGAATGCGTGACATCCCTGCCTTTTTAATGCGGGGTTGTCCGTTTTCATTTTGGTCGCAAGTGGTACATAGGCCGCATTTGTTGGCCGCACGCTTACTTATTCCGGAAAGCTACCAAGGCGGGTTGACAGCGTGGCAAAGTCTATGCAGCATGGAAATGCTGCGTTACTGTTTCCTCGGAGGGTGCATCCTTAAGGCAGGAAAAGTTTCCATTGTGTGACGTCCTAGAGTAAAATACGAATTTATCATGCGCATATTCCGTACTCATAGTAATAAATATTTAACAGAAGATGGCACAAGGGCACCCAATGAAAACCTTCGTGTGGGTGAAGGGAAGGTTTGCAGCGGGCTGTGACTTCTATTTTCGGCGGACTGGGAGGAAGCACTAGTGGACTAGTGGAGTGAGCCGAGCTTCACACGCGTGGTCAGCTATCGCTGGTTCCCTAGGGCTCACCATTGAAGTATACAGGGTGTTCCATCTTATACCAAATCCTCTTGGTTAGTCTTCTTCTATTTTCGTGGTAATTTTTTTTCTGGCCTACGAACTAGAAGACAGGCCACTAAGATAAAAAAGCGCAAACTAACGTTCAATTTTCCGAAAATTACAGACACTACACCGAAGGCTTTAGGCAGGCGCAGAGGATCCGTGCAAGGGTTCTGCCCGGGTAAAAATATCTACGCGCACTTATTGCTGCTTACCAGCTTTGGAGGCTAAATCTGCGAGCTGTTGCGAATGCCACCTGTGAAATGTATTTATATCCACCTGTCGACTTAGCCATCACGCAATTTTCTCGTTCTTATTCTGTCTCACCCTGCCTTAAGCCATCTAAATCCACTTTAATCACCCTTAGCCCACACCCTAATCCACCTTAGTCCAACCTAATCCACCTAAATCTACCTCGAACGTATTTTATTAGTCATTGCTTTTCATGACTAGTCAACAATTAATGCATTTCATTTTGATCTTAGTCCACCTTAACTCATATTAACCCGTCCCTACTAATCATTGCTTTCGATCAGTAATAAAGTATGAATCTCTCTATTTTCCATAATACACCTCAATTCATCCTAGTTCGTGTTAATGTACCTTTGTCCATCCTAATGCACCTTAATCCCCACTGTTATCTACCTTACTGATCATTACCACCAATTCCTACTCAATCATTAATTACCTTCGGCAATCATTATTCATCGCCTATACACAGCTGCAATGCTTTGATTTGCTTGTGGCCTTCCTTGCGTTTTTGCACCACTCATGTCGGCAACGGGGTCATTGAAGGTCCCCTTCTAACGAGAAACGAGCCATATAAAGCTATAGACCTAATAGTGCGGGTGGAAGAGAAAAGGTTTCGCATCGTCGTTGGCCCAGCCGAACTGCCCCACATATCGAATTGCGCATAGTGACGTTTCGTAAAAGGCAATAAATTGAGAAATGTTGTTGCTACCAACGAATTCAGGAACGGTAGAAGGCATAGAACGTGTTATATTTGCACCATAACACCTACTACAGTTGCAGTAATAAGTTTCGCGAGTATAAAAATAACTACTTTTACATCTGTTACTCTACATCAAATGGCAAAATAAGATTCGAACCATACGCCTGTGCATGAACCTCCTGCAATAAAACGCGAACAAAACAAATATTGACGACTCTGCTGAAAACGTTCACCTCGTTTAAAATGTCAACGTTGTTGTGTTTGCTATACATGTTTCCTTACGTAGAAACTAAATTTTCCGGTTAACAATAGTGAGGTCTTTGTCACACCATCGTGCACAGAAGAAGGTGCCTGCCTACCAGAAGAAAAACAGTTGTGTTAACACAGAGAGAGGTTGATAGCATCCATTGCATCAGGAAGACGCTAGGTCAAGTGGGAGAAGCGGGAGTTTAGATTTCACGAAGACGACGGCCTTTGTTTCGGGTGGTATGTAAAGCCTGTCTGTGCGTAATACGCTTTTCATGTGGTTCAAACTGACGTTCGCGGTTGACAAGTTTCGTGGATGCAGTGTTAAAAAATTTCCCTCGCCCGTTTGCGTTCTGCTTCATCGCCTGCGTCGGCACAGTGACCTGGCACTTAGCATACCTCATGTTTATCCCTGCTGCGGTTTCAATGCTTTTACACAACCTCGGTAATTGACTGACAAAGTTAAACGTCACCAAATATTAAGACTGCTATAAGATGCTGTAGAAAACGTTAACACCGGTTATATTTCGCAGCATACAGCATAAAATGAGTAACAAATATTGTGGCACAGATAACTGCACGAATAAAGTACGCCCGCGAGTGCATTTGAAATATCACTTTGTTTGCTTTCGGTTCTGCTGAAACAAATATTTCGGAAACCTATCTGATTGCTTATCTTCACACGCCATTTGTTTTGCCAGCTGTTCTTTATCAGTTCAAGGTTGTCTTCTCGAGACACCGCAACTTTGTTACGAGATGCCTATAATGGAACTACAGGGAAAGTGGCTCGCCCTTGGGCGCGAGATTAGTTAAATATTTTGCCGCAATAATTAAATGTTATATTTTAGCTGAATATCTCGTCGTAATACAGAATTAAATAAATATAGTTGATTACGTCGGGGAAATATTCTTCCTCTGAAGACATGAGACCTATGTATTCTTCGTTCCTCTAATGGATTCATTCATTCATTCATTCATTCATTCAATACTGCCAGTATGTACAATACTGTCAATATGTACACACAAAAGTTTGAGAATATGCGTGCAAATTTCCACGGGAAACGTAAAGCGAAAGGACATGCTACAGCACTTGCAAATGAGCTTTCGTCTGATCCGGACGCAGGCGTGTCTTCTCACATGCATCGTGGCTTATGCCAGATCGAACTGCTGCTACAGTTCATGTAGGACGTCATGCATACTGCGAAACGTACTTGATTTTTTATCGTTGTTTGCTAAGAATATGCAGGTGTTTTCAATCCCTTGTGGCAGTTCAGCAATCTATATGGATTCCGAAGTAAGGCCTTTTTCGTCGTATACATAATTTAGGACCTCGTTTTTGCGCGCTACTAAAAGCGGGAAGGCATACACACCCTATAGACTTCAATTAGGAAATGGATTGATTTGTGCTGGGCTAGGCTGATTGCCACGCATAGTTCTTGCGTTTTGGAAATGACACCAAAGTCCGGTATGAGCGCTGTGAAGTAACGCACTCAAAAAGAAGTCAGCGGGTAATGCTGGAGAGTAACTATAAAGCAGGCTGCAAGCTGTGAACGAAAACACGTCAAGTTGACTTTTGCGGTGGCTCTTCTTCAGAACGACGCTTACGTAGAATATTCGCGTAATGAGTCAAACGAGTTTATTCATTTATTTTATTTACTTATAATCTTTGCCCGTGAACGCCAAATCGGGGAGAAAAAAAAGGCAGCTACCAAATGAAATAAGTAACACTTCAGAAACAGACTGTTCGTAGACACATACATTGACAAAAGCCCATTCGATACGGTGGAAACACATTGTCCTTGATGCGCGAAACACTGTTCAATGATGCTCATATAATTTCAAGTATAGTCACGCTCTTTACGTGTAAACTCATAGCTGCGAACGTGTAAAAAAAACATCAAGGTACTAATTAAAAGCCACACGTTTAGATGATTGCATTTACAGTGACGGTAAGCACAGACCTTACACAATTTTCAAAGGTTCACAGACAGGTTCACAAACAACTCGACGCTCTCACTCACACAGTTAAGGAAGGTGCAATAATATTCTGTCTGTTAAGGGGTGCAGACGGCTGGAAGGTGTACACAACGTGAAGAACTTTAAAGCCTTTCATCAGTTGCGGTTGAAGGATGGTTTAACGAAGATGTTTCGAATTGATTTAGGCTTCCCGCATTCAGAATTGCGCACGTCGTAAGGTTTACTTTTTCTATTGTTTTAGGAAAAAGAGACTATTTTAAAGTGTTTATATGTGTAATTATAAGCAATAATTGACCTTGATGACTGCTTCTAACTTGTCGCGTGGACCATGGCTTTAAATACAGCTGTGAGTTAAAATTCTTCTCGTGGATTATATGCAGTAACTTCAATTGGGCCCCTCTACGCCGCTGTGAAACAAGACAGAGTTTTAAATGATGTGTCATTCCTGTAACAGACCCTGGTGATCGATAGTTAAACAGTATGAAGCTTCCTGCTCTCCTTTGGGTTCAACCCGCCATGGTGGTTCAGTGGCTAAGGCGTTGCGCTGCTGAGCACGAGGTCACGGGTTCGGTTCCCGGCCACGGCGGCCGCTTTTCTGATGGAGGCGAAAAGCAAAAAACTCCCGTGTATACGGGATTTCGGCGCACGTTAAAGATCCCCAGGTGGTCAAAATTAAGCCGGAGCCCTCCACTACGGCGCGCCTCATCGCTTGTGTTGCGTCGGGGCGTTAAACCCCCAAAATCAATCAATCAATCAATCAATCAATCAATCAATCAATCAATCAATCAATCAATCAATCAATCAATCAATCAATCAATCAATCAATCAATCAATCAATCAATCAATCAATCAATCAATCAATCAATCGATCGATCAATCGATCAATCAATCAATCGATCAATCAATCAATCGATCAATCGATCAATCGATCAATCAATCAATCAATCAATCAATCAATCAATCAATCAATCAATCAATCAATCAATCCTTTTTGTTCATTCCAACTGATCAGTTTGGTATTTTCGAGATGGGTCCCATGCTCTTCTGCTGTACTTAAACACAGTACGCACATGGTTTAGATATGCCGTTAACTAAGCTTTCATGGAAGCCAGTTTGGCGTTGCTCCTCAAGAGCCATAATTTTTTGTGCGAAGATGTTACCTCACTTAGGTGTAAATTGCAATTTAAGTCTTCAGCTTTTGCGGTGCATAACTATTTCAAGTGGGTGACATGCTTTAATCGTTTTCCATTAAGCTCATAATCAAACAGAAGGGTATTTTCAGGACTTGATTGCTTGCTAGCTAGTTGGTTCATGATGTAAGAAGGAATTAGTTTGCGCAAAAGACGAGGACGTAGAGACGAGAGGACAAGACGAGCGCATTGATATTTTTAGCGTTATTTGTTATTCTTATGAAAACAGTTTTATCGAGGTTAATTTCCATTTTCTTGTTTGTGAACCATTCGTGAAATCCTACCAACGCTGAGTGCAGAGTGGCTGGTTATTCTGGCTTAATATCTCAGATATCTTAGAATTAAACAGTCATCTACGAAAAGGTAGAAGTGAAGGAGCTGTCAATGTCTTCGGCAATATCAATAATGTAACACAAAAATATAACAGGATCGACCACTGGCACCTGGAGAACCCCTGACGTCACCTTTAAAATTGCGGATTTTGTGCCTTTCATATCACATACTGCGATCTGATGGTAAAGTGGGATTTAATCCAATTAAGATGTTCTTCATTAATTGCTAAAAGATTAAATTTAACTTGAAGCTCATTATGCGCGACAAGGTCAAAAGCCTTTGACAATTCTAGACAAACTGCTTTCACCTAGCCTGATTCGTTTAAAACTTTCTCAAAATCATAAATAGTCTGGACAAGCTGGGGTTTAAGCTGATAATTTACGTCAAAAGCCATGCTGCTTGGAGAAGAATATATCAGAGCTTTCTAGGTAATTGAAGGGTTGTTTGAATAGATGGTATTCATTGGAATGTTTAGCTGTCAATTTCTTCTCTTGGGCACACTGGAAAGGGCCACGAATATGGCCGATGCTCCAAGGACATGGCGCGCCTTCTGTCACTGTGCCCGCATGCCGAAAAAAAAAAACACCGGCGTGTGTCGTCTGCTCTGTTTCAAGCGGATTCTCAACGGTGGTGGCAAGAGATGTTATTAACCGCACTCACATTGTACTCGACGCATTACCTTGCGTTCGGTGTGGTAGAGTGTGGAACATCGGGCACAAATCATGAGCTCCGCACGGACAAGCACTGCCATCCCGCGGAGCGCAACGTAACCAGTAACTGCGCACTCACATGGTTGCTGCATACGTGCCTCGCCAGTGAATACGGGCTACAGCATATGTTCCAATGTCTTACAACTGGTGCAAGTAATTGAAATAGGCCTGTAATTTTTCCTATTGAACCTACTACCGCCTTTTTGCACCTGTACAATTCTAGCTATAAGTAACTCAGGAGTCAAGTTTTGTTGTTTCGGTGATGAATCGAGTCTCGTAACAATAATGTATAATAGTTACTAATAATACCGACAATATTCCTTGCACGGACAGAAGAACGATCGGCATGTTGGACTGTGTACAACCACTAAGCCTGGAGCCAGTTCTCACGGATTATTTCGCAAGACGATCATAGACAAAGTGAAAGTATTCATTAAATTTGTGGGCTAGTCTTTTCTCATCGGTGACGAGTTGTTCATTAATGGTAACATACCGAACAGTCTCCTGTGACGGGGAAATGTGGCGCCTAAAGCACTGAGGAGGTCGCGCATAAATTGTGTAAGTGTTTCTAAAAATACATTTCCTTCGCAGTTTTAATTTATGCTTACGCTTAAGCGAAAGATCTCTAACCTCCTAATGACTTCTTTTTTTTTGTATCTCAAACGTTATTTTCCATTTTAAATGAAATATTTTTCGATTATCCATGGGTTAAATTCCCTAACTGTTTTTACTCGCCAAGGAAGAAAATTATTTCTGAAGCAATACTTTACTATTTCTTTAAAGCGGCTCCACAGCACGCCAAAGTTAATCTCTAAATTGAATGAATGCAATGACATCTCTAGGTAGTCAATGATACGGACATCATTTATCACCGGAAAGTTTCTGTAGGCAAAAGGTGGTCTCTTACCAAGACTAGCTGACAACGCCTTTTTTATACCAAAAAAGGACAAATTTGTGACCGGAAAGACCATCATTAATTTCGACACCGCATTCAGACAATCGACAATGCAGAAACACCAGATCAAGAACTGATTCCTATGCAGTACCAACAGAAGTCAAACCATGGAAACACTGTGTAACGGTATTTGTGAATGCTATTTCAAACAAAATTTCACTATTTTTAGTCAATTGAGCTTATTAAGAATTTATCTCATCCTATAACGGGCCGGTTGAAATCACCAGCTATAATTATTCGAGTATTACCGGATATACTAGTACAATGGAAGTATTGGAATTATTTCAAGAACAATACGGGAGAATTGGGTGGCCTGTAAACAGCACCAATGACACTGCGAACTCCACACAGTACTGTTGAACATCAGATGCTCTCATTATCAGCGCAATTTTGCAGCGGTACGACCTTAATTTTTTCTTTGAAAATGATAGAACGTCACCTCCTCGCGTGTCGTGGTCTTTCCAGGTCATACTAAATGTCCGGGGTATATTATTTCGCAGTCCTGACTTCCTGGTTGCACACAGGTTTCCGTGATAACAACTATATCTGGGTTGTCAAAAAGAAGGTATTCGAGCTGAACCATTTTGTTTTCTAGGCTATGCGCATTTATGTTGATCAAAACAAAATCTCCCGCGTCGTAATGACATAGTCATGTGGAATCGCTTGCATTCGATTGTTCCTTGCCTTTTTTTCCCTTCAATTCTTGGCGTCGTCCTAAACTCTGCCAGTTTCTCCCTGAACGCCTCATGTGAAGCTTCATCACCCGCATCGCAGATCACACGTTTAAAACGGAGACAATTCTTCCCCCTTGGCATTTCCATAAATTTGTGCAACTTATCGCTACCGTACAGCCTCTACGACTACAGCCCATGACTAAAAAGCAATAGCTGATGCTTTGCTCACCATAACAAATGCAGGGACTTAGGCACCGGTGGAGAAGAAACTAAAAACTGTTCTAAGAAAGAAGTGCAAGAAAGCTATACCATTGTGCTTCGCGGCTGTTTCAAAAAAGTTTTGAATTGCCCTAACACAAACAGTGCTCTCAAATTGTCGATGAAAAATAACGATGATAATTACAGTACTTCGTAATGCGAAATTTGTGCGCAGCATGATCTGTAGTCTTTCAGGTCACGGCGCGTATCTGCTGCGTCTCGGGAAGCGATCGCATGATCAGCGACAGAACGGCGGCTCCCGCTACTCCGCTGCAATCTCGCAGCCCGTCGCCGGCGAGCATGTTGTTGCAAATCGTGTTTGAACCTTCCGCGCAAATGTCGCGTGGTTCGGATAACCACGCGAAGAAGACGACGACGAAGGGTCCGAAGACGCGTTGAACGCGAAGCACGCAAATAACTGAAAGACTACGACGCCTGCTACCATGGGTGCTGGTTTTGCGTTTCCTTTCTCGGTTGCCACTAGACGCCGAGGGCGGTTTTTACACACGTGTCCGGCGCGGGCTCAGCAACTGCCCCACCCCCAACACTTTCGGAGGGGCGCCTTGCGTCGCTTCGGCAAACGGCCGCCCCCCTCACAATTTCGCGACACTGTTTTCCTTCGTTATCTTTCAGTGTTCTTTCTCTCCATTGTTAGCTCAATTACAACCCATGCTCCTTCCACAAATCGTGGTAGTTTACCGGTGTGCGGTCTGGGACCCCGCGCAGCTTCCTTATTGGTGCATTCGTACTGCGATTTATTCTTTCTCTTTGCCGTCGTTGTTTTTTATCATTTACTTAGAAGACGCCTTTGCGTTGCTCATCCCTTTCTTTACCTTATAAACACAACCACAGAGGAGGATGACCATATCATTCGTGCCACGGAGGCAGACAGACTGCTTTTGCCGCCATTTCTCGATATTTCACTGTCCTTCGAGGCACAGCAAATAACCCGCTCACTCGACTATCAACCCCAATCAGCTACAAATCTAACCAAGTGCTTCCTAGAAACTGCGGCACCCACAGCAGCGCGCGACGTGCAGACATCACTCAACCACAAGATTGTCGGCCGTCAAATCCACGGACACGTTGATTTAAATGGAGTGATCTCAAATATCGCACAATACAAAACTATGCAGCGCATGCTTTTATCTTTTCATCTATCTGTACCAGGGAATACTTTATTCTTTTCCTTCGATAGCTCATTACAAAGCACAGACGCATTTGTCCACCTCATTACACATTAATATGCTGGGGTAATTTTTCTTAATTTTGAGCTTTAGCGTTTATCTCCGCGGATGTATCATCGAAAAATGGCTATACTGACACTGTCTGGTGGGTGCCGAGGGCGTTCCCTGGGCATGTAGTTTTTCAAACACATTTCAGTGCTTTCTTAACTTTTAGTTTAAATGTCGTATGTAAAGAATTAGCGCACTCAAACATAAAAAAAAATGCGAACCGGCCCCGTCTTAGCGTTGCAGTATCATCTGGCCTCGCTTCAAATGCCGTTAAAAGACGACAGCCTTCTGGCTGCCCCTGCCAAGTAATGCACCTCCTCTTCCTCCCTCCAACCCCTCACTTTCTTCCCATTGCGCCTCTCTTCATCCATTCCCGTCCATGGACTTCCTTTCTCCTATGAGGTGTTTTAGTTCATTATTGGAGAAAACATCCAATGAAAGAAAGTGCGCTAAAAGAAACCGCATTATCGCAGGACTGCCATAACTATACCGCGAAAACAGGCTATTCATATTGGTCAAACTACTTGATTGATTGATTGTGGGGTTTAACGCGCCGACGCAACGCAGGCGATGAGGCGCGCCGTAGTGGAGGGCTCCGGATTAATTTTGACCACCTGGGGTTCTTTAACGTGCGCCGAAATCTCGTACACACGGGCGTTTTTGCTTTTCGCCTCCATCAGAAAAGCGGCCGCCGCGGCCGGGAAGCGAACCCGCGACCTCGTGCTCAGCAGCGCAACGCCTTAGCCACTCAGCCACCGCGGCGGGTGGTCAAACTACTTGCATCAGCCTTTGACTTAGATGGTTATCCAGAGTACTTAATCTGATCTGTTTTTTTATGTGGAAGTAAAGTCCCCGTGAGACACTATTGGCCACTAGAAGTCCTAATACATAATACTACGTCATACGTAAATGCGCCAAAGGGCTCCTTAATGGGATTCAATATACTGTGCTGAATTCTTTGGTTGGTATGAGCCTCGGCTTGTGAACAGCGCATGCACTATTTGTCGTTATAGCGGTTCTACCATGTGTAGACCGCTGAGAGCCATCGGGACCTGTAAAAGAAGTAGGGTATTTTGAAAACGAGTTTAACACGCCAGTGCCGTTAGGAGGCTTTTAGCCACGAATATAAATGCATTTTTTGTTTTAGCGTTGCAAATGTTTATTGGAGTATACTGCTTTTCCTGCACGCCGTAAACACGATACGGCAATTCCCGCGTACTGAAAAGCCTTGGGCCCAAAGAAAACCTTACAAAATAAAAAAAAAATCAGTGCCTGAAACTCAAACCAACAAATGAACCCTCAGCAGGCAACGTTTTTTTTATGCGCATGCGCAGCCAAAGTCACAAAATATTATTCCACGCATACTGCTTCTCATTTACCTGAAACCACTACGCTGTGCCCAGAAGGAAGAGCGTAGATGCCATATTTTGGAAGCGACCATTTTTCACATACTGGAAATACTGAAGGCGTTTTTTGCAAGGGAAAAGAATTTTGATGTTACCCTTGCATAATCAAATTCCACCTTCAGAGGATCCCCTGCTCCACTCTACTAGACAATTCCACTTCTGGCTCTTAGATGCCCTTTTAAAGCGAAGCTTTAGTGTCCTTAGTGGTGCCGTTGTACGCCATTACGTACTGCAAAGAAGTCAATTTTGACGATGATGATGAATGACTGTGGGTGAAGTGAAAGAACGAACGTTTCCCATGGCCGCAATCGAACATGGGTCCCTGGCGTTATGAAGCCGCTGTCAATCCGATTCCTCGATTTCGACATGGTCGAAGCCCTTTCGAAAACTCAGACGACAACCAAATAATCCGTCCTGACATGAATGGCGTTGATTCGTTCTGGGGGGGTTTAACGCGCCGACGCTACACAGGCGATGAGGCGCGCCGTAGCGGAGTGCTCCAGAGTAACTTTGACCACCTGGGGATCTTTAACGAGCGCCGAAATCTCGAATACATAGCCATTTTCGCTTTTCGCCTCCATCAGAAAAGCGGCTGCCGCGGCCGGGAATCGAACCCGCGTCCTTGGGCTCAGCAGCACAACGCCTTAGCCACTAAGAGAAGAAAAGCAATGGCGTTTCTCTGCGTGCCGTAAGGCTGTTAGCCACAAGACGTTAGGCCTAACTTTTCATTTTGAGGTTTGAGACTTTGTTAGGCTTAATGTCACACCTTGGGGTTTAACACCTAAAACCGGCACCCACAGAAAAAAGTGCTTACTGAACACCAAGCAGCAGGTACCGATTTCTTGCCGTACACGCAATACCGAAACGTTATGCCTACGGAGTGCACACCGGAGAGTTGCTGTGGGTATTCCAGAAAAGTAGTCCGTACCCGCAGAGTAGCATATACTCGCTGTGTGGGATTGGCCAACCAAAAAAATCCATCATGAGCAAGCTTGGCGTTCAACCATCGTCGTCGCTAGACGGAGGGGGCATGATTTTTTCCATGCTTGTGTGTGCATGACTCAGGCCTTCGTGCTCTCCATAACCAGCAGTAAGACAGCTGGATACAGATGCTGCTATACGTGCTGCTGCAGCCTGCCGTATGGGTCAAATAGAAGTTATACTTAGAAAATATCATTAGAAATAGAAATACGCTTAGAAAGATACTTAGAAATGATCGTTGCTCTTTGAATAAATGGTTAGTGGTGGCTTAGGTAACGCAGAATGCGCTAATAATGATGGTTCGTTTCGTGATAACGGGCGCAAGGGCTTAGGTTAGTGGCTGACGTTTTGCAGCTTTAGTTCTTTCTGCCGGGCTTGCCCTAATCTGAAGTTGTAAAATCAATTAAACAACACTCACCGACAGCGGCGAAAGGCTTTTAGATAGGTATTACACTCCGTGCTGAGTCAACGTTTTGACGGCCGTCAATCCCGCTGAGTCAAAATTCAAGTGAACTAACTCTATGCAGTGCGTAGAGGAAGATTCACGATGATAAATTTAATGATGAAAAATTTAATGACACCTAACTCTATATGATGATGGTAGTTATGACTGACGCATAACCATTGGGAGGTTCAACACAGGGCTCCCAAAATCCTCTACCGAAATATACGTTGTTGGTATTATTCTGGAACCATTTCAAACGTTGTATATGATGCACGTCCCACAGGAAATTAACTCTTAAATTTGTCTCAGAGCAGAAAATAGACATGCGAGGTATAGACAGAGGTTTGGGCAGCATAAGTAAGAGATGTCGGCATCGGAGCTATGTGCTCATAGCCGTATTGATGGCGTTTTGCGCCATCTGCTATATGGTAATAAACAACCGCTACACAGGGAGAGCTTTGCGATTCCCTACAATACCGTACCCTCAGAGAGGGTAGTGAGTCTGTGAAAACGCGTCATCAAGCCAACCCCTCGGAGCTGGGACGACGTAGTTTTTTTATGGCGTTTGTCGAAGGCGGCGAACATCTCCGCGGCCAGGTTTCAGCTTTCTCGTGACAAAACTGAACCAACCATCGTGAAATGGTCATTTCTGACCGCATGACCAAGTAGCAGTGGTGACGGAACGATTACGTAACAGTGAATTGCGTTCGAATAGCGACTACATCAACGAGGGCATTGCGTTTGTAGTTTATGCGTTCACCCGGCTAAGATGTCCCGGGGAGTGGTGCGGTGGGACCTAACGCGCCACTGCGGTATCCCTGCGCCCAAACCACTGTGAAGAAGCGAAGAAGTACTGTACATGTGCCGTCAAAAGTTGTTTAAACACGGTATCGTAAATTTAAAGGAATTTAATCCTCCGGAAGCTGCCTCGCTGTATTATTGTGCGTTTAAAGGAGTCCTGCCTAACAGAAAAAGCTTCCTGTAAACTGGTAATGGCTCTCATAAAGCCAGAAAAGTAAGTGTTTTGTGATATTCACAAATCCTTGTTAGTATTACTTATGACGGCACCTGTACAAAAAAAAATTAGCTACAGGGGATGCGACGGTAAGCATTACCATGCCAAGACTCACGAACGGATTCAATGCGGGTTCAAAGCAACACGATTTGGTATGATACAGTTTCAAACCTATGTGGGGTAGCATTCATGACACGCGTCAAACCAAACCCGACTAGACACGATGCCTGTTCGACGCGTCAGTGAAGGGGCTCCAAACTTATAGCTGTGCATCTCGGGCAATATTCGCTCGTATCGGGGTTTTAAATTTGAATTGATTGATTAATTGTAGGTTTTAACACGTCGACGCACGCAGGCAATGACGCGCGCCGTAGTGGCGGGCTACGGATTAATTTTGACCACCTAGGAATCTTTAACGTGCGCCAAAATCTGGTACACACGGGCGTTTTTGCTTTTCGCCTCCATAAGAAAAGCGGCCGTCGCGGCCGGCAATCGAACCCGCGTCCTCTTGCTCAGCAGAGCAATGGCTTAGCCACTGAGAAATTTGAATGCGTAGGATTTTTTGACGAGTACTCCTGCAAAATTTGGCTGTGGAGCGAAATAGCCTGGCGCTTTATATCTGCTATACAAATGCATAATCTGTCATCTTAAAACAACTAATGGTTTTGATAATGTAAATGTCGAGAATCGGTAGCTTGAGAATCGCTAAGAAAGCGTAACGGGCACTTTTTCTTCAACCGCAGGTGCACTTCATCATCATCACGAGCTGCTGCCTTCATCATCAACAGCGCGTGGCCTCTTGACGATGATGATCCTAAATTCTTTTATTAGGAAGGGCAGGACCGAAGGACGCTGGCGGGGAGAGAGGGGGAATAGGGAGGTCGGTAGACGCTCACTAAATCACGCTCGCCAGGCCACTGGCAACGCCGCCGAACTGAGCTAAGGTTGACGAGTGTGGACTGATGGGCGAGTTGGTATTTCGACATTCTTGTATTACAGCGCACTTCCCTGTGTCCTGTTTGTAGTGCGCTGTAATACAAGAATGAGCCAAGGTCACCAGGTGTTGAGGATGTTCAAGAATGTCCATATGCAATGCTTCTATATCTGAATTTTGAAAGACACGTAGGCTCAGTCTATGAAGATCAAAAGCGAATCAGTGCAGAAGAAGATGTTTCATGTTTGCTTCATACACAGTCTGACAAAAGATTCATGTGCAGGGGGTAGCGGTGCCGATGCCCTTCTTCCGGTCAGGAAATGTCTGCCATTTATTGATGCTATGGCGAAAAAAACATTTCGACTTTCTTCACCCTGCACCCTTCCAAGACTTGCACGCCCCCCGCCAATTGCGCCACTTCAACCAGGGAGCACCTCTCTCATGAAAACAATCACCACAACGCCAATGCAGTATTTACTGCCGCCGCTCTCGATGGATTTCGTCTGGCCTTGGCCTGGTAAAAACCATCGACCAGACAAGCCAGGCGTTACGTCTGCACACTGGACCACGCAACACCTCTTGACGAAAGGCGAGCCACGCGACTGCTTACGTTTCCCCCCAAAAATGACATCCCAGCTTTGCATATTCGTATGGCGGTAAAGTTGCTTTAGAGAAACTCAGTGTATAGCAATACTGCTGGAAAGAATGATTGCCCATTAGTAGATAATGCTCAGAATGTATGCAGCCTTGTTTGCACTTACAATCTCATTTTTCTTTTATAATGCAATACTAAAGTAAACGCAGATATAAAACACCTACGGCCCCTTTCAGAAGTTATAGAGAGGGGCTGCCTTGCAGGATTTTGAAATTCGTGTTGAAGGCTGGGGTAAATGTGATACCCTAATCCAGTAAGGAAACGAAAATTTAAAGAAAAAACTGACGAATATTGCTCTAAGTCGCGCAAGGCTTGAATCATAGCGAAGCTGCTGGATATATTTCTACGTGACCACTGGAAGACACATCACCAAGCATTTATACATGCCTGAAATTGTTTATTTACATGTTCCGTCGAAGTTTTGCACTGCGCTAGTAGCATTCATCGTCATATACATCGATATCGTTGTGGTCCGCAAGCCAAGCATTACATGCGCGGTAGCGCTTGACGACGGCTGGGCAGCAGCAGCGGCCCGTACGTGCACGACGTAGGCGCGGCGTACCTGGAGTCGCGTCGAGGTCCGGTGGAGCAGATGTGCTATGCGTGACGGGGTCGGTTGCTAGGAAACAAGATGCGCTCATCGTTTTCGCCAGTTTCTTCGTTTGCTTGCTAAAGCCGCTGCCCGACTCTGGGAAGATCGGCGGTCGCCCCCGGCACGCTCGGCCTTTTCTCGTTCCTTAAAGATTTCGCCAGCTTTTTTTTTTTTTTTTTGCTAAAGCCACCGTGCGGGCTCGGGTTGGTCGACGGTCGCTGCGAAGCACGCGCTCATGGGTTTGTGGCATTTTTTTTTTGTATTTTTAACGCGTTACGCGATACGCGTTACGAGCCACACGTTACGGCCAGCACCAACAGCTCCACTGTTAAAATAGAGAAGGCTGTTCAGCATTGCTGACCGCTCCAAAGGACTAGCAAGAAACTTTAAGGCTTGCCATTTTTATTGCCTCGGGTGAAGCCTGCTGAAAACTTACCTTCACTTGCTTCAGGATCATTCACGTAGAAGACGGGCTGGTGGGTCAAAGATTATCACAGCACATCCTCGTTTGAGAACAGTGTCGCTCCAATGAAAAAGTGGAACCGTTTCAGTGCCTTCGCTAATCAGGATTAGGCTTTTGACGAACGACAAACCAATTGCTATACGTCCAAGGAAAACGCGAAACATTTCACGGGCACTCCGAACGCTCCAAACGATTGAGACCATGCCCGACTACGACGTTGGGACAAACGTGTCCACTTGGGACGAAAGCTGCGTTTCGTTCGACCCCGACAACGGAGAGACTACCACAGCTTTCGAGGTTACGCACATTATTCCGTACTCGATGGCTTATTACAGAGTTATAGTAGTACGGTACTCTGTAGCCGAAGTGCGGCACTGCGCGTGCGCAGATGGGGCGAGACCGGTTCTGTGCTATCCCTGGGGCGCACGCCGAGTACAGGGCGCCCCAGCGGGCCGAAATGGGACTGTATCTGTGCCATGCTATTACTGTGTATTGAGAGACCTAACCTTCGCGTTGCTTATACTACTTAGTATATTTATTTCGCTCAAATAAATTGTGTGTCAAAGTAAAGGGAAAAACAAATTTACGGTTACTGGGTTGTCCTTCTGATTATACTCAAACTTGAATTTCCTCAGATCGTAATCTAAAGGTTGTTTTATTATCGCTAAGGGGATCAGTGTCCTCATCTGCGACGCTATAGGGGCAAGCTGGGAAGTTAAGACCCCTCACATCACTAGTAAAAATTAGGATACACGCTCCTTTGCTGAATAACCCCGTGTGCGACGACGCGATTTCGCCGAAGAAAGAAATTGTGACAAGAGGATTGCAGTTACCGGCTTTATCTTAAATTCAGAGAATTCTGCGAAACTTCACGGCATTTTTAGTGCCTTAAAAGTGCTAAACAAATATTAAAGAGCTATTCGTCAGTACAATTCCTTTCTTTTGCTATGACGTGTAAAGTGCAAAATATCTTTTTTCCAAGCTAAAAAAACAATTAAAATTACGAGCACTTGGCCAAGAGTGCGGAGATCATCCGGTGGTTAAACAACCCGAGTGGTCGGAGCCCACGAGAGAGCCGACCGCCTCATACAGCGGCACACATGGAACTGTTTTATTCCAGACAGCCTCGAAGCACGCGCTCCACTCGATCACACATCTCAGAGTGGCCAGCAGCCCCTACATCTCCCCTCTTAGACTATAACAAAGGTGTACACTCGACCGCTATACGTTCAGGGGGGTTTGCGGGGACCGGACCGCTCGGTCAGATCTCTTGCGATAGCTGTCCGGAGATCACGCCGAATAAGGAACAGAAACTGCCCCAGAAGTTGGCGATCTCACCGTACTCTCTTCTTCCTCATGTACCGGTAGCGATTTCCCGGCACTCCCTTCTTCTTCGTGTCCCGTCCTCTCTCCTCTCTCGTGTGACGCCGAGACCTGCGTTGCGTCGGGCTTGAACCGTACCAAATGGCGGCGGTTTCTTTGCACCACACGCCTTGGTGTTTCGATTACGAATGAGGGAAGCCTTTCAGAATGGCTGAGGAGTGTCATCGGGAAGTTTAGGACCTTCGTCCATACATGGTCACCTGCTCTTAAAGGCGGCAAGGGAATAGCACGGTGTCGAGTGTTGAACGCCTTGGCTTGATGGGCTTTAGGCAGAATCCCTATCCTTGAACTCCCGATGACTTGGAGTATGTAGACTCAGGTGTTTTGGAAGACTCGGAAGTCGTCTCTGAAGATTGCGTCCCTTCAGAAGCCGGGCTGGGGAAAACCCGAATGGCCCCGCTGTATCGCGATAGGACAGGAGTGCCAGGTAAGGGTCATCGCTTTTTTCCAGAAGGTTCTTTACCGTACGTGCCCTGCGTTCCGCCTGCCATTGCTTTGCGCGTTCCGCGGGCTGCTGGTTTCATGGCGAAAGCCGTACGTTTGAGCATATGTGGCAAACTGGTTTGATAAAAATTGGCGTCGATTGCCCGTCCGAACGACATCAGGGATCCCATGCCGCACGAAGCAACTCTTGACCGCGTTTATTGCTGCCATGCTTGTCGTGGAAGTAAGGGACACTACTTCGGGAAGCTGCGAGTAGTAATCAACGACGACAAGGTGCTCACGGCTTTTGCAGTGGAACAGGTCGAACACTAGGTGTTGCCACGGACGATCCGGTGTCGCTGTAGGCATGAATTATTCTGGGTTGTCCACTCTGTTGGTTGCGCACTGTTCTCACCTTGTAACCTTATATTCAGTGTGCATGTTGACCAAGGCCACCAGACGCTTTCTCTTGCTCGTTCCTTCCATCGGCAAAGCCCTTGATGTCCGTCATGAAGTACGGCGAGCAAATTGGCTCGCAACACCCGAGGGATTACTAGGCGGCGGTTCAATGGTATAATTCCATTCAAAGTGCTGAACCTTGCCCATTCCTTCCAAAATGGCATGAGGGGAACTGGGACATTGCTGTTGTCTGGCCAGCCATTTTCTATGAAACCAATCACTGCGAGGCCTTCCTCGTCGTGGAGCTGGGCTCGTTGAATCTCTTCAAGGCGCCTTGCTAGTGCTGCTCAGAACTCTTTGTAGACATCCCCAATAAACAGTTCAACACAGTTAATAATTTGGGAGGAGTGGTATCGCAAGGAGCTCTGGACACCGTGTTTGCAGTTGCCAGCAACTTCCCCGCACATACTTTACTTGAAATTGGTAACGCATCACTTTAAGCGCATCCCGTGAATTCTTGGTTGCAGCTCATCGAGGTACTTCTGTCCGAAAAGAGCTACAAGGCATTGATGGTAAGACTCCACCGTGAAAAAGAGACCGCTCAGGTACTGGACGAACCATGTTATAGCCCATGTTATCGCCGGTGTCTCCTTCTCTGTCTGGCTGTAGCGGGCTTCTGTTGGAGCGAAGGTGACAACGCGGCAAGCGCCGCTGGGTTGACTTTGGAGAACCACGTTGCGATACCACACGAACTTCCATCCGCTGCGACCACGGTTAGAAACGGCAGGTCAAATAGAGCTATGCAATAGCCTGAGCTGAGCATCTCCATGACTTTCT
The DNA here is from genome assembly GCF_048455015.1 of Haemaphysalis longicornis. Taxonomy (NCBI): domain Eukaryota; kingdom Metazoa; phylum Arthropoda; class Arachnida; order Ixodida; family Ixodidae; genus Haemaphysalis; species Haemaphysalis longicornis. Next base: position 83,341,621 of record NW_027526361.1, read on the forward strand.
TAAACGCTGTATATTGATCCACACCCATCGTCTAGTGAGTGTTTCGTTAAGTAAAGCTCGGATGGGCACAGTCACGCTTACGAGATGCGGAAGGAAGCGAATAACGGGATTTATCATACCCAGTAGACTGCGTACTCCGCTGGTATCTGTTGGTGGCGGAAGACTTTGTGGATCACCTTGCCTTTGCCTGGGTCTGGTGACTCGCATTCCTTCCTGTTGAGCGTGACCCCTGCCTCGTCTAGGCGTGTCATGGTGGCCTTAAAATTTTGTCATGGACCTGACGGTCTTTCCCAATTACCAAATGTCGTCGACCATGTTGACAACTCCCGGAAGACCCTCCAGGACTTGAGATATCAGGCGCTGGAAGAATTCCGGAGCGAAGCGATACCCAAAGGAAGGCGACGATAGCAATACCGACCGAAGGGTGTGGTGAAGGTAGTCAGTTCTTCACTTTCAGGGCAAAGCTTTACCTGACGGAATACCGATGGGGCGTCTAACTAGCAGAAAAAGTGTGCGGCCTTCAAGTGACCTAGCACCTACTCCACAATTGGACAGTTGGAAGAACGTAGCGTTCCCTTTAGACATACTGATTTAGCTTGGTGAGGTCTGCACAAATCCTGCAGCCACCTGTCGACTTTGATATAACAACGAGACCGGCGCTCCACGGCGTTGATTTGTGTGCCTTGCGGATGACGCCTTGACTCTCCATCTCGGGGAGTTGAGTTTTGACCACTGGCAGTAGTGGAATGGGAATCCTCTGTGGGGTTGCACAAAGTGAAGGGCTGTGCATCCGGTACAAGGCGGATCTTATACGGATCTGGAAGTACACCCAACCCTTGAAAGATTCTAGGCAGCGGAGGAAGCGTCGTAGAGGTGTTGCATCGACGAACTTCAGGACACCCAGGTCTTCTATGACGGGAAGCCCAAGTAGCGGGGTGCTCTGACCTTGCATGACGTAAAGTCATTGAGTGGTCGACTTATCTTTCCAGTTTAGGGTGGCTGAAAACGTTCCGAGCACTGGCAGGCGCTGGTTGCCTCAACCGGTGAGCTCCGCTTCTGCTCGATCAAGAACGGTAGGAACGGCAGGAAAAGTTGAAAGGAAAACTGTCACTTCGGCGCCAGAGTGTGTTTTGAATTTGGCGGGTATGCCATTCACGCGCACATCGGCGTACCTTGCGCAGCGCGTGCCGACGGCGTGCAGTTCCCCTGAGCCTAGCTTGACTTTTCCTTTCTTTGCTCTGCAGACATCGGCGAAGTGACCCTGCCTCTTGCAGTACTTGCACGGGGCCCTCCGCACCGGGCACTTCTGTCGAGGGTGAGGCTGGCGACCGCAGTATTCGCAGCTCCCAGAAATGCGGCGTTCCTCGTACTGCGCGAGTGAGGGGGAGGGTGCTGAGTGGCGATTCATGCCCTTAATGGTGAGATGGTTGGATGTTTATGGCAGAAAGCCAACTAGGGCAAAGAGCGCCAAAACAGTGCTTATGTGTGACGGATGACGAGTGGCCAGCAGCCCGTACACAAAAAAATTCCGAGCGGTCATGTGTGCGTGCCTCACGGCGACTGCCAAGCGTCCCCTGCGTACGTTTATCAAGCCAAGCACACTCACTTAAGGAGATTGGCGAAGACTGCGGAGACCACCCGGCAGTTAAAAAAAAACCCAGAGGATTCCGAGCGCTTGTGTGTGCGTGCGTCGCGGCGACGACCCAGCGTCCCATGCGTACATTCATTACGCCAAGCACATCTAATTAGGGCGTTTGGCCAGGATTGCGGCGACAAACCTGCAGTTAAAAAAACAAAGAAATTTTCGAGCGCTCATGTGTGCGGGCCTCAAGGCGACCACCCAACGTCCCCTGCGTACGTTTATCAAGCCAAGCATACCGACTTAGGGAGATTGGCCATGAGTGCGGCGACCACCCGGTAGCTAAACATACCAAGAAAATTCTGAGTGCTCGGGTGTGCGTACCTCGCAGCGACGACCCAGCGTTCCCTGCGTACGTTTATCACGCCAAGCACACCCAATTAGGGCGATTGGCCGAGATTGCGGCGACCGCCCGGCAGTTACAAAAATTGGCCGCGTATCTGCTCCTTTCGTTGCAAATGTCGTTAAAAGACGATAGTCTTTATCCACTTTTGCCAAGTAAATGCCTCCCTTCGGTTTCCCGCTCACCTCTCATGTTGTTCCTGTTGCGTCGCGCTCCTCCCAAGATAACGACGCCAAAAGTTTGCTTAAACCATTTTAAATTTCCCGCGTTCCACTGCTCCAAACCGGGTGTCTCGATGCCAACGCTGCCGTACGGCGAAGACGCGTGTGAATCGAGACGCCCTACTTCAACGTTTATAGAACCGCGTTTCTTTAGTCCACGTGCGTTCTATGCAGAACGTGGAACCTATCTATTGGAACCTTTCGTAACTCTTGCCACTTCATTTCTTCAAATGCCGCAAGAAGCTATATGGCGCGGGCGACAGCAGGCGACGACGGAGTCTATTTTTTTTTTCACTTTATGAAGTATTTAATCTCGCCAAAATCAAACATGTACGATTTTTTATAAAGGAACGCTGCCAATATCACTTCTGCATTAATTTGTTGTCTTATATAAGCGTAATATCTTGTTGTTCTTCAACAATATTGACAAGTATGAACATTACACCGGACTTAGACGGGCACATTTAGTTGTGACTATATAAGACTATTGCGCAGGCATTGTTTCACTTTGGCCGGGTGGCTGAATCGAGTCACAGACAGACAGACGGGCAGACAGACAGACAGACGTACATACAGACCAAAATTTCTGGGTTTAAGTAGCCCACGAAAGACTATCGTCTTTAAAAACCAAAAGAATTCCGAGCGCTCGTGTGTGCTTGACTCGCGAAGACCGCCCAGCGTCCCAGGCACACGTTTGTCAACCCACTTCGCTTGCATTGCCAGTCTAATTTCATCGTAGTGAGTACTCCTCATGAGGAACGCGCCCTGCGATACGCTTCACTCACTACGCTCAGCATCGAAGGGAAGACCTATGCCCTGGCCACACATGTGCCAGCACCGACGAACACCTGCGCCGGAGTCATCTCAGGGCTGCCACTATACCTTCCACCAGAGGAGGAGGAAAATGACTTTATTGAGATCAATCCGGCATGTAAGGGTGGATCAGGCCGCGCAGGGCTTCACCAACCCCCTATCTCACTAGACCTCAGCGTGGACCGGTCCGGCGCTAGCTACTAGGAGTTACCTCCGTTCGCTTTTGCCGGGCCAGGGCCGCGTCGAGCCGCTGGATGGCTTGGAGTTGCGCCTGATGGTCAGGCGAACTGATGTAGCGTTCCATGTCCGGTGGCAGAGAGTCCCGCACGGTTCCCCCCGCACACGCGTCACACCCCCACAGTACGTGGGCTAAGGTTGCCAGTTCTCGCGCACACACACTGCACGTAGCACTTTCAAACAGTCCGGGACACACGTGCCGGGCTAGGGCCGGCGTGAGTACTGTTCCAGTCTGTAGCTGTCGTAAGAGGAATCCCTCACGTCGCCCTAGTCTCGGGTGAGACCCAGGCAACGCTCGGCGGCCCCCTCGGTACCAAGCGAGGATTCCTCCGTAGTCCAGTAGCGGGTCCGGGTCCAGGAAGTCAGCCTCGTCCGCTTCCGAGGGGCGGGGGGGGCGCCGCACGGTACGTGAGCTCACGCGCGACGACGTCCGCCTCCTCGTTGCGGTTGGCCGCTCCTCCTGGGATGACTCCGACGTGGGCCGGGAACCATCGTAGATGGGTCGTGGTTGACTTTGTCCTCGGCAGCAGGCTCGCCGCCGGCGTCCCGACGCTCCCGCGGCCAAAGTTGGCGATGGTCGTGCGGGAGTCGCTCAGGATCGTGGTCGCCTCCGGTGGGCCGCTCAGCGCCAGGGCGATGGCGGCCTCCGCTTGCTCCGCAGACGTCGCTCGGACGCTGCAGGCGTTGAGTACTTTCCCGTCCGTGGCCCGGACAACCGCTGCCACGTACGTCTTCGGCTTGCGTTGGTGTTTGGCTGCGTCCACGTACACCGCCTTTGCGTCGTCGGTGTATGTTTCTGCCAGCGCTCTCGCCCTGGCAACCCTTCGCTCCTTGTTGCGGTCCGGGTGCACGTTGCGCGGTAGCGGCAGGACCACCAGGCGCCTTGCTACTTGCTTGCTCACCTCCTCCCGCTTCGGGGCTTCCTCCCAATAGGATTCGGCCCTTGGCGGGCGCAGGCCGACCCTCTGTAGGATCGCTCTTCCGGCTTTGGTTGTTGCGAGGCGAGTCAGCTGCGTCGTGCGCTGGGCCTCGCTCACCTCCTCCAGGGTATTATGGACTCCTAGTCGAGCCAGGGCGTCGTTGCTCGTACTGGCGAGGAGGCCCAGCGCCGTCTTGTGGGCCTTCCTTATTGCAGCGTTGATTTTCTCCCGCTCGTGCCGCAGCCATCCGTGGATCAACAATATCAACACGCTCATTGAGCACAACCCGCATTTACAAACCATCGACGCAAGAAGAATGGGATCTACTCCTCTATTCCAAATTACATTTAACGGAACAAGAGTGCCCTACTGGATCCGTTATCAGATGGTTACATTTCGCGGTCGCCCCGCCAAGCGCAAGACTGAGGCATGCCATCTCTGCTGGGCCACCGGGCAAAGACCGGATGTCTGCCCCAACCCCAATGCTCCTCCACGCTGCCCAACATGTGGCCTCAGCTCCCCACCAGATCAGCATATTTGTCACCCCCTCTGCATCATCTGCTCCGGCCCACACCCCCGGGATCCCCTGCCTGTCTCCAACGCTACCGACCCAGACCGCCCCCAAGAAAGCACACCCAAGCTTTTGGGGAAGACGTCCAGAACTGCAACCAACTCCAATCCGTTTCATGTAACACCACCGCCCCCAACAAGACCCCCAACAACGCATCCCAGAAGGACTTTCCTCCCCTCTCGACTGAACAGCATCAACCTGTGAACCACCCCAAGCAACACCACCAGCAGTCTCTACAAAATGGATGCGGTGGAAGCGACGCCAACAGGCCGCACACAGGACCTCCCAAGGGGCCAAAAGCAACCTACGCCCAGGTGAGCTCCCATCACCTACCAGCCACTCCTCCCTCCCACAAACCTTCCTTCCCTGCCAACCCTCCCGATCCCATCCTCCACGAGTTACAACTACTGAGACAAGAAGTTGCCCACCTGAGAGCCGAAAATGCGCAACTGCGAGCTCACCCTGTGCAACATACACAACCACTACAACTCTCTCAAAGTCCGCTCAACCAGAGCAAAAAGCGAGCTTCCGAATCCCCCGACCCATTCCCCCAAGACCGCGTTACCCATTTGGAAGAACAACTCAAAGAACAAACTTCGAATATAACTGTCCTCCTCGGCACAGTCCGCGCCATCACCGAGCAAACATCCCGCATGCAATCCCACCTTGAAGCACTAACCCGTCTCCTCCCTGCCTCCGCTTCCCATCAACCTATTCCAAATGCCCCACCCAACCACCTGCTCTAATACCCTGCGCGTATGGCAATGGAATTGTCGAGGATTCCGCCGTAAACGCGCAGCGCTGCAAGCCCTTATCGACGGCACACCCGAAACCCCCGACGTTATATCCCTCCAAGAACCAGGACCAGAATGCAAATGTATTCACTTCCGCACAATTCAAAAGGACTCTTACACCGCCATACTAGTCAGTAAAAAGCTCACAGCACAATACCTAGAACTGCCACCCGACCTCCCCCCTCACACATTCATACGCCTCATACCCAAGACCCACACCACCCAGCCCACCTACATACTGAACGTGTACAGCTCTCCTCGACTGCAACACACCTTCCACGAACTGTTGAAACTAGCTATAAGACAGGCGAACAAAGCCCCCTTAATAATTACCGGAGATTTCAATGCCCCTCACCCAGCTTGGGGTTATTCAACTCAGAATAAAAAAGGTAGACTCTTATGGGAAACCATACAGCATCACCGCCTTACCATTGAAAACGAAACACACATTCCCACCCGGGACGGCACCAGCACACAGCGAGACACATCTCCAGATCTCTCCATTACCAAACATACCCACCGCACCACGTGGCAACGTTTGGACCATACCCTCGGCAGTGACTATTACATTCTTAACATCACCACTACTACAGCACCCCTTACAGCAAAAAAACCCAACCGCACACAATCAATTGGCACCAATTCCGAACTACCCGCATGCAAGCACTTCCCATCAACCCAACACCTCAATCATTTAACCTAATGGAGTGGATACGCGGAATACACACCGATGTGCAGAAACATAGCTCTACGATTACAGCCTCAACGCCCTCCGTAACTCTAAGCCCCAGACTCGCACACCTCCTTCAGGCGCACCAGGGCCTCAAAAAGAGGTGGAAAACGCAACGCCACAATAGGAAGCTACGCCGCACAATTGCCCTCCTAGAACGCGAAATCGAGCATCATAGCATGCAACTGCAAACCACCGCTTGGGGACGCATGTGCGACAGCCTCTCTAAAGGCCTCAGCATGAAAAGAACATGGCGTATACTCAGGCACCTACTCGACCCCTCTACATCCAAAACAGAATCCCAAGCACGCCTCAACCTATTAACCCATAATATCACGGGAGACGACCATACGTGGCCGCAAATTCTTACCGACACTTACATTTCGCCGCCGGAACCACACGCACCTTCTGTAACATACTCTGGCACACCAAACCCCCAACTAGACACCGCATTCACATTCGCCGAGCTGCAATCTGCCCTACATACCCTCACCCGCACCACGACACCTGGACCAGACGGCATAACATACACTACCCTCCGAAACCTAGAACCTCACTTACACCAACAGCTCCTCGACTACTACAACCACTCCTGGGAAACCGGGCACCTACCAACAGAATTTAAACATGCCACCATAACTCTGATCCCCAAGCTTCACAAACCTCTCTCAGTGCTCAATTTACGTCCCATTTCACTCACTTCATGCATCTGCAAACTCTTTGAACAGATGATAGTATCACGCCTTAATCAGCACCTCGATCAACAGCGTCTTCTCCGCGATAACATGTTCGGATTTCGCGCACATCTCGCAACCAACGACATTCACCTCCAAATTTATCAACTACTCAAAGCACTCCCGGATCAAGGCACGTCGGCAATCCTCACCATAGATCTAACGAAAGCTTTTGATCGGATCTCCCACTCAGCTATTTTGTCCTCATTAAATAACTTGAAAGTAGGCGCAAATCTCTTCAATCTTGTTAAATTCTTTTTGTCAGACCGTACAGCCACCCTTAAACTCGGCAATAGACAATCCCCAACCCTGCACCTCCCCAACCGTGGCACCCCCCAAGGTTCAATCTTATCTCCCACACTGTTTAACATAGGTCTCATCCCTCTCGCTACCGCGCTCATCAATATTCCCTCACTCCACAGCAGTCTATACGCCGACGATATAACAGTGTGGGTAACTCACGGCAGTGACGCCCACATTGAATCCACCCTTCAAATCGCAACGGACACCATAAACAAGTTCGCCCACTCAGCAGGCCTATCATGCGCCCCTGAAAAGTCCCACATGCTCATCCTAACTCCGCGCCGCCGGCCCACCCCTTGGCCTCCCCCCATACAAATCCACATCAATGACCAACCAATAACACCTACGCCATCCCTCACCATATTTGAACTGACCCTACAGCAAAATCGAGGCACCTCTTCCACAATACAAACACTCATCCAACACGCGACACAAGTAGTAGGACTTATCCATCGAATCACCGCCCGCGGCCATGGTCCCTCCGAAAAAGAGAGATTACAACTCGTTACAGCTCTCTTCACCTCACGACTCACATACTCCCTTCCTTACTTATCGCTTACAAAAGCGGAACTCGACAAATTGGAAGCCTTGCCGCGCAGGGTATACAGAGCAGCACTTCTCCTTCCACCCAACACCTCTACCATCCGCCTCCTTTCAACTGGGACATTTAACACAATCCCCGAGCTCCTCGAAGCCCACCGCCTTAGCCAACTTGCTCGTCTATCCACAACTCCCACAGGTTCGATCGTCCTGCAACAACTCAACCTCACTGCTCCAGGCCCCCCCCCCGCCCACCTTCACCCCCTACCCCTATCTCACCGCGAAAACCTCGAAATCCTCCCCCTTCCCCGTCACATGCATCCTAACCACCACGCAGCCCGACGAAGGGCCCGCGCCTTGGCACACTTACGCCTATTCCCCCCATCTCCTCACTCCATTTACGTAGACGCCGCGGAATATAGACACCGACCTGCTTTTGCGGCTGCTATTATCACAGAAGACAGACCGATCCCAGCAGCGGCAGCCACCATCCGCACAGCCCACCCCCACGAGGCCGAGGAAGCGGCAATAGCTCTGGCCATAACACACCAACCACCCCCATCTCACATATTCTCCTATTCTAAGACGGCCGTACGAAATTTCGCGCTGGGACAGATCTCCTTCCCTGCTCGCCAAATTCTCCTATCCCGCCCTCCTCCCAACAAAATCATAATCCTGCACTGGACCCCCGGCCACGTGGGCTTTGGCGGTGCAGAAACGGCCCACCTGGCCGCTCGAGGACTCATTTACCGAGCACCAGACGTGGACGTCTCACAGCACGGCGCACGAAACGCTCGCGAACCCCTGCTTACTTTTAGCGACATTACCACACATTACCGCCTAGAGCGGCTAGAACTGCCGCCCCCTCACACGTCTCTTCCTTCACCCTTGGACAGATTATGGCGACAATTACAGACCCATTCCCTCCCCACCAGACACGTCCTCCACCACATCTATCCCACATTATATCCCCGCCCAAACTGCCCGGCATATGGCGCTCGAGATACCACGCCACACGCCATTTGGGAATGCCCCTCTTTACCCCCGCTCCGTTTACCCAACCCTCCCACTACCTGGCTGGAGGTGACCGGGAGCTCCTCGCCCGTGCTACAGCTCCTGACCGCCACTAGGGCTCACGATTACCTGGCGCGCCTCCCTCACCTGAGGGACACTCGCTAGGACTGAGCCTCGTCAGAAATAAAGTTATTCTCTCTCTCTCTCTCTCAACCAAAGCATACCTGCTTCGGAAGATTGGCCAAAATTGTTAAAACAGACACCAGCGTTTGCCATTATCGTGGCAACACTTGCTCGGGACCAGAAATACGCAGCGTTCACAGTAATCATGGCAACACTGGCTCGGAACGAGAAAGACACGGCATAGCCGACGACCCTCCAAGGTGATGTCCAACGATTATCACTTCAAGAAAAATGAAAGAAGGTCACACTTATAGCGGCAATGATGGAGTCAAGGTCGATGTGGCAGCGAAGAAGAAGCAAGTCGGCTGCAATCGTCGACTGAAATCTTCGTGATAGTGGTAAAGTTTGCGTACAGCTTTGCTACCTTCAATTCTTACGCGTTACTGTGAACTTCATTTTTTTTTGTTTTAGCGGGCCGTCGCTTTTTAACCAGACAAATGGAGTTGTCAACATGCACAGGCACGCCGCCTAGACATCCACGTATTTCTCTCGTAAGCGAAAATGCTGAAAAAAGACTGCCGAAAGGAAAACGAAATTATTGTTCTAAGCGACTCTGCAGCCGGAATAAAAGACAGGCGGGGTTATCTCGAACCAGGCCTCGACATCATCACAGCCATCAAACTGCAGTTGAGGTGGTATTTGACGGTGCAGGAAAGCACCTAATTGAATAAAACAATATCTCCCAAAGAATGGAAACAGACAATTTGCTCTGCGCAAAATACTTGTTGCCATACACTCGCTGCTGCACATGCTCAGCATGTCTAGGTGCAATTGTCTGAGCTTGGCGTGCATCAGAGGCCACGCCAGAAAGCGCAAGGGACAGATTGCACCTTCCTGCCTGGTTGTCTCAAGTTTTTTTGTAGTCGTCCCATACTTGAGCTTGGCGGTCACGTCCGCAATTTGTGAGAATGCGATGCGGGATGCCGCGGGAACGTTTTATCTTGTTCTGTTCGCGACGAAATTGGATTTGTTCTGGTCACACAATGACAGGACATGCTGTGGATTTTTCTAGATATTGCACGTATAAGCACACAGATGGGAAGCAATTTACTTTTCGTCCTCTTGTTGGTTGTTGGTGCGTGGTCCAGTGTGCTTGCATCTGCGCCAAGAGCCACAAGTGGGACATTAGGTTTACCCAGGGCTTATATGTTCTGCACTTTATACATTTTATGCATTTTATACTTATGCATTTTATGCATAACACTTATGCACTTTATGCACTTTACACTTATGCATTTTATACGAGCGCGAATCTACTGGTGAGCCCAAGGACGCAGATTCAAGTCCTGGCCGCGGCAGCCGCTCTTCTGATGGAGGTGAAAAGCGAAAACGCCCGTGTGTTCGAGATTTCGGAGTCGTTAAAGATCCCCAGGTGGTCAAAGTTAACCCGGAGCCGCCCGCTACGGCGCGCCTCATCGCCTGTTTAAAGTCGGCCCGTTAAATCTCAAAATTAATTATTAAATCCGGGTCGCGAAACGTAAAGAAACCACGAAGTTGTGAGGCTACTGGTACTACTTCCCTACTAAAACGTTCAGTATGTACGGCGTTACGGGAATACGGAATTCATACTGAGTATTATTCACCGAGACATAACTAATGCAGATAATGTTATCTAAACAATACTATGAAATAATTTCTCGCCATGAAAACGTTTGACGCAGTTTTGGTGTTTGTGTCATAATTAGAGCGCGAAATACGGCACCGTATGATTTCAATAAGTTTTCCGTATTCTGGGTACATACGGAATTCATAAGGGCCACGATTGGACGTTTCTGGCAGTAGTAAAGAAATAAAAACAGTGTCAAACGTTTCTAACGCAATACCCAGCTCTATTATCGTGAGTTCCGGAAACATAACCTTGTTGTAATCATGGCGTTGTGTCAGCAAAGGCAAGAATTATTTATTCCCTTAAGTCCGTATATACAGGAACGTATCGGGTGTGTGTGTGTGTGTGTGTGTGTGGAGGGAGGGGGGTTATATCGCTTCAGCACCCTTCAGGCGTTCAGCTCGCACTTTTCAATCTTCTTGATGTTGCCGTATCTCGAGAAAACAAGCATAATGATGCACTTTTCAGTATTTTGCACCCTTACTCAGTGCTATTTGTAGCCTGCATTATTATTTTTTGCATTTACACGGAGGGAAATGTCTGGCAGAAAAATGGCTGCGGTGTCTTATTAGGGCCAACTGGGGCGTTTTCGCCCGATCATGCATTACACTTTTCTGTTCTATGTCACAGCTCGGTGATTTCGCGTAATACGAATACAAGTGGTCACCCGATTCCACTAAAACCACTATGAAAACGTAAAGAACGTCCAACCAGCAATCATGTATAATGTCCGCAATACCGCAAGTTATGTATTTCAGAGATTTATTTGTGCGTGCTCGTACCTTTGGTGTTCTAGAGAAATTTGTTTCTTTATCCGAGAAAGACATGTCAAAGTGAGCCTGGATGGGGTTCCCTCATAGCAGTGGTGAACGCTTCCTCACTTTTCTGTGTGCATGACAGCACCAAGAAAGTTGAAGTTATCCCCGGCAGAAAACGGTATACCCCAGCCAGCAGTGCTTTTGTTTGTTTTTTTTGTTGGTCCGATACTCCTTAAAGCTACTATAGGAAGTTTTCATTCCTTCACTTGCAAGGAAGCCATCCAATGTTGCGTGTGACGCCATACAAACACAAAAAGAATTGCTCAGGTTCTGAAGAACTCGGTTGACAGATGTGTTGGCCACCACATTTGCCTTGCATATTTTATGGCCACCTAAACCTAACGAAAGTATGGCCTTAGTGACAATGTTTAAAACACGCTACACTTTGAAAGAAGTCGGAAAAAACTGTTTCAGAGTATGGGGGACCCAAGGAGGGAGAAGAACGCCCACGGTGTTTTCGGCGCACGTTAAAGATCTCCAGGCGGTCAAAATTAATCCCGAACCTTCCGTTACGGCGGATCTCATGGCCTCTGTAGTGTCGCCGAGTTAAACCTCAGAATCAATAGAACATGTTTTCAACATAGAAAAAGAAATACAGTGCGTTGGGCTGTCAACGGCATCTGTTCCAAATAGATGTTTTTTTTTTTTGCGTACATGTCCCGCTCTGAATTTTGCAACGCGTTTCATTCGGTAACTTCGAATCCCGACGATCAATGTGCGGATCATGGAGAGATTCTTGCTTATAGGGCAGCCTTTTGTGTACTTGTAGAGAGGGGAATCAATGTATTTGCTTCATATGCTTTCTGTCGGTCACATTTGTCAACACCAGCACATCTGGTTAACCGGTGTTGCATGAAGCATGCTTACGCTTTACCTGATCCTTGTAGGTTTATCAAGTGTAGCGAGATATATTCACAACTTGTATCACTACTCCCCGAAAAAATGGCATTGAAGCCAAATGTGAACCCGAATCTAAACCACCGCTGCATTCTAACGCTTCGCACGATGTGAAAGCTTTTATATAGCTGCGAAAAGACGACAGGTAAAGTTGATATGTTTTTAGGAGCCCAACTTCTTTTCCTGCTTAACAGAGGTCGCCACCATACGGTCGATCAGGCGAATCAAGGAAAGCGTGTGCCTTGAGACTCCGTGGTCGATCAATCCTTGCAGACGGAAATTTTTTGTTGACATACGCACGATCCAGCCTATCATCCCTGGCAACGAAGCTGCCCATCAGCATGCCCGCGATCTGACACACCGGGCTAGTCAGGAGTTCGGCGAGCAGCGGCGGGACTGTCCCCTTTTGTCCTACAAGGAAATCACGCAGCACTACCGCCTGCAGCGAACCATGTACCCTGCTCCACACAAAAATCTAACCAAAGAACAAGAACACCACCTTCGAGGTATCCAAACCAATACCTTTCCCCACCCAACTAGAGCCCACATTCTGGCTCCCACCCTCTACTCCTCGCAATGCCGCTTCTGTGAGGCTCCGGGCACGCTTTACCACATTGTGTGGGGCTGTGATAAAAACCCTGACCTACCCCCTCTGCCCTTCCCCTCCCCTGAGCACTGGGAGAGAGCACTGTCCAGCTCGGACCCTGATGACCAGCTTTGGCTGGTGAAGAGAGCCCAAGAAGCCGGACGGTCTCAAGGGGTCCTGGAATAAGGACTCTTCCCCAAGGCGAACTTCTTCATAGGGACGTTTATTCCTCCTCCTCCTATCATCCCTGAGGGCCAGCACGACGCTACTTTCCACGGCTTTTACAGGCCGCTCGGGAGAGAGGAAGAGAAGGTGTGAGAGTGCGAAGCGTGTGTTTGTAAAGACGATATTATTTCTTGGGCTACTTAAACGCAGAAATTTTGGTCTGTCTGTCTGTCTGTCTGTCACTCGATTCAGCAACTCTGCCAAAGTGAAACGAACGCTGCGCAATAGTCTTATATACTCACAGCCCAATGTCAACGTCTAAGTCTGCTGTCAGTGTTCATACTTGTCAGCATTGCTGAACAAGAACAAGACATTACGCCAATATAAGGCAGCAACTGAATACATATGTGACATTTGCAGCGTTCCTATTTTAAAAAATTCATGGATTCTTGGTTTTTACGATAGCAAATAAAATACTACATCAACGGCAGAAACCGTCCCCTGCTGTTTCCAGCGCTACCTCCTGGTGGCATTTAAGAAATCAAACGGCAATAGCAACGAACGGTTTTACTAGATGGGATCCACGTTCTGATTGGAACGCTCGTGGAGTAGAGCAACGTGGTTGTCCAAAAGGTGTAGTATGGTGCCTCAATTCACCCGCCTCTCCGTCGTACGGCAGCGCTGGCATCGAGACAACCACCTTGTAGCAGTGGAACGCGGTAAATTTAAATTCACTTGAGCAAACCTCTAGCGTGTTATCTTGAGAGGAACGAGACGGGAGAGGAACAGCATGAGAGGTGAGCGGGAACAGAAAGGGGGGCCTTTACTTGGCAGGAGCGCCAGTCGACAATTGTCTTTCGGCGGAATTTGCAATGAAAAGAGCAGATACGCGGCCATTTCTCTAAGTGCGATTACTTCGCTAATACTTATAGAGCGAGACTAGATAATTTACAGTATTATGTGGTGATCTCTTTGTTCCATCGCGTCGCCGGAAGATCCTTCAGGACTCCATCAAGCACCCAGTTTCTTCGTTTTCGCCATAACACGATGTACTTCATGTATTGCTGAAAACTGCCTAATAGCTGTCGCTACTTAACAACTTCTCCTTGACTGACTCATCAGGAAATGTTAAAAAAGCATAAAAAATAAATATTCCAATTGCTATCTAGTCTTTTTATTTGTTTTATTTTCTTTCGTTTCATTTGTTTACGCGTTCGTTTGCGATGCAAAAAATCTCATTTTGGTAGTATTCCTGGCTGCTGAAGATTAGAATCGGGGTATGCATGGTTTAAATACCCTAACCTTGACATCAAAGGAACTTAAACCACGACGCAGGGGTATTTTAGATGCATCGCCTTAATTCCATAAATATATTGTTCGAAAATGCAAAACATATTCTGGAACCCTTTTTACCTCTTTTCTCGCGGAAAAATTTCTCGCGGTGAGCAGCTACAAGTGTGACAAAAACAAAAAAACCGACACATTTAACGAAAAAGTAAAAAAAAAATGAAGTACTATGACACGGAAACTAGCGTGTTTGTGCGTGTCTCTCTCCTTCGCGCATATCGGAAACCCCGAGGGAAGATGAAACCCATTAGAAGGTGGCCTCTGTTCAACCCTGGCTTCATTCGCAAGATAAAACGCTTCCACTCAATAACCTTTCCCCAGCAACACCACTTTTTTCTCTTTCCCGCTTGCAGCCAAAGAAGTCCTCAGTGAGAGAGAAAAAAAATAAAACATCAACGTGATCGAATAAACGCTAGCTGAAGAAAGAAGGCAAAAAAAATAAAGCGACAAACAATCTTGTCTGCAATCCGCCTTTGGAAAGCGATAAAAGGTGATCAAATTAGGGCCGGCGGTAAGCCTTTCTTTGCCCTTACGAAGGCTAGGCACCACCTACTGTGTTCACTATACGCTGACAGATGTGCGGTATTCGGCAACAAAAACTACAAGCAGCTATGGTCAAGGTTAAAGGAAAGACAACAAAAGATCAAGAGAAATTGAAGGGAAAGCCCGTGTTTCATTCAGTAAATTCAATCCTTGCTGCCCTGAGTCGTTACTGTGGCCGTTGCGGCATTTCGCTCTTTTTTATTAGTCGCAACAGTATTTCTCTTTTTTTCCAAGCTTTCTTTTATTCCGCAGTTTCACTGATTTCGTTGAAAGATAAATGGAGTCTTGTGAAAGAAGAAAAATCGAACTTCGATAACACAGGAACTCGCCGACGTGGCTCCAGGGAAATTACCTATGCAAGCATGCGACCTCTGACTAGCTTATATTGTTACGCAGAATAACGAACGAAAAATTGCGCTGAAGTGCATGCTTTTAGAACGCCGCTGTTTTTTTTTATCTCTGCTGAACCAAAAAAAACTCAAAGCAGTGCCTGCTTTCGAAATGGGTTTTTACGCTTCAAGGCGACATGTTGAATAGGAGGCATGCAATAGTGTTTCCGTGTTTACGAACTACAAACAAAACTACAAAGATTGGACAAAACTGAACCTGTTTTATTCAAATATTTTACTTAAAGTTCAAGGACAAAAAAAAATGATCTGCAATGTTCAAATAGTGTCCCCACAACACAATCACACACAATCCTAAGCGCTGCGATACTATCGACCCTGCACTTCATGCCTAAAGAAACACTGAAGTTGGTTTCAAACGAAAGTATGTCTTTCCCATAGCCATTTTAGCGTCGATTCTGTGCCTAAAGATGCCTTAATTGCTGAAAAGTCGCTACTACAATGTTGAACAAACGTGACTCAAACAGCGATTGCAGACGCTGCTCGCGGCACGATAAACCGGATGCAAGCGATGCAGCGGTGATGTATGGCGGTATAGAAGCAACCGAATACAACGCTACTACGTACCGAGAAGGTTGGTCAGTTTCCGTCTAATAAGTCGTGCTTTCCCGAACTCCCACGTATTTCGCAGCTCCACACCACAAAGCAAAATTCTCAGTCGGGATCCGTGATCAGTATTTACTCTTTGTTGAAGAAAAAAATTGACTCTAATCCACACGGTGAAGGTGGTTGTAAAGCAAAGCTTTAAACGACACCCATGTGATGCCACTTGAATTCACACACGTGGCTCTACAAAGAGCGAAACCAGAGATTCTGCCAGCCGTTACCTGGAATTCGCGGGGGTGGCGTTTCGAACGCAAGAGCGTCGGCCACGGCCGGTCTAGGGCGCGGACGACGCCGCCGCTGTAGCCCGGCCGTGCGTCGGCAGAAAACGGAAAAGCGCGTCTTTCGAAGGGTGAGACAACAAAACCTAGCCATCCTGATGTGCTATCTAGGGGCTACACCACCACGCGACACAAGCGCAGACGCCGAAACAATTGGGCACGTGAGCTTAGTGGTTCCCATTTATACCAATTTAAACTAGTTACTTTAGTAAGTTTGAGAATTGCGACAAAGCTGAGGGAACCCTTATAATCGCTATTTATCAGATCCACTTGTTCTTTCGCCTATTATAATACTTGTTAAAACACAAGGGAGTTGGTATTCACCAGATTAGAAAACGGAGTTCCATTCGTGGGAAGAAGTGCGAAAAAGGTAGCGTTTCTCTAGTAGCCGGATGTCTGTATGTGGTCACAACACTTTGTTTTCCCACCCTGCAAACCAATCTTTAACGTATCTTTTCCGTACGACCACTTAATTCCGTCGCGTCCCGGTTACCCAGGAGGTGCTGTCGAACAAGTTAATCAAGCAATGCGAAGGGAGCGCCCAATGGACGCGAAGCACGTCAGAACAGGCCAAAAACAATTGTCGCTAAAGCAGACGGCAAAGCCGTCCCTCCAACGTGCCCGCCGGTGCGAGCAGACAGCTGCACGCGGTGAACTCTGGATAATAGCGCCCTATCACCGCGCCATCTACACTGTGCTCCGGGAGTAAAAGCCGCTCTCCCTCTCCTCATCCGCGTTCGGAGTTCCTTGTCCCGCACGCCACGAACGAATCTTTGGCTGGTAGAGGTAAAAAGATTTGCTTTAAAACGTGTTGTCGTTTTGATGACTTGCGCATGTCTCCGTCGAACCATTCGATCGTGCGTATCTCGCAAAATTCCTCGATAATCTGTACCGCCAATCCACGTATAGACGAATAGCACCATCCAGCGGCAGCCAGGAAAGACGTTGCTCACAACAGACGATCTAAGCACTTCCGGTGCAAGTTGTGCGGCATTTGCGTGTATACCAAGTTCCCGACCCACTGTTTTCATGTTTTCAGTACTTTCTCCCGTATTGTTTTAAAATGTGGTTGATCCCTCTTTTAGAGGAATCGGTACAACTCAAAAATGAAATCTGCCTTCACAGGAGCAGTTGAATGTTTGTTGTGCATCGATGTGAACTTGCACATCGCTTTCCACATTCCATCGGTATGGCACTGTCAGACACATCGACATTAGACACTGGATTACACGCGCAGAATCACTGCGTAAGTCTGACTGAAACCACAGGCGCTCGCAAACCGTGCGAACGAAACCGAACTGGCCGTCACTGAATTGTTTCGTGAAGTAACGGTCCGCTGCAGCTAAAGGATTTGCGGGTCGGCAGCTGTCTTGTGTGTGTGCTTGGAGACCGACATCCTGCTGGCGGGTCGCTTCTCAAAGGTGCGCCCACTTCGGTCGTGCTCCGTGGCGTGTACGGCTCACGGTTCGAGCAGCACCATGGTCTCGAAACCTAGGTGCCGCCGCGTCAGTGGAACTTTTTCTAGCGATGTGATTTCTGTAACGGATATGATGTAGCTGAGGTCTTGTTGTAC
This sequence comes from Haemaphysalis longicornis, assembly GCF_048455015.1. Taxonomy (NCBI): domain Eukaryota; kingdom Metazoa; phylum Arthropoda; class Arachnida; order Ixodida; family Ixodidae; genus Haemaphysalis; species Haemaphysalis longicornis. The sequence continues at coordinate 83,359,489 of NW_027526361.1, forward strand.
CCCGGAATAAAACACTCTCGTGTTAAAAAAATGTACGTACAAGCGTGACATAATCGTGTTCTGGGTGAGCTAATCTATTGATTTAGGGCAACCTGTATTTTGACTTCAGTGTTTTTTCAGCACCAGAGAGAATTTAAAACAAAGAAATAACGCGGAAATAACCGATTCACTACAATGAGCCACTAATTCTCCATAAACGTATGGCTATTAACAAATGACCAAAACAATTAACATACCAATGGCCATTGGAAACAGGGTGGCTCGCGAAGCTGGACCTCAGTATAAACGAAAACCCTTCTGCCAAAACCAAAACGTAATGTCCGAAAAAAGAACACAAAATCATCAACGACGAAAATGAAACCCTTTCATTTCCCTGAGCTTTACCCGAGCGCAAATCTGTGGAATACGTTGTTGTAGATCAGCCGTGTGCGATTAGCGGGAACGTTTACTTTCTTCAATGGCTGACCAGTCTTCAACGGCGCGAACCACGTGTGGCCTACCCATGCCGCTCTAGACGGTGAACTGCCCGGCGAGAGCGAGCGCCCGCACCTGAGATATGGCGTGATGCCAGTGACGACGCTGATCGACTTCCATTGTGGCGTGGTACAGCGCGACAAACTTCCGCGCGCGCCCGCGCCAGCTGTGAACTGCGAGCGACCGGTGCGCCAAGGAAGGGGAATTCCCGAAAAGGTTTTGGTGTACGCCGCCACCGACTGATTAGTTCAGCAAAGACAAGCTGTTTCACTTGAAAAATTTCGTGGGCATGTTTGCTCACATGTTTGCAGGTGAACGCCGGGCGATACTTTCGACGGCTTCGTTAATGTGCGCTCCCGCTTCTTCTTTCTGTCGTTTTTTTAGTATTTTTAGCGCGAAAAACTACAATAGGCGGGCAGGTGACGCACGCCACTGCTTCACCAAAGTAGAGTTATGGGTGGCTGTAGTGCTCCTGTTCTACTCACTTGCCGCCACTTGCACTTGTCATATGGCACGGGCTGGCCTAATTTCTGTTTTGCCGCGGTCAATGGGTGGGAATAGCGCAGTTAAAACTCATCGGCCTCCTACTCCAGAGAATCGGGCTCAAATTCCATGGGAACTCGATTGTGTCTTTTAATTTACTCTTTAGAGCGGCAGCCATTTTCTGCACCCGAAAACTACGACAACGACAACGGTTTTTAGCATCTTCGGACATCTCAAGCTTTGCCCTTCTGATCAGGACATAGGATTTCAAGATAGACAGTTGCAACAAGCGCACCTAAATAGTTACTTTACACAAATTTACAAGAAATAATACTAAGAGGCACAAGGTTTGTAAAAATCAGACACTCCCCAAAGCTTTAAAAAATTCACGAATCTACAAGCTTCGCCTCTTAAAATTCCCAATAATGCCTTCAGAGCATGCCTTTTATTCCATGAGCAATACGAAGCCATAGTATTTGCTTAACCCTTGATGGGTGTGTGTCAACTAGGAGCAAACTAACAACGCAGGGTGGATGGCTACACACCACCTCAGAGCACCTGGCGATCTTTAAGGGGCCATGAAGACAAAAGACAACTTTGTTCAGTTTGAAAGAACCATAAGTTAGACAGACCGGGTAAGTTAGACAGACCCATTTGAGCCACAAATGATGCGTTTTTAACAGAGAACGCAAGAAACATTGAAAGAGATTCAACTTTCGCGCTATATTGACGTGATACGGGCAGGAGTGCTGTAATATGGTCCAGTTTTTAGTCTGTTCACTGCACGTGACCATTAAAGTAATACGATCAAGCTAAACTATCCATCCTATTACAATTGGCCACTCGTGTTTCCTCACGGTGGCTTAGCCACGCGGCTGCCGATCGCACAAACAAAACTCTGTGGCGTCATGGAGAAGTTGCCAGAAAGTGGATGTGGAGTCGCCACTGCTTCACTCGTTTTGTTTACACACGGTGGTACGGCGATAATTGGAACACTTTAACAATTTTTCCTGAGCGAACCACCGCTGTGTTTGCGCTCAAACTTCACACGAAGGTCGCATTTTGTGGTCTATTTTGTTCTACGCCGGGAACAACGACGGTACGCACCTGTTTATTCTGAAAAAAAAAAAAACGATTTTCTCCTATGTGAAAAGGGCGGCCGATTTGGACGTGCGAGCCAGCGCAAGTTGATCTTGGAATGACGGCGCCACCTGGGACGCACGTTTGGGATTCACGGTAGGAAAGAGCCAAATGGTGTAGCAGACGTTCAGAAACTGCTCCTAGGAAGGAGCCAAATGAACCAGCAGACGATCAGAAAACCCACTTTCACATTTCCTGATCGTCCGCTACACCATTTAGCTCCTTCCTACCGTGAATCCCAAACGTGCGTTTCGCTCTGAATACCCCACGTGGCGCCGTCGTTCCAAGATTAACTTGCGCTGGCTCGCAAGTCCAAATCAGCCGCCCTTTCTGACTAGGCGAAAATCATTTTTATTTATTTCCAGAATAAACAGGTAAGTACCGTCGTTGTTCCCGGTGTCAAACACAATAAAAGACAAAATGCGACCTTCGTGTGAAATTTGAGCGCGAACAGAGCGGCGGTTCCTTCAGGAAAACATTTTAAAGTGTTCCATTTATTGTCGCACCACCCTGTATATCCGTTCTTTGTTTGAAGTTGGCCCTAAAATTGGTGTCATTGTTATCGGGATAACACGCTTTTTTTAATAAACCAAACTGGTATTTTGTCGATGTTCTCTTAGCTCGATTATTAGACGTTTTTATTTTCCAACTCCATAAAACAATGGTCGCGCTATGGCTCATCAGCAAGACGTCTCAGCGCATGATTAACCGCGGTAGGTAAGTCGTCTCCTCTTAAGGGGACTCACCCGGTAACATTCCTAACGGACTTACTACGTCATGACTCATCGTGCCCGTATACGAAAAGTTTTGCATATACATGAACATGCTACAAGCGGCCTAGCTTGCTTATTTTGGAAATTTGTCACGTTTGTACCGAAATACAGAAATGAAACTCTCGCTTGCTTACCAGCTAACGCAATCTAGGGAAAACTAGACACACCAAAATGTGTTTCCTATATACTGTTTACTTCAGTAAAGAGTGATATATTTTTAGAAGAAGCAAAGTAGGCCGTCAGGAATATTTGTATGCGTCTGTAAAACATTTTGTATGACTGCACTGTGCTTTTTAAGCCCATGGGTCATGAATGAGTAAGTCCCAGAGAAATGTTATCCGGAGAGTCCCCCTTAAAAGATGCTTAGTTCCAGTTGTTACCCGCAACGGAGCAGTGGCTAAGGCGTTGTGCGGCTGAGCACAAGCATGCGGGTTCGATTCCCGGCCGTGGCGGCCGGTTTTCTGATGGAGGCGAAAAGCAAGAACGCCCACGTGTACGAGATTTCGGCGCACGTTAAAGATACCCAGGTGGCCAAATGAATCCGGAGCCCTCCACTACTGCGCGCCTCATCGCCGGCGCGGCGTCGGCGCGTTAAACCTACAATCAATCTATCAGTTCCAGTAGTTCCTATTTCGGAACGTTCCCTTAGTCCGCGGCATATTTTATCTGTGTATGTGCGTGTGTGTGTGTGCACGTGTGTGCGTGTGCGTGATTGTGTGGGTGTGTGTGTGCGTGCATGTGCGTGTGTCGATGGTCGAGTGGTAAACCACTCCTCTAGTAAGCGGGACGTACCAGGTTCAAATCCTGGTGGCGCCGGGCACCTACAGGTAAAATAGGTGAAAGTGACTGCTCGGCCTGGCTGGCGCTCGGCCCTTGTGCGGGACTCAATGCCAGGGAAGTTGACCCTGCTGGAACGGGAAATCGCCCCTATGGAATGGGACGGCTACAAAAAAAACATGTCCCCACCTGGCGTGAGGCTTGGAGCTGCAGCGAAGCTGTATTTAGTCTTCATCGAGTGTAGTTGAGTGCCCTTCATCTTCTTTAAAGACCTCAACGAACTCTTATTTGTATTTCAATGTCTGTGGTGGTGGTGGCGGAGGAAGATGTACCAGTTCACAGTCCCTTGCGAAGGTGTCTAGCCCTTGCGATGCACTCTCGAACGTTGGTGCTCTCCTCATCTTTATTAGTAACGCCCAGTGATCGCTGCGATACAGTGGTAGTGGCGGACACAGCTTATCAACTTGCCCGGTGTCGAAGTTTGCAAAGACAAGGTCGATGCAGGCTCCATGAACAGCAGTAGACAGTATTACTTCACGTCTTGTTTTAAGAGCGCAGCCCCTTATGGGCTCGAGCTGTCTGCGTCTCCTGTCGTTGTCGTTTCATGTAGTCACTGTACTAAAACCGGACACTAGTTTTCCACCGCATCCCACTAGAATGTAACGCGTACTGAAATAACACATCTGGACACTCGTTTCCCAACGCGCAGCGCTAGAACGCTTCTTGCTTCAAAGACACGAGACGTTTACCGCAAAGTTGTATATCTCTATCCCCCAAGGGTTTCATCTCCGGGGGCAAACACCTTTTGGCTCCAAGAATACACTTATATATTGCATGCTTCCCCCCTACCCAGGTTTCACGTTAGCGGAGACGGCCCAGGGTGTTCAGGTATACCAATGGCATGTATCATGTTAGTCTAGCCACGGCCCTCGCTCTAAAGTCGCCTACCACCAGAATAGATCTTGATTCCTGCCTGTACGTGTGTCACAGTTTGATCTCGATGAATCTGTTGATCTTCTGTTAAGTAGCGTTACGTGCAACGTTCAGTGGGAGCATCCTAAAGCCGGCTGAGTGAGTAGGCCGCTTGACTCTCGGGTACTAACTTACCGGCGTGACCTAGTGGGTTAGACAACTAATTTTAACTCCGTTGATCTAACAGACACACGTTCGTATCCCCGGCATGGCATTCGACCCTTATGTGGGGCAGCCAGGCTTGGGAAGTGGACCTGTTTTCCACGGGAAATCGCCCCTATATAACGAGACGTCTGCAAAATGCAAATTCTCTTCCTTTTGTGTACGTGCGTACGTGTGTGTCTCTCTGTCTGCCTCTTTCGCTGCGTGCGCATGCGTGCGTGCCTGATGATGATGATGATGATGATGATGGTTGTGAAAGGAAATTTTGACATCCACCTAAATGCAGCCATACGGCTACAAAGGAAAGCTATACAGCTTTCTCAGAAACTTCGCAGTTGAAGAAAAATTCGTCCTGGTCCAGGATTCGAACCCGGGACCACTGCTTAACCGGAGCAGTCGCTCTACCAACTGAGCTAACCAGGAGGCTAGTCGTTAGTAGCGCGAAAGCAAATTGATCAACAACTCGAAGTGAAGGACAGGAGTTAGTCGACCAGGTTTAGGGGAAATCCCCAAGGTGGAGTAAGTTTCTGTGAAAGAAAGTTTGACATCCACCTAAATGCAGCCATACGGCTACAAAGTGGTTCCGGGTTCGAATCCTGGACCAGGACGAATTTTTCTTCAACTGCGAAGTTTCTGAGAAAGCTGTATAGCTTTCCTTTGTAGCCGTATGGCTGCATTTAGGTGGATGTCAAACTTTCTTTCACAGAAACTTACTCCACCTTGGGGATTTCCCCTAAATCTGGTCGATTAATGATGATGGTTGCGTTTAATGACGCAAGGGCGTCTAGGCCAAAGAGCGCTATCTGTGCGTGCGTGCGTGCCTGTCAGTCGGTCGGTAGGTCGCTCGGTCTGCGCGTGCGCGGTCGCGTGCGTGTGTGTGTGTGTGTGTGAGAGAGAGAGAGAGAGAGAGAGAGAGAGAGAGAGAAAGAGAGGTAGGAGGCACACAGCTATCTGGTTCTGTTTGTGTGCGTGAGTATAGTGTTTTTGTGTGTACGTATATAATTTCAAATGCAAATATGAAATGCAAGACACATGAAAAGGGTCGCCCTTGGGGTACTCGCTACGACTGACTCAAAAACCCTGATCGTTCATTCCTTTTTAGAAACTTCGGCGCTTCTGATGATCTCTTCAGCGGAAAAGAGTGGTTTACAAAAACGCGACGCGGAAGAACAAATCTTGGATATCTTGCCCCTTTATGTAGTTATGCTAGCGTTTATGGAGGCAGCTCAAATAGTTCCGCAATTACTTCAATAAGCGTACTACGACGAGATAATTTTGATTACGTTTACGCGTAATATCCGGTTGTATTTGCGGCATACGGAAATAAACTGGAGCGTTCCAACCCTCCGCATGTTTTCAAAGAAAGAGCATTAAAAGCACCCATTCCTGATCCTGCGAAGACTCATAGCCCAATTTTAGACCGGCAGATGCTGCGAACGAGCTGAGCTCATACAGCAGAAGGGTTTGGGAGGCCATAATCTAAAAGGTGACAAGGTATTTGAGAAATATAAAGGTACTGCGTCGTAGCCGCATAGCGCCAGTAGCCGCCTTAAACAAGCTAAAACTCCTTGGCGACGCAAAAGTCCAAACAATGGCAACATAGTGCTTCTTGCATTGCGCAATAGTTTCTTTTTTGTGTGTTTTCCTTAGGCGAAGACAGGAAATGAGGCTGCCACACTCCCTGGCGGGAAGATCATTCCATTGCGCACCGATATTTTTACAAAGTAGGTCAATTTACCCTCAGAGATGAACTCTAAACCACTTTTATTGTTTCGAAGATAACATCTCTCTAGTCCATAATTGAGCGCTATTGAAATCACCTTTTCATTTCCTTCTTTTGCGCATGCGTTCTTTGCTTTCTATTTAAGAATATCCCCGTCGGTTTGATTGCGTGGGAGCGTTTCGAGATACCGCTTAAATTGGCTTTCACAGAAATGGGGAAGTGACTTCTTTCTTACAAGAACAAATCCTTCAGCCTCTTCCTTCATCTTTATTGCCGAAAATAAGGCGGCACGTTTTCCCTGTTCACCTGTGTTCTCAGGCTGTAATTGGTTTTATTGAAGTCGGTAGGCTGCTTTATTAGTGGCAGCGGATTTGCTTCTCACAGTTGATGACAATGCTGCGTTCATGGCGTGTCTTGTTTTGCTCGTGCATCTATCGCGGGACACTTCGCAAGGAATAACCCAGCAAAGAGGCGGAGAACGAAGGTACATCTGCTAAATTTAGCCGTTTAAAGTAATCGTTTTCGATGAAAATGCAGAAAAGGAACTCACTTAAAATGCTGATTATGTTTGTGCGTTGCCCCGAAAAAGGAAAAGCCATTTTAGCACATGAGCAGGGCTCTTTCGTTGGATCCGCACTAAACAAAGCAGTTTGGCGTGCGAAGGCTAGGACGAAAAGCGGGGAAATGGGAATTACCGGGGACGGCAACTTCAAGCGGTGGATTTATGCCGACGATGGGATAAGCGGACAAAGAACTAGGAAAAATATGTAGTGTTGGAATCTTTTGGCTTGAATAATCTCGAGTTTCATTTCGAAACGAAACATACAGAGGTTTTATTTACCCTAAACTGACAGGCTTGTTGCACATTATTACAATGCCAATATGAACACTAGCAATCAACATAGATATTATATGTGATGCATAGGGTGCTAGCGTGCTTGTCAAAGCTTCGCGTTTGTTAATCTATGAGTGAATCTGTGGGCGTATTCTTTCCTGAGCGACCGCAGTTTTAGGGGGTAATTTTCATGACCGCTGCTAGTGTTCACACAAGACGGAATGGTTAGCACCGCAAACGTTTTATCTAAAACTGCGTCACTCACTACAAATGTAGTCACAGAGCCCAATCAACAAGCGGTCCGTTAAATGTCCGACGAAAAAATTCGTAGCACCAGAGCCATGGCTACACGCTCGATAGATATCTACAGGGGAGATTTATTACTAAAAACATTAGTGCCCTTCTACTCTGTCAAAAAGGGTCCCCAGCGAAACTGGAATAAGTCAACGGAGAGCAAGAAACAAAACACGTTTGTTTGTAATTTGCGATGGAGCACACTTCCAAGCCGACTAGCTGAATTAAATGTGGAGGGACTCGAGCTTTATTCCAGCGAACAAAGGTGGAGCTCTTTGTTTCCCACCCGCGTCGTGCGAATCTTACTGTCTGTGTAACCCACCAACCCAATCCTCTCGACCACTGAGGACACCTGTCAGGCCGCACTGAGCCATTTCACGTCCACGTTTACACCTCCAGCCAGCACAACGGACATGTCATAAGTAAAGGCCTGAAACTGCGCGTGCACGCTCCCTCTTCCGACCACTCCCAAACCGTGCACGCATAAACCGGCAACCAGTTATGCCCGCGCACTTAGAAGTGAAAGACACTGTCCAAAATGTCGCTCCGAAAGCCCTTTAAGCTGACCAAGTAATATTGGCTCGTGTAGGTATTCCAAGCAGGCCGTTGCTGTTCCTCAGGGAGGATTCGCAGCTACTCATCCAGGTGAACTTGAGGCAGCAACGGCGCGGTATCGGCTTTTAGTTGTTTTCGCGTTTCTGTTTGGTCTGACGCTCCTTCAATTCCCGCTTTTCTTCCTCCAAGAGAACGACATGCGTGCGTCCCCTGGCGAATTAAAACCTGGATAGTCTTCAGCTTTGTTCCAGTGGACAAACATGTGGCTGTCCGCTTCTCTCACCCGTCACAGGCATCGTATTGTTTATGTGTGGCACTCCGAAAGGGGGATAGAGTCACGCTACTTGCTTTGTGGGTCCACACAGAGTTGAGGGGTAAAAAGGCAACATAGAATCAATGCAATTAACTATGCAGTTGGGCTGCAACCGACGTGCTCACCCGGCGAGATGCTGTGACTCGTAGAAGCGGGTCAGGAAGGAGGCTGGTACTGAACCTAGGGGACGGGACCACCGTTCTGGAGACGGGGTGCACGGGGTGTGCTTGCTCTTTTGGCCCGGAAAGGTCGGGACTCTTGTTCCGGTGCGTGGTGATGTCAACGCATGCTTCAGAGCCATGGGTGAGGGGGGGGGGCATTTAAGGGGCCGCTGCGGGCTCGCTGGTCTGCATAAATGGGCCACGAGGGAGGTGGCGTACCAGCGCCTTGATCTTGGCCGCGATGCGGGAGTGCGCTCTCGGATGGCTCTTACGGCGGCTCCGTGTGCGGCGGGTGGAGTGGGCGTCCGAGGGGGGCAAGGCACTTCTTATTCCTTTCACGGTTGCGTGGAGGGAAGGTATCGCTGGTTTGGGGAACAAAGGGGCTCGGTCGGTCGTTGCACGCTCCAGGCACTCACGTGATGCCCCTACCGGGCGCCTGGGGGTCAGCCTGGGGACGTCTCAGGAAGGACGACTATTGCTCGGACGCGGGGTGGTACGCGTGTCGGCTCTTCCGTGATTCTGTGCACGCAGTCAGCGATGGAGTTAACGTCTGATCGTCACAGTGAAACGCACCAACCCAGGCCCGAACCGCTCGATTACGGAGGACAGCTGATACCGCAAAATAAACCATAAGGCTTTCACGCTTAAATCTCCCACTAACACAACGGGCATGTCATGGATAGCAGCACAAAGGCGTGCTTTGCATGCCCTCTTCTTCGACCCCCAACCCGTGCGCGTATAAACCTGCAAACGGGGATGGGCGCATAGTCAGACGTGCAATACCCCGGAAAATGTCGCTCGGAAAGCCTTTCAATCCGAAGGAGTATTATGGGCTCACACCGGTGTTCCAAACGGGTAAGTTGGTCTTCAACTGAAAGGGATCGACAGCGAACCGCTGAAGAGGAATTTGAGGTGGCAACGGCGGCTGCTAAATATTCTAGGGCGGTGGCTTTCGGTAGTTTTCACTCCCATTCGCGCTTGTGTTGATTCGCCGCAATCATTTGATAACGGCGCTATTGGCGTAATCAGCTGATTGCACAAGAGACATCTTAAAACTTGTTAAAGGGACACTGAAGTGATATGTAAAAATTGCGGGATTACTTGCGCAAATTGTAGTCCGGAGTTCCCAGGCCATGTTTCGACCATCCTGGGCGTGTTTACGCGATTTTATTTAGTAGAAAAATTAATTCAAAAATGCTGTCCTCCTCTCTTTACGCTCGCCCATTTTCCGCGGCGTTTTCGTGTGACGTCAGGAGGGGATAAGCTGGCAATTGGCTGCGCTACTGCACGGCTCCCCGGCCTTCAGACAGAGTCAGTCGGCCCAGCGTTTCGTCCGCCGGCCGCCGACGGGTCGTTCGCAATTCGTTCGCTCAGTTGAAACGAAGCCAGAACACGTTTGTGAATGGTAGAATTTGCCTTTCTTTACTTGGTTAGTTTGTACACTGTATCTAGCTCCAAGTCAAGGTCGTTCACACAAGCGCTGCACAAGCGCACATGCGACGCTTCGCTGACTGGTATGCCAGTAGGAAAATATAAGGCCTCTTGAAGGCGGGAGAAGAGTCAGACAAGTCAATATAGGTACTAAGGAAATAAAATCAACTGATATTTTTACCGTACAGCGTAAAACTAGGGTGCGGGAAGCACTTTTTTGCGCTGGGCGAACAAGCACAGCGGTCAGCAGCACGACTACGCATCTGCGAACGCTTTTCCGTCTACGAAATGCAATTGCTAGACGTGAGCTATTGTGGAAACTCGGGCGACGCTTACTGCACGAGCGCAATACAACAAATAGTCACCTAAGCTGCTTGAAATTCCAAAACTAAAGAAAAGTGTAAACTGGTTGTACAATATATACCCTATATTAACAATGCCAGCGGAGCCCGCTCCGTGGCCGAGCGGTCTGGGTTGCTAGGTATGACACCGCAAGTATTTTGCAAGTCACGAGTTCGAATCCCCGCGGAAACGTGCTTTTTATTTTTTTTGTGTAAGTTAACTTTTTCGTTTTCCGCCGATGTTTTCTATATTGAGTTCACCTTTTTTTGGGACGCAACGTTCATGGCTCCACGAACTAGTTCACAAAACGCGCGCAGGCTGGCACTGGCGCGCTAGCGAGTTCTCGTTGGCGTGCTGTTGCCATAAGCACCGACTGCTTGCAGGCAGTGGGCACAGGCCAGAATGAACAGACCCTTGGCCTGGTGCGAACACGCTTTTTACGACACAGGCATGAGGGAGGCAAGCTCCGAATATGGGGGAAAAGCGCATGACATTTGGGCGTCTGCGGGTACGCGGAGGGCGTTCATGCACTACGTAGGTTTCGGCTAATGAATGCCACGATTCCAATCCGTCCTAGGAGGCTTACCTTTATGCATTTTTACAGCTGACAACATGGCAGAAGCGCGGTACGATGATTACTGAGTTATTGAGAATGCCCATCCAACAACGCCAACGGTTGTGTTTTACAGAACCGAAACCGAAACCGAAACTTGTTTGGTTGCTCACCTTGGGCATCGTCCAATCACGGTGCCCGCTCCTCCTAACGTCACAGCTTTAGTTGGTGCGGCCGCCGCAAACCGCGCATGGTAGTTTTTCTTCTTTCGCGCTTTGTAAAATAATTACCAATTTGTCATCCGAATAAACGATGAAAAGTGTGCTAATTTGAGCCAGTCTACGCAGTGCAAGCAAAAACGGGAGCTTGACAAATTCACTTCAGTGTCCCTTTAACGAGGCATCATTGGTAGGGATGGAAATAAAAGTTGGGAAAGAGGGACCGACGATGGTGAGGAGCAGAAACCGAATGAAGCGGCTTCCCCGAAATGAAAACATTAGATATACACTGCTTCGCAGTAAAATGGCGCATCCAACATCTGCAAGGGCATGGGCGCCAAGACTCAGGTCCCAATGTGCACATATGGCACATGCCCACACGGAACAAACCTCGCGACGGTAGAGTACATAATTAGCAGCCGCTAAAACCACGGCCAAGGTACACCTGAACTGATGTAAGAAAATTGATAATTTGGTCTGAGAAAACGATCTTTAGACAATATTTCGTTTTTGGCGCAGTCAAACTGCCTGTCATTTTTTCGTGCAATCGCCTTGTGCAATAACACCGACGCCAAATTATGCCGCCCCTATTTTTTTTTTTTTTGCCATTCCCAGTTCACAACATCTTCACAACTTCACAACATCCGCACCAGAGCAACACGCAAATTCCCCTGAAAAACTTGGTAGAGACCTCCACAAGGGCCGCCTCTGCGCAGGCGGCGTGTTGCATTATGAATCACGCTGAAGGCAATGGGATGAAGGCAACATACATTGCCGCACGGTACACTCGTCTTTAAAGGGACCTTAAAACACTTTCGCTAAACGCTTTCACTGTTTCCTTCGCGTCTGGAATCACTGCGAAAGTTATAGTAATCGCCAGCACAGAGCGGCACTGAGTGATTTGCTGGTCGCATCAGATACACCTACCGTTTCGGCTTTGTTTTTGCGGCGTTATGTTTAAAGTTGCTATCGAAAAGCGCCCATTGCTGCAACTGAAGGAAAACCGGCCAACAGCTACTACATGTCCTTAATGACGTAATTCGAGCGGTCGAAGAGCGTCAAGACCGGGAAAGAGAGTAAAATCTTTTAGGGAGTTTGAAATTATCTGAATTAGCAGTAATTTTTGGCTGAGTTACTTTGCGATCCCCTAATCTAAGTACTTGGTGTATTGGGTCACAAGGTTCTGCAAGCACTGAAGATTTAAAAAAAATTGAAAAAAGTGCTGTAGGGTCTCTATAGAAAGGAGAATATTTCAGTCTATTTACTCTCTCTCTCCCACACACTCTCTCTCCACAACTACGGTGTACTAACATCCATCCGGTGTCCCCAGAAGGGCACTGACGTCGTATACAATGATCCATGTATGCCGCACTTGAAAACGCCGCTGTGTTCTGGATTTAGTCAAACGGCGTAATTCTACGACCGCTGCCTTGATTAGCTATTGCACCGACTAAATAAACTATCGCATAGGCGTAACGTCTTTTTCGTACAGGAAAAGGCTGCAAATAACTGGCTGAGCCGCCCCCTTTCTATCTTACGGGCCAGAAAAAAATATCTTCTGGAGCCCAACTGCTGTCGCCGGTTCCTAGCGCAGCATTTGTACGCACGCACGCAATGGAGGCGCTCTACTTTGGCTGCGAGGATATAGGGGACTAATTATATGGGTGATATCTGACGGAACACCTGGAATTCACCATTAGTCAGCTCTACCAAGCCCCCCTTCAGACGCATAATGCATGTCCTAGCTTTCACCGTAATGAAGCCCTAGTCCGATGCCTAAGAAGGCCTGCAGTCGCGAGTAATCTCTGGCGCTCGAGCCGGCGTGTATTATATGTCACAAAGAGGGTCGTAAGCCTATACAGATCTTGTTGGTTATAGGTCAAAACGGAAAACTTCGGCTTGAAAAAAAGCCCAAAGGGTTTCACAACAACAAACGGAAAGATAACGGTTTCCGCAGTTCCATCCTATAGCCGCAGGATTTTCCTATTAGTAAGTTGGAGAAAGAATCCTTGTTTCGAGAAAAAAAAAAGCAGGCAAACCAGCCTCCCGAAACCCGTGACTGACGCACATGGATATTGGCTTTCGCAGTTCCCAAATATGGGCTTACGACTGTTAGTTCGCTATCAAAATTAACCCGTTTTCATTCCCACTATAACAATTGTTGTACCACACATGATATCTATCGGCACATTCTCACCAGATAAGACACTGTGCAAATGGGGTTCTGTCGGTGGCGAAGGTTCACCTATTTAATAACCTGGTTCGATTACGGCGTGCTCAATAGTTCTTTGTTATTTTGTCTCGACTACTGTAATAAGCATGTTGTAGTAATCTTTTTTTTACATTTTCACATTTGTACACTACTGCCCAGCCTCGCACGACCACATTATTAGCCCTCAGATTTGTAGACATAGAATGAATGGGAATCGTTGCGATACTACGGGCGTCTAACCCCTCATTTGGGAATGTGAGAAACGCACACCCACAATCCCTGTGCAAGGCTGCCAAGTAAAAAGTCGCAATGTTGCCTTGGGCCAGGCCTATTCTGTGGGGCGTGCGCCCACATGCGTACGTACGCACGTGCGTGCGTGCGCGTGTGCGCGTGCGTGTGGGTGTTTTTCCTACCATGCTTGACTGGATCCCCTTTTCCAGTAAATGTTTACATTACTGGCAATGCTGCAGCAGGGCAGCTTCTTGTTGAGGCTGACGTCAGGTCATGCCCGGATGAATTATCTCATTTGGAATGCGTTACGCGCTTGCCTTTCCCCTGAGGTTACTCTGGCTAGACCAGCAGTACTTTAACCTGATTGCATGTTTAAAGAAACGACTGAGTTCTAACGGATTTCCGACGTCGCGAAACGCAGCGGAGTAGATTTAAATACTTACCGGGGTGAACTAAAACACCTTGTAGGCTGTTTTATTTCACTTCATGAATTCCCTTCATGCCCCTTACAAATGAATTCTTAAAGGAGTATTGACACCAAATTTTGACGCCTAAAAAATGATATTATTGGCTTCATTAGTTTGTACAGATGCCTCACAGAAATGTTTGCGCCGATCCGAGGCCGGAATCACATCTGAAATCGATTTTGATTGTCCCGGCCGCGAGCTTTCACAAATCGGCAGCACTAGTGAAATCACTTTCGGCGTGACGAAACATCGGCCGGCGTGCCTGGCCGGTTCAGGGTGGCGTTATATAGTCGTTTTGGGAACCGGAAACGATATCCTGCGCTGCTGTTGTCGGTGGTATTCGTTTGGGCAGGAGACGTACAAGTGTAGCTGTGTGAGCAATGCTTGTAAACTTTGCGCACTTTGCGTGTTCGACGTCTTTGCCCATCAGTTCGTGGCCGGCGCATGGTGTTCCCTTGCACTGGCGCCGAAAACTGCGCGGTGCCGGCACCGCGCGGTGCTCGATGTCGACGCGCACCGCGGCGACGCGGCGGTGCGCGTCGCCGAGCTCGCCCAAGTTATGCTATGGCAAGCTCGCGGAATGCGAAGTATCCTGTCCGAGCAAATCGACGACGACGCCAAGATGCATTATTTTCCACGCGATGACATGAAGCGCTAAACGTGGAATGAGTTCGTGCGCGGCGGCGGCCGCAAAAAAACTGTCGCCCAAGCCAGCGGGCTCGGCGTTGCTCGGATCAGCTTTGGTGTTGGGAACTTCAGGCTTAGTACCGTGGCGAATATTTGATCGCCGGTATCTGTACAACTGCGAATGACCATCCCTTACACAACTTTTCACCACACTATCATCCCCTTTTTCGCATACTGAGCTTTATTTTGGCGATAATTGCCGTTTCAGCGATCGGTGACCTAGACATCTGCCGTGGCCTGTTTTGATTCCAGCGCGCAGGTGGCCCCATCTTTTGGCCGCTCGCCGCAACACGGTGCCGGCAGTGCTGGGTCGGAGCGCCGAACCTCCGCTGCCGGTCAGCGTAGGCTTACCAAGGCGGCAAATATGTGAACGCCACTTTTAAATTCAGCGCTGATAACAACCCCTAGCACAATTTTTCACCACACTAACATCTACTTTCTCGCATGTGGAACTTCTTTTTTGTGATCAGATTGATTATAAGAGTGGCGACAAGCTGTTGCTATCACAGTCTGCGCCGGTTCGAGCCGCAGGGATATTAAAAAATTCCCCCGCATTTCCCCGAGGGGGAGAATGTGAAAGTGCGAATGCACGGTTGTCGGCCCGCTTGCGGCGCTTGCGCTCGGCCCCCGCAGCCCACCGCCTCGCCGCCTTCTCTTCCATCTCTTCCATCGGGTTTGTAGTATCACGTGTACACCACGCAGTTATCAAGCCGCTATAACGCCGCTGAGTCGCCAACGCACGCCGCTGACGACGTAGTTTGAATGCGTTAAAGATATAAGGCGCGTTACTCACACTGACATCAGCGTGGCGTCCGTGGCTTAGTCGGTAGCGCGTCGCGCTGCGGCCGCAAAGTCCTCGGATCGAAACCTGGCGCCGGATGCTGTTTCTTTTATAAATATAGAGGAGCACTGCGGACGCCGCCGCCGCCGCCGGCGGTGGATGGTTTGGGGTCGCTCATCGCCGGCCTAATCGCCTGGCCAAAAAAGTTGCTCTGTCTGTCGGGTAGCAGCGACTCATCCGAGCCTGACGATTCAGACGACATGTCGACTGCTCGGGCGAGTGCGGACAATGTGCAATCTTATCAGACGATGCGGCGAACGTCCCTGACGTCACGAGTGAGACCGTGACGTCAGACTTACCCGTTTGCAGGCTGGCCTTCGAACGGCCATTTTCCCGCGCGGTGACCGAATTTGAAACTGGTTGCAATAAACGTGCTATAATTAATTCTGTGTTGGCGGCTGACGGCTTTCGGTTCGATTTTCGTAATTACTGGGCCAATAGGTATTCTTTACAGCATAAAAACTGAAAGCGAGAAATTTAGTGTCAGTACTCCTTTAAGAAAGATCATTTGTTTCCAGAAAGGAAGTGACCTTTACTTAAACAGCGCAGCTGTTCTAAGGCTAGCCCTGATGACAGTCGGCTGATATCGCGTCACGCCGTCTCTGGAGGAGGTTCCTGCGCCTCGTCGAAAACGGCTGGGAGTATAGAATAAATTCATATGAAAACAAACGTCTAAGGGCCGCCATATTTTGATATAGCACGGTTGTTATTTCAGCTGAAAAGGTGTCTCCCTAGCAACACAGATTTTATAGATGAAGCCGACCTTATGGGGATCGGTGTAACCTTGGTTTTTGTAAGCTGCCTTTCCCGCATTGCGTGTGTTGCACAGTGAAACATGGCCATCTACGGAGATATGATGATAACGGGTGAGAGAATTTATCCCTTATAACGCTTGTGTTATTGAAAGTATCCCGATACAATCTATATGCCAGTTAGCCACTCAGACGACTCTACCATTAAGCCGAGTTTTTTTTTAGTTGTCATAATTAGTTCACTGTCAAGTCGTAAACGTTACAGAATTTTTGTCAGCTCTCGTTACATGCCCATCTCCGGAGAGAGTATGGTTACAGAAAATGGCCGAAAGTGTTGTTTTCCCAGAACTCTCCGGAAATGAATATAAAATAAAAATTACGCGATAAGAATAGTGTAACATTACGCACCCCTGCTTCGCCTTTCATCCTATTGAACAGTAGAAGTACACCCCTAATTTTTCCTTCCTTTTTTAAACACTTTTTTCGAAAACTGATCTCCTGTGCAATAAGACCCTTGCGTGAAATATATGTTCCCTTTACATTTTCATTTTGAATAAATTTTTGTCGCGTAGTTTCACATAACACTCTTCGAGCTGAATGCGATCATATTGCCTTCATGACTTTTGTGAATGAAGACACTGCCTCACTTCCCCTTTGTTCTTTTTTATTCAATTTTGTAGTGGCACCCAAGGTGCCCTAATTTGTTCGCAGTTTACGTTAATATATCTTTTTTTCCCTTTTCAGCCCCATATCAAGGGCTCCTAACGCTTACCGTGCGGTGCTTGTCTGCCTGAACCCCCGCCTATGATTTTGCCTGTTACTCGTCTAGTGTACCCTGCCGCGATTGAACGCTAGTGGTGTGGTGTCTGTTTGGAAAACAGGAACTGTTAAATTTAAATCTATTGATTAATGGGATCTGTTATTCTTTAAATTTGATCTCCGGCTGCCCATTCTGAAGGCGCTGCCTAAGTGACTGAATTGTCGATTTGGCTTTTCGTTCACTTAGATTCGTTTTTCTTTTTGTTCGCTTTGTTGCCGCCATCTCTTGTTTCTGTCTTCCCCGCCGCCGGGTCACTTTGAGCTTACCTAGTGGCCATCTTCACCATGTACGCTCGACGTTCACTTCTTTGTGTTTTAAAGCAAAGCTTTCTACCTCTACCAGCCAGCGGTTTCTTCGTGGCGTGCGCTACAAGAAACTCCCCACGCGGCGGGGGAGGGCGGTTTTCACTCACGGAGCACCGTGTAGCTGGCGCGGCGAATGTAGCCCTAATAATACCCGGCGTTCTTCGCGGGCAGGTGCCTGCTCACACTAACAGGAGCGTCGGCGGGGCGGCTTTCTCGTCTAGTTTAGCGACGGTTGTTTTGGGCCTGTTTTGGATCAGCTTCGCGACCATTAAGCGCTTCCTTCGCACGGCTTGATTAACTTGTTCGGCAGCACCTGCTGGGTAACCCGGCCCCGACAGAATTAAGTGGTTCTTCGGCAACGATACGTTGAGGGCGGGAAAATAAAATGTAGAGACCGCTAGAGACCCGTACCGCTAGAGACCCGGACCCGACGGAACGAAGTGGTCGTACGGCAAAAAAAAATGACACCATCTTCCCGTAGGGGAACCCTGAGTAGTATGCAAAGCAGGCATGGGGTCGATTCAAGTGCATATTAGTTTTCAGTTCGTCGTTTCCGTTAGGTTGATGTACGTAGCTACCGTTATATTTACAGTTTGGTTTCCATGGCAACTACCACAGTTTTCACTTACCGGAACTACGAAATGGGAAATTGCGTTGAGCCCATGGCTGTTTCACATACTACTCAGGATTCCCCTACGGGAAGTAGGTGTAATTTTATTAGATGCGACGGGGCTATGTCCCTCCTTCGTTGTTGCGCCGTACACACCCCCACTGTGCATGCTCGGCTTGCTGAACGCCCGTTGGTGTCTTACCATTTAATGGCTCCTGGAGCAACATTATTACCGGTGTCTTCCTGGGCCGGCCCTAGATGCGTAGAGCATGCGCAGTGGGGGTGTGGACGGCGGCACAACAAGAGAGGGACATAGCCCAGACCATGAGATGCTGGAGCGACAGTGTTGCCGGTGTCTTCCTGGACCGACACGAGACGAGCACGCTTTTTCTTAAAGGGCTCCTGGAGCGGCAGAGTTGCCGGTGTCTTCCTGGGCCGGTGGATGGACGGACGACGGACGACAGATGACGAGGCCGAGAGCAAGAGATGCTTTGCATCTAAAATACGTTAAAGATTGGTTTTCAGGGCGGGATAACAAAATGTAGAGGCGGCTAGAGTAACGCTACATTTCGTGCGCGGCTTGCCACGAATGTGACTACGTTTTCTAAATGGGTGAAAATCAATCCGGTTGCGTTTTCAGAGGTATGGCAAAAGGCGCAAGGATCAACTGGTTCTCATATATGGCGATTATAAAAGTTCCCTAAGCTTTCTCGCAATTCTCAAACTTACTAAACTAACTACTTTAAATCTGTATAAATAGGAATCTCTAAGCTCACATGCAAAATTGTTTAGGTGTCGCGCGGTGGTGTAGCCCCGAGCTAGCGCACCAGGATGGCTAGGATACGCTGTCTCACCCTTCGATACGCTGTCTCACCCTCCATTTTCTTCCTGCCGATGCACGGCAGGCCTACAATGGCGGTGTTTGCCGCTCTAGCCCGGCCGTGGCCGACACCTCCCCCTCCCTCAGCACCCCCCCCCCCAAACCCCGAATTCTGGGTAACGGTTGGCAGAATCTCTGGTTTCATTCTTTGTAGAGCCACGCGTGTGGATTCAAGCGATGTCTGATGGCCAATTGTTGGGTGTGTCGTTTAAAGCTTTGCTTTCTGACCACCGCCAAAGCGTCGATTGGAGCCAATTTTTTTAACTTCCAACTGTTGTTAGACGTGCCACTTCCTCTTATTCTCAATTTGTTTACACATCGATATTGGATCTTTCTTTGCGAGGCTTGAACATTCAGACTTTATATAAAGCATTCTATTCGGAATGTGCATTGCTAACGTCACAGCGTATGCTTTGTTGTTTAGCGTTGTTTGTGACCACGCTCCAAGAAACGAGGTGTAGCATTATTGCAGCCTAATAGGACCATCTGGTAAATATTATACGGTCCCCGTCAGAAGCAGAAGTCGTTCTATTTAAATTTGAAGTCCGCCGCCGCCAGCAATACGACTAATCTTGGAAGACTTCGTTTTTTTGCAGTGATGTTCGCCTGAATATCGGCAGCCTCCTTTAATATTGATTCTGTCGCAGAAACAAGGCAGTTTCGGAGCAGCTAATGCTAACCAAGAGTATATACAGAATTGGCACCGAAGAACTGCCTCTAGCTATTTCGTAAGATTCGCTGCTCATCTTGCGCAGCACCGTTTTCATGCTCGAAGAAGATCCTTAACCAGCGTGATAACGTTAGTAATACCCTCGGAATCGCATGAAAGATATGTCAGAGCCAGCTGCCCTATGGCGAAGTTTCAGTTTACTTTCCGCCACCATCTCGACTGTTGCGCTAGCCAGGCAAGTCGGAACAGCCCGGTGAATTCTGGTCTACTGAGCACTTAGGCGAGCAAACTTGTTCTCCGTGGGACTGTCCCTTCCGCCAGGGTGATCTTTAGATTGGAATGGAACTGGCGTCGTGGTTTTATCCTTCATCTACAGGCTCGTGTTTCCTGCGACGGAAAGCAGCGGTAATTTCTTTCCTGTCAGTGGCACACGTATAAGTTTCCTCTTGGCTCGCGGTCGCTAAATGGCCATGGCACACACAGGTCCAATGTGGTACATTTATGTCGTCCGCAAGAAAGACGCTTTCGTGCAAGTTTTTAGTTATGCCTTCAAAGCAACTAATTTAATTCAGAACTCGACCAGCCGTGTTGTACTGTTGCTCATAACGCGTGTAATAAACTTGTATGTACTAATCTCCTTGTGGGTTACAGGCTCGATGTGCGTTGCTGTGCTTTTTTCAGGTTTCTTTGCTGATCACAATTGGCT
The DNA here is from genome assembly GCF_048455015.1 of Haemaphysalis longicornis. Taxonomy (NCBI): domain Eukaryota; kingdom Metazoa; phylum Arthropoda; class Arachnida; order Ixodida; family Ixodidae; genus Haemaphysalis; species Haemaphysalis longicornis. Next base: position 83,379,876 of record NW_027526361.1, read on the forward strand.
CGCTTGTTTCGCAGTCATTTTGCGGAATTTCTAGAGCAGCCGTCCTGTACGCATTCGTTGAAGATGACGACCACTAGACGTACGCGCCACATTGTCCTTGTGGACACGATGAAAGCATTTTTCTTTTGGTATAACTTGCATTCATTATGTTCTATGATCCATTTGTAACAAACAAACTTGTTTTTATTTATTTTACATTAGAACACTGCATGCCTACAGGCGTGAAGAAAGATTTATTTTGTTCTAAAAAGGTTTACCAATGACTAGCGCCATGAAACTCCTCATGTAAAAAATGGGAGTCTCTAAGCTCACCTGCGAAATTCTTTAGGTGTCAGTGCTTTTGTCGCGCGGTGGTGTAGCCCCGAGCTTTTTTTTTTTTTTTCAATTCCGGAACATCTTTCTCAAGTCTATGCGGCAGGTAAAAAATATAATACTTAAATGCAAGCCATACCTATTCGCCGCACCTACCCATCAGCGAAGATAGCAAAGATGATATCACTCTTAGTGCCTGTTCTATCAAAAAGTCAAAGTCGTTCTTGCAAAGCTCTAAGCAAAAATCAAGTGACAGGTAAAACTCGAGCTATCTGCGAGGATCTCTCTGTCTGATATAATTGATTCTTGGGTATAACGCACCGAAGCTACACAGGGGCTGTGAGATGCGCCGTAATGAATTACTCCAGTGTAATTTCGACCACCTGGGGATCTTTAACGTGTGCCAAACTCTCGACGCACGGGCGCTTTTACAGCAGGGGTATTTAGGCTGTCAGTCCACCATCGAGCGTTAGCAATAAAAATAGCGAACACACATGAGCGTGCGCCTCGGGAGGAGCAGCCGGAGTCAGCCTGGCTTGCGCCTAGTGAGGAGCGCCCGGTGTCGGCCAGCTCCACCTTCGAGAACACTGCTCGGCGTTCGCGGCATGATCCCTCGCGTGCTGTTCTCCTCACCAGCTCACGTGCGTTCGCGCTTGAAGTGGGGAGCAGAAACGTGGAGTTCGCGCTACAAACGCCGAGTTCGCGAAGCCTGTTCCCGCGTGTTTTAGCGCGTGCTAACACGGTCCACTTCGGGAGAGATGTGAAAGGCTGCGGACAAAACGATCCGGGCCTGCCTGTCATGGAGAACTTTCAGCGACAAGTTCGGAAATAAATGCCAGGTGTAACAGCCGGGTCTCCGAAGAAGGGAAAGGGCCGCCAGTTCTGCTGTTTCTACAACCTTGCACCATTAGTGCAAGCTCCGCCAATTGTTTTGATTTTCACCTCCACAGGAAAGAGTCTCTCAGTCTGCTCATCGTGCATTTTAAAATGGTCTTTTCAACGAAGGCCCCCAAAACTACCACTAAACGTCTCTCGCGGGAATGCATTAAATAAAGATTAGTAAAATGCATGTCCCATTGGACTAGCCAGGCCCTCAGTTTCGTTCTTTGAACAGGCGCCATGCCGGCTTCTTAGTTGGGGATGGCCATTTTCGAGTAGCGCCTTCTTGCTTCCCATACCTGAGTCACCCAGTCTGTTTTTTAGATGCGACGCATCTCTTGGTCTGAGGCATGTCCCTCCTGCGTCGTCGTCGCGCCGTCCGTCCGCATCCCTCCTCCGTTCTTCTCTCCCACAGCTGTGTGCAACACTCTCATTCCGGCTCATTAGCATACCACAGCTGGCGCGCTTGTTTGGGCGCGCTTCGCTGCGTAACGCTGCATTAACAACTGCTTCGGCGCGCGCAAGTGCGCGCATGCGCGACTCTCCTCCATTGTCCCCTTTCCTTCAAGCGCTCTGAATATAAAGCGGGTATCGCGCTGTGGCGGTTCAGTCAAGCGCTCGCTCTCGCACTTGACGTGACCTTGCTTGACTACTTCGTGCTTGACTTGATTCTTCCGATGAAGACGTGAGGGAAGCGACGGTCCCTTCAGTGAGTGGTGTGACACAACAATAACGCCCAACGTACCGCGTATAGGAACACCCGCATGTGATAGAAATGCATCATAAGCGTTCACAACACGTTTCACGCGATTTAGAGAATCAACCCAACGGAAACACCAATTGAACCCCCCAATGCGTCCCATCACACCAGGGTTCCCTCGCGGGAAGATGGGCGTAATTTTGAGTATTGTCTTCTCTTTGTTGTCGTTTCGGGGGGGGGGGGAGGGGAGAAGGGGTGCATTGACACAGTCACGTATGTCCAGCACGCCCCGTCAGCCCGTTTCCGTGAAGGCGACATTAGTGAGCCAGGGAAATGGAGGCCCAAAGGGATCAACGCCAACATGGATATGCGGGACATTCGGCTCGTCGGGGCGAGGTTTTTTTAAGGAAGCGTGTGGGAACCTCGGGGCATTGTGTTCGAGTTATCTCAAAGTACATCATATGCACCCTTCGGGGTAGCGGGTGAGAAGCTTCTGTAAAGGAAATCCGTCGGAAGGGTCGCGGCAGGACCACCAACGCCTCCTCTCCAGGGTCGGACTCCCGTCGTCATCGCGAGTCACAAGGCCGTCCATACTCCAAACCGCGGACTCCGACAAACGTAAACGGGTGTCCCGGCGAAATTGTCTCGTCTTCGCTGGCCCTTGTTGTTGCCGGACTTGTAGTGTTAAGGTAACCTCACCTTGGGTTAGCACGTAGGGCTCCTCTTATAGCACGTTCTACTCTTGTAGCTGCTCTTTTTGCGTATTCGGGAGTTATCTTTTTCCGTGCGTGTGTACGCATGACCGCGCGTTAGCCGCAACGCACGCACGTGTTGCCTTTGTCTCTCGTCTTCCGCTTAGTGCTTGCGCTAACGAGCGCCTATGTCGGCGTAACACGTTTTCTTCTCTTTGTGCTGCCTGCTTTTTTTTGTCTTTGATCCCATGCCTTCTGAATAAACGGCTGTTTTGTGTCTAACCGAACATTGAGCACGTGCAGGCCTCTCGACTTCAAGCGACTCCGGCACACGTGTCCAAGCACTGGCCGACCCCCTTGTTAAAATAATAACTATTGTCACACCGCTTGTTTTGCGCCAGTGGGCAGATGGTTGGGACGATGCTTGAGGTAATTCTCGAATTACTGCTCTCCTACAACACAAATGGAGGGGCTATATTAATGATGCTAATAAATTACCGCGTTGTTCAGGCTGTCGTGTAATTACTAAAGAAGGTTTTCGTTTCTCACTTGAAGTGGCTTTTATGTTATTGTAATCATTTGTCATTCTTTTTTTTTGTAGGCAAAATAATTACCTCCCCTGACGGGAAAGTACGAAAGCTTGCGGAATGTCGTAAAGCTGAGCTTGAAAGCTGCTTTATTTAGCTGTTGACCCAACTTCTTTTATTTAGGCATTCTTCACAGATCCTGCGTATTTTAACGAAACAAAACAATTAATGTTGATCTTTACATAATCATACTGAAGAAGTTGGTCCTACCACAACTGTGATACCAGTATTATAAGGAGCTGTCACTGTATCCCGACCCATTCAAAAATGTAAGTTTACAGATATGCACAATTTATGCATTGCAATAAATCTCCCTTTGTGCCAATGCCATGCATTTGTGCACGGATTACCAATGGAACGGGAATACCTGCACAGTGACTTCCTGCCGCTTGCCTTCGAATAAACGCACCTCCTCCGAGGCTCTGGCAATGATTCGTGTCGAAGAAAGGCCGATGAAAGCTTCTTCCCGCTGGCCGGTAGCTACTTTCCCCTTTGCCGCCCTCTACGCCTAATTGCACTTGGAGTCCCAGCTAGGACCACCCGCTGGTCTAACGTAGCCAATTTGTTCGGCTTCATGGGTGAGCCGAGTTGTCTTTATTCCTGGCTTGACGATGCGGTGTTCGTATTTGGTCACGCTGCCCACGAGGCTATCCACCGCATCAGACGACTATAGAGATGCCGCGTGTGGAGCGTGCAAGCTACAGGCCATTGCGTTCACACAGGCCCAACGAGCGACCGAAACCGAAGTGCAATGTGAACGGAGAGCGCAACGAAGACTCGTGTACGCGCCAGCCGATGGCGCCAGCCGACGGCGCCAGTTCCCTGACAAACGTAGCCCTCGTGCCTGGGCAAGGTGTTTTCCTGACGTAGGTACATAAACACATTTTCGCATGTGCTGCGGATGGCCACGTTTGCCTTACAACATTTCATTATTGCATAAGTTCTTGGCAAGTTGGTAACATTGGGGAACAGCCGCCGCGGGTGTTCTTAAATGTCCTGCTGAGCAAAAGAACGAGTGGTAAATCCCGGACGCGGAGGCTGTTTTTCAGATGGAGGCGAAAACGCCCGTGTGTCGGGATTTCGGCGCGCGATAAATATCTCCAGGTGGTCAAAATTAATCTCCACTACGGCACACTTCATAGCCTGGGTGCAACTTCGGTGCATTAGCCCCCCCCCCCCCCCCTCCCGCTTCCCGGAATCTTTTTAAAATCATCTTGATGAAACAGCGTAAAAAACGGGGACACTAGGAGAGAAAAACGACAGGACGACGCTCGTTTTTCTCTCCTAGTGTCCCCGTTTTTTACGCTGTTTCATCAAGATGATACTTAACCAGCACCAACTCGCCCAAATGTTGATCCTTCTGCAGTATCTTTTTAAAATGTTTTTTGAAACAATCTAAGCTTTTCAAAACCCACGCTCAACACCGTAAAGACTTTTCCCCCGCCACCTTACCGAGCCGGAACATATCTGGGTTGGACTTCCAAGTCCAGTTCACCTCCTGTTCTTGACCAGCACGGCCTATCCTCTCACATTCACGTTTGTCAGCTATGTAGCGGATATAGCCACCAAATGACACCCCCCATTATTAAAACACGCCCCGGCTGCAGAGTGCCGAAGAGCTGCTCACGGCCGAAGTACTTATTGGCCTTGGTCCTCGCAACGTGCAGAGCTTTTAAAACGCAGAATTCAAGCCCAGCAGATGCAGCTAAACCTCCCATCGTTCCTCCCGGCCCATGCCGCAAGGATGCGCCTAATACATGAGAAACGTACGTACGGCCACCTGCGTCAACCGCTATGAAATGGCCCAGCTCTTCGGGAGCGAACAGAGAGAGAGAGATAGGGGGAAGTAGGGAACTTTATTTGCCCAGAGGAGCAGAACCCAGGGGCCCCCTGTTACACGCTTAATAACCAGGGCATTTTCGGTCCTGGTGGCTTCTTCGGCAATCCGGACGACGCGTAATTGCACGAGGGTATCGAAGCTGCCGCAGCCTATCCCAGTTCTCTGTGTATTTGATATTATATCGGGGTCGGGAAGTTTTGTTGGCAGCAGGAAGCACAATTCGAAGGACTCTCCAAGGCCCACACGGGTGCAACGAGAACATGGCGTTTCCTACGAGGAACGCGGAAATACTGGTTTGGGCAGTCCGATAGCGCAATGAAGAGTATATCGTCCAGCCAACCTGAAAGTCGCGGCCGTGCCTGCTCTAGCGGCTGCCCTATGTGATCGAGATGAGTGCTCTTACAAAAATCTGCCCTCCTCACCTCTCCACTGCACCCCGTATCAGCACTAAACGCCATTTGTTAGAAAAGTGTTAAAGGAGCCATGAAGAGAAAACAAAAGTTTGTTTTATTCGAAAGATTAGGTGTTTCATAGTACCCTAAGCGCTTTCCCGGAAGCAAATGATGCTTTATTCACTGAGAAATAGGGCAATTTAAGCCAAAATTTTAAATCTCTCGCTAAATTGCACATTTCGTGACGTGAACAATGGCGTCATACGAGCCGGTCCATGAAACAGATACTTAGTATGTCGACTCCATATAGCACCCACACGCGGGAATCAAACAGGAACCGGAACTCGTGCCGAAACCGAGACGGCGGCCATTTTAAAAATACTAGTAAAACTTAGTGCACCCGCAGCCCAAGCCATGGAATCGCCTGATCCGGAGAACAAAACTGTCGCCGAGAAGCTCGGGCTTGCATTTAACAACCTCACACCACTTGAACGCTCAATGCTTCTAAGTGCACGAGCGACAGGAGTTGTGGGATACGCGGGTGGACCGGAAAGTGACCATTCCGCAATAGCCACAACAGACGAACGCCCAGCGGTCGGCACCGCTGCCTCGTCAGCCCCGTCGCGACGGACGAATACAACCTGGTACATATGTGCTGATGATGATGATAGTTGGGTTTTATTGGCGCAAGGCCGACTATGGGCAAAGAGCGCCAAAGAAGAAGTTACTGAATTGTGATGAGACCGTAAATACTAAAACATGTGACTAAGTAAAAGTGATGCAAGACAAAAGACAATGGAGATGGCTGGTGTATAGGGCCAGGATGATTACACGTGATATGACAAGAGCTGCAGAAAGTTCACCTCAGCTAAAAACTTAAAAACACGCTGACAAGAAAACATTGGTTCGTCGGCTAAAAAATATGATGGGTGCAAAGGAATGTGTCGTCTGTATAATTCAGGGAAATGTTTGTGTCGTGTTGTGCCAAGTGCTCTGCATGTGATTAGTATGTGGACTACGGATAGGCCCTTTCCACACCTGCTACACATGGGTCCCGAAGTTCCAGTGAGCAGGTGGGAGTGCGTCCCATGTGTGTGACCTATCCGCAGCCTAGCCAGAGCGACTTCAGTGTATCTGTTGTGTGAGTCAGTTATGTAGCGTCCCAGTTGTGGTTTTATTACGTGTAGTTTGTTGTCTGTTTGTCGACTCCAGTGTAGTTGCCATGTGTTACGAAGCTGTCGTCTGATGTGTGCCTTTAGGTCGGTGTAAGGTACTGTTGTAATGTCAACTTTAGTAATGAGAGCAGCATCACCAGCCATTTGGTCGGCGGCCTCATTGCCAGGGATTCCACAATGCCCTGGTACCCAGCATATAGTTATTTCAAGATTTCAGGCATATGCAGTAATTAGTACCTTGAAAAGAGCATTGATAACATAGTTTTTAGATGATCTTCCTGATGACAATGCCTGCACAACGCTTAGAGAATCTGTGTAGACGATGGACTTTGGAATCTTATGTTCGAGGATGTGTTTTGAAACGAGTAAAATGCCATACGCTTCTGCGGTGTAAATACTGCTGTGAAAATTCATTGTTTTAATAACTCTAAAATTTGGTCCGTGCGCTGCACAAGAGACAGTAGAAGCAGTTTTGGACGCGTCGCTATAGAATTCTGTGTACCTGTACTTGTCCTGCAGGAACAGGAAGTGCTGCAGAATTGCATTCCTGGGTACCCTATTTTTTTCTACAAAAGTGAATGACAGATCGCATGATACAGGACGAAGATGCCATGGTGCGATGAGATTATGAATGGGTGTCTTGTGCGTGTGTGAAAGGGGGACATTGAGTGCAGAAGCCTCCTCCCTAACTCTGAGAGAGAACGGTAAGGGAATAGATGGCCTGTTTAAAAAAGTTGTAAATTTGATGTATCGTTCATGATGGGATTAAAAGGATGGTTGGTCAGAGACACGATTTTGGATGCATACAACAGGTCAACATACTCCCGCTGATGCCCTAGGCACCATTTGTCGCACTCGACATAAAGACTTTCAACAGGGCTAGAGCGGAATGCGCCACATGAGAGGCGAAGGCCAAGATGCAGCACGGGGTCAAGCATTTTGAGTGCTGTCTTTGTAGCCGACCCATACACGACACTGCCGTAGTCGAGCCGAGACCCCACCAACGCTGTGTACAGGTGCAGCAGGAGTTGTTTGTCGGCCCCATAAGATTGATGTGAGAGGACCTTAAGAATATTCATTGTTTTTAAGCATTTGCATTTGAGCTGTCTGATATGTGGGATGAATGTAAGTTTTTAGTCAAATAAAATACCTAAAAACTTGTGCTCCTTGTTCACAGGAATTGGCACATTCGCAAGAGTGATGTCTGGGTCCGGGTGGACGCCACGCCTCCTGGAGAATAGAACACAAGAGCTCTTCGCGGGATTAAGATTAAAGCCATTCTTGCCAGCCCAGCCGGCAAGTTTCTTGACGCCGAGCTGGACTTGACGTTCGCAGATGGACAGGTTACACGATTTAAAGGATATCTGCACGTCATCTACATACATGGAATAAGAGATTGTAGGTGGCAGTGCCTTTCCAAGAGAGTTCATTTTTACTATGAAGAGAGTGCAGCTCAACACTCCACCTTGCGGCACACCATTTTCTTGCACGTGAACATTTGACAGTGCACGACCAACTCTGACGCGAAAGGTTCTCTCCGACATATAACTACAAAGGATGTTCAACATGTTGCCCGCAACACCGATTGACTTTAGGTCACTGAGGATACCGCACCGCCAAGCGGTGTCATAGGCTTTCTCTATGTCGAAAAACACCGTCAGACAAAATTGTTTATGCACAAAGGCATCCTTTATATATGTTTCAAGAGCTACGAGTTGATCGTTCCTTGATCGCCCCGCCCTGAAGCCTGCCAAGCAGCTCTCGAGAAGACCGTTGTACTCAAGGAAGTACACGAGCCTGCGATTTATCATCTTCTCGAGAAGCTTGCACAGGCAGCTGGTCAGGGCAATGGGTCGATAGCTAGCAGGAGAGGAAGGGTCCTTCCAATCTTTCAAGAATGCTACAACTATGGCCTCTCTCCAAGACTTTGGAATGTGCCCCGAAAGAAATATCTTGTTGTAAAGGTGAAGGAGTGTTACAAGAGTGTTTGCGTGTAAGTGCTGTATCATTGTATATGTAATGTTGTCTGGGCCTGGAGCTGAGGGTTTACACGTGCTTAGAGCAGCCCTCAGCTCATGTAGTGAAAACAGGGAGTTGTAAGAAGTCTGTGATTTGTTGTTGTCGCGTAGGGACTTCTTTTCACAAGAGGCTTTATGTTTCAGGAAAGTGTTTGTGTAGTGTGCAGAGCTTGACACGTGTTGAAAGTGTTTGTGCAAGTGTGTTAGCCTGATCTTCTAGTGTGTCCCCAGTCGTGCTGACCAAGGGCAGGCTATGTGTATGTTGTCCTTTAAGTTTACGTATTCGTGTCCATACCTTGCGTGTGTCTGTGTATGAATTTACGGATGTTATGAATGAGCGCCAACTATCCCGTTTTGCCTCACGGCGCACGCGCTTTCCCAAGGCCTTTGCTCTTTTAAAAGAAATTAAGTTAGTCGACGTGGGGTACCTGCGAAGGACACCCCACGCCTTGTTCTGGGCCTCTCGCGCCCGCCTACAGTCCTCGTTTCACCAGGTCCTCCTTGGGTTGCGGGACGCACTGGAGGCCTGGGGCATAGACTTTTCGGCGGCGTCGAGTATGTGTGCCATGACGAGTTGGGCTGCTTCCTCCACGTGTAGGTGTTTTATGGTTGTGTGGTGTAGTTTAGATGTTTCTGTGAATGTGCTCCAGTTTGCTTTTGATTCATTAAACCTGTTATGGGAAGATAGACTGCATGGGCCTTTACCTATGTACGTTAGGGAAGTGGGGAAATGGTCACTACCATATGGGTCTGTGCCCACACCCCACTCAAGACATGGAAAGAGAACTGCGGAACCAATCGCCAAGTCAAGATGCGAGTATGTATTGTGTAATAAGTTATGGTATGTAGGCTGTTTTTTGTTGAAAAGGCATGCTCCGGAGGATGTAAGAAACTTCTCTATCAGGCGACCTCGGGCATCTGTTCTGGAGGAGCCCCAAAGAGAGTTGTGCGCATTAAGGTCGCCTGTTAGTATGTATGGTTCGGGCAGCTGGTCAACCAGTGCCTCGAAATCAGAGCTCAGAAGTGCAAAATCAGGAGGAATGTAAATGGAGCATACCGTTATCAACCTATTAAATATTATCGTACGGATTGCCACAGCCTCGAGGACAGTGTTCAGAGTGACAGGGTGGCAGGCTGAGGATTTCTGGGCAATTATGGCCACACCGCCAGAAGAGTGTGTGCAGCCATCCCTGTCCTTTCTGAAGGCCACGTAACTATTCAAGAAATTTGTGTGCTTGGAATTCAAATGTGTTTCCTGAACACACATTACACTTGGCTGATCAGCATGCAGTAGTTCGTATACATCGTCAAAATTTTTAAGAAGGCCTCTACAGTTCCATTGAATTATGTTTTCTCTTCCCATTATTTAGTGCGAGAGCTACTGGAGTGTGTGTGTTTGTTTATGTGTCGTCTTTCGGGGCTGTGACTCTCACCTTTTTTGGCTTGTCGGGAGGCTTTGGCGTCGGGACGCGTTCCTTGCGCTGCGTTGCAGGCAGGAAAGGCCCGATATCCATCTCGTCGTCGGATGTCCGAGGGGTGCCCGACGGACCGGGCCCCCCGGACTTGGCCTGCCCTCGGGAGCCCTTCGTTTGAGCCGCCACCGCCGAGGGCGTCCGGGGCGCCAGAGGTGGCACGGGCGGTGCGGTGGCGGTGGGAACCGGTGCGGGACCCGTTGTGTCCATCACCTCGGTACCCTCCAACGCACTGGAGGATGGGGAGACAGAGGCGGGAGCGGCACCGGTCCCGACGGAAGAGGTTGCCACCACAACCGTTGCTGCCTCAGCAAGCGGCGTGGTGGTGGGTTGGGCTGCCAGAGGCAACCCAGGGGGGGGGCGGGCGAGGGACCAGGTCAGACTCGTTGAACTGGGTCCCTGTGGACACCAGACGCCGCTCCGCCCCCCGGCGAGCTGCGTCGGCGTACCTCCCCAGGGGGAAAGAGGCGAACCTCTTTCGCGCCCCTGGGAAGGTAAGGTTCTCAGTGACTTTCACCTTGATGATCTCCTTCTCCTGTTTGAATTTCTCGCATGTTCTAGAGTAGGCCCCGTGGGGTGCCTGGCAATTAGCACAGATAAGGGTTTGCGATGGGCAGTTGTCAGATGGATGATCGTGTTGTGCGCACTTGGCGCATGTTAGTCGACCACGGCAGGCGGTAGTGCCATGCCCAAACCGCTGGTATTTAAAACACCGGCGGGGGTTGGGGATGTATGGCCTGACGGGGCAATGAATGAAACCTGCCTTTACTGATTCAGGAACTGTGGAATGGTCGAAAGTCAATATTACATGTTTTGTTATGATTTCCTTGTTATCTCGACGAATCATGATACGCCTCACTGCTATCACACCTTGGTCCTTAAGGCCTTCCAACAGATCGGTGTCAGTTTCATTCATCAGATCTGACTCAGAGATCACACCCTGGGAGCTATTAAGGCTGCGATGGGGTGTGACCCTGATGTCGAGATCTGCGATGCGAGTTTGAGTCAAGAGATTTGTAGCTTGTTGCTTGTTATTCACTTCTACAAGAACTTCTCCTGTTCTGAGTTGAGTTTTTTGGCTTTGTAGGACTGACCAACAATGCCCTCAAGAAATTTGGAGATCAGGAAGACCGACTTTGTGGCAAGGGGGTTTGACGCATCAACAGATTCAATTACCAAAAACCTTGCATAGTTGTCCGGCTTTGGGAAACTCGTCGTTGGCAACGGAGGAAAGGATACTTCGGTGCGGCCCCTTTTAGGGGGCCGATCTTTGGATTTAGCAAATTTGGAAACCATATATCATAGTATAAAAGCAGGGAGACGGGGGTACTTTCTCCTTTGACCTTACCCTGGTAGTCAAAGAGGTCCCGGAGCTCCCTGCCTGGTAGACAGGCAGGGAGCCCATCGGCCGGAGCTTGACCAAGGCTCCGACGGCCACCGTTCGTGGTTTCTAACCCCCCACCTATAAACACATCGCCACGGTTGGATCCACCTTATGTTTGGGGGCTCGGGGTCCGCGGTATCGCCAGTACCGTCACCAAGATTGCTCAAGGTGCCCCGTGCGGGGGGTACATATGTGCTGTATTTTTATTACGGTTAATAATAGTTCAATTTCAGTAGCAGTATCGCTTATGCCAGTTGGCCGGTGTCGTGTATGGAAAGCCGTCCGCGCGAGCTCTCTGCTCCTACCAGAAAGATACGAGCGTCAATGCGCGGTGTGTACGGCATTTTTCCCCCCAAGGTCAGAGCGCTTTGACGGTGATTTGACGAAGTCGGCGACGAGCGCCAGCATGTCCCAGGAGTGAGCTAACGTAAGGGTCCCTGCCGTAATCACTTTCTCGGAAATGAAGCGAGCACACTCGTACTTCCTCTAGCTCTCTTTCACATCCGTTTGCAAAGTTCACAAAACGTAGCCACTTGCTTCGCTGAGGTTCGTCGTTGGGCAGCACATGAAAAGAGATCTCCTCACCGGCGGGGATGTCGCACTCCCTCAACGATTTGCCCGTACTACATGGGAATTTAAAAACGCAGCAACGAAATTTTATTGTAAAGTACTCGAACAAACTGAAGTTTTCAGTGCTTGTAAACTGGAAACGAGCTCCTAACAACAGCAGCAAGCGAACACCATTCCAAAACTTCTGCGACGGCTGTCACTATATCTCGTCGCTGCTTGCTGTTCCTTACTCCCCTCGTTTATATTTTTACCTTTGCTGGTTGGTGATATGACGGCCAACCTCCTGTGAAGGGATTAGGATACCAAGCAAGGTCGCGGCTGTGCGTGCTGGAACGGTTCGTTGGCCCCGAAGAGCCTCGAACCCGAAAATTCGTCTGCGCGACGGTGGCGACGGCGAGATGTCGAGTTAGGCTGGCGGTAGTTTCGTACGCATTGGCATACACTCTTGCGTGTTTATTGGGAACTTCAACCGTTTACTCCACCGTTCTTAGTGTCATAAAAGGAATGTGCAGTAAGTTTAACGGGCATATAGCTCACTATGGAAACTGGTAAGCCCTGCCTAACTTGCGTTTGCTTTTGCCGGCCTCCGCCAATCGCAGAGCATTCTCGTGTGACATCATAGGTTCTGTTGCGGGAAGTGAGCTGGTGGGTCGCATGGTCATTCCCTTTTTTCCTAATTATGTAGCTTATTTGAGCGAAGTTTGTGTGAAAAGTGGTGTCAGTATGGTTCTAACGAGGCAATCTTTCGAATGAACCAAACTTGTGTTTTCTCTTCATGGCTCCTTTGAAACATTGTCATTCTTTTCTGCAAGTCTAACCATTTATTCTAACATTTCATTTTTTTTGCAAGGTCTGATACTGTAAATTATTTTTAATGTAGTCACTGCCTTATCAGCTCTCTAACAGCAAGGAAGAAGTAGTACTTGTGAGCCGTGACGTAAAATGCCATCTTACGGCGTACGACGTTTAGATAAGTGCTGGCTAAAATGTCGTTTTTATATTGAGAAAAGTAAGACAAAGGTTTATTTTTGCCCTCGGATATAACCTTTCTTAAAGTTTGGCCCTTTCAAAGGACGCCAGAAAGCGAGGGAAGCGCATCTGCGTTCAATTTTGAGAATACTACAAAAGATGTTTGTGAATATAACAATGCGCAGCTGACTTCCGTGCGTGGCTCGTTTCTGAAGCTTTTAAAACTTCTTTTTAGGGGACAAGGGATGCTTGCATGTCATGCCCGTGACAGCTTGATGCTTACTCTCCCTCTAGTGAATGAACAAAGGTTGAAGCGAATTTAAAGTACAGAAAAATGAGCCTTTCGAGATGCTTGTTTTTACAGGAACCTTACAAGGAAACAAGGTAATTTTTAGAATGTATACTTCAGAGGTGAGTTTTTTGTTTTGCAGTAAACTATAGAAAGACCTGCTCAATAAACTGTGCTAAATCTAAAACAAGGAAAAATATATTCTGAGGGCCCATTTATCATCGTTTACGTGCAAGGCTTAAACGTATCTGTAAATAATCTTGGTTTTTGCACTTTCATCGGCTTGTGCACTGTTTACTCATAGTAAACAAGGGAGCCTCTCATTGTTTTCTCGTGATCAAAACAAAAAATCACAAAAAATCCGCTATTCAAACCAAACAATTGCCGCTGGTTTCTTATCGGAACACAAACCAGAAAGCGACGGCGACGCCCTCCAGTGGTGAACTCGCCGATCGAACTTCAAGTCGGGGGCAAGGCGGGAAGGCCGACTGCACAGGAGTTGCAAGGAGTGCATCACGCGCCTTTTATGTCCCGGGTACAAAGGAAGCTTTTATGCCGTCGTGTTCCGCTCGCCCTACTTTTTAAACCACGATTTATTTTTCCCACTCACATTGCTTTTTCGCCCAAGCGCATACATTCCCATCTCCGAGGGCATGCAAAAAGGAGTTTGAGTATGGCTGACGAGCACACAACCAAACAAATAAACAAGAAGAAAACGTAGCCGAAAAAGACCAGCGTGAACTAGACCCATCCGGGAACATGAAAAGTAGTGAGATGCAAGCGTGTCAAAATATTTAAATTGTCGCTGCGTGCGCGATCTTCCACGCCTCAAATGGGTTCGTGGTGGCAAGGACGGTGGAGACAAACAAAAAGCATTGTGCCCTCGGGTTGCGTTTCCCATCGCTTTCGTGTTGAATGGAGGTTCAAAAAACAAGCTGAACACACACGTCGCCGGCAAAGCGTAAACAGCGACACTGCAAACAGAAATCTCGTTCACCGACGAAAGACAAGAAACAACGCCGTCGTCGTTATGGCTGCGCTATCATAGTGGTTTGTGCAATAGACAGACACGGAACACGAGAAATGATCGGAATTTCTCCGAGCAGAAAAGTGAGATATACCGTGCGTTCAAAATTGAACAAAACGGCATCAAAGGTAGCGGGGAGGGGACGCAAGAAGTGACAGAACAAACCAAACAGGGTCACATGGGGGATACCAGCACGACTCCTGATTGGGTGGCCCACTCGACCGTCCTGCCGCCTTTCTTCCCTGCCGAGGCCCTAGGCACGTTCTCGAATGCACGTCTCTTTGCTGGCAGCCCGCATATGCGTCAATAACAAAGGAAGAAAACTATGGTTTTCTGGAAGTTTGCGGGATCAGGGCTTCGAACACGAAGGGCGCTCTTCTTCCCCATTGTTTTTTCAGGTCCTGTTTTGAGCTAAAGCCTTCCCAGACGTCAGGAAGGCGTACGTGATAGGGATTCTCCAATCTCGCGTCATCGCTGGCGTATTACCTAGCCGTTTATGTTTCCGTGAGGGCTGGCTCGAAGCGCCGAATCATAAGAGCAGGCACGAAAGGCCTGGCTGCCCGAGGAGGTCGGGATTTATCATCCGTGTTTGCCATTCAGGCGCACCATGTAACATTCTCGGGGATTTCACCTTGCGGACGACATAAAAAAGGGCACGTTTGCGAGACACAGCTGAATTCTAACCTACAAAAAGGTTTCTGTTGCTTTCCTAGCAGTGCGTTGGTAATAACCGGACTAGTGTTCTAGGCGGAAATGCCACGATTCGGATGGGAATAGCCCCCTAATTTGTTTTTCTACCATGGACCGGTTCGCAGCAATACGTGATTTTCAGGACGCACGCTTATGGATGCTTCAGCCCTAACTAAAAGAAATTTAACCAGACAAGTAGAAATTCTAGTCAGATCACTCCATTATTACCTAAAAAATTACGCGAATACTTTCTCAAGAACCATTACTGGCCTATTACATGTGTGACTGAAAAATCTACTTGAGCATAATGTACGACCAGATTTTATGAACGCATGAATATGAACGGCATGACGATGTTCAAAATTGCGTAAAATTCAAAATGCCTTTAGAATTTAAAGCTAACTGCATTATTAAACTGTGTGATCTCCAAAACGTTCCTTCTCGCTAGGACGATTTGAAACCCTTATCTGGCATCATTGGGTAAACGTGTTTTTTTTTACACAATTGCCATAGTTATTTACAAGATAGGTCAGGTTTAGGGTCTATTTCTGTTTTTTTATGTTTTTGCATAGCGCTGTACGCTGTTTTTTCTGCTCACCTCTCACATGAATCACAACAGGTCTTCCACCTTTTAGAAAAAAATTAGAAGTACTTGCCTGATTTTGTTCCTCCTTCATCTCCAGAAATTAATGACCTTGTTGATGTGCATGCTGAAACACTTCAAATAAATTCCTTTCTGAGTTTTATGTTCTATTTAATAGTGTACCATAGCTCAAGGACCAATTACTACTAATTTTACGGTGTTCAACAGGCTCAAAACGTGACATGGAAATTTAAATGATAGCAGTCCCGGTATTTGTGATATTAGGGCACCGAAATATCCATAATTCTCTGGGAATCTTTTGCAGCAGCTTCTGACTAAATGCTTTAATGACGGTACCTCGATTTTGCGATAACAAAGAGTTTAAGTAGGAATAAATACATTCGAAACATTTGCAGCTCATCTGTTCGTAAACTGTTGCTGAGGCATTAATTTACGTAAGCCTCTCCGAATGTAGTGTTGCTAGCTTATGCATTTATCATTAGACTGATGTTTGAATAAGCGTGTATTGCCTGGTATTTTTTTCCCAAAATTATCATTGAGTTACTTCAAATGGTTCAGCTAAAGCAATTTCTGCTTATTTATACTATATAGTACTGCACCGACTCGGCAAAAATGTAATGATCCAAACACCCTCCAAACACGACGCTGAATACACAGAATGAAATATTTTATCGTCTTAAAAACAACAATCTGTAAATGAGTTTGAATAACCCCTCACAGCCCTACCAGTAAGTACAAGAAATTGCTCTGCTGTAATTACGGCGTTTGAATTGCGTTTTTTTTTCTGCCCACAGTAACAGATACGAACAAACTACAGGCATGGTAAATCCATAGCTTCGCCTAAATAAAACATTGTATTTTGACATCGTCAATCCCTAGTGGCGACTCAACCCGAAGTCAACAACCGTTCAGCTCAACAAAGCAAGGCAAAAGACGAAGGACATTAACGGCAACGACAGGATTCGTGTCATTTTTGTAGTTAAAGGTAGCTTATAAGTGAAGACCAATTATCTCGATACCACACGTCCCCTATCCCGACAATTGCATTCACAGGATTTAATCCGGCGTGATTGGTATCACAGCGAAATATCTACCACGGTACATTTTTCTATGTCATTCATTACGTCGGAAGTTACCTTAAGCTGTCGTCGCCCAAGCACTGTCTTTCTTTTCGCTTCGCTCGCTGAGAAAGCCCCTGTGGTACCCCGTGAACAGGAGGGGTGAAACGGCTGCTTTGCCTGCGCTTGAGCTGAGCGCCGGCTAGGCCGTATGTGAGTGCGCTTCAGCGAACCTGGTGACTAGCCGGAGGGCTAGGACGAATACAATCACGCAGTACATATAGCGAGATAGCAGGATGCGGTATCTCAAGCAAAGACAAACTTTAACGAAACCCTTGTGCTTTCGCTGACGATAACTATGTCTAAAAGTGTTAAACGTAAGCCATTCATCCCTCGAGCTTCGCATATTTTCGTTATTTTTATTTCAATCACTTCTCCACCCACCTTTTTGCTAGTTTTATTTATTTTAAGTCGGCCGCGCAAAACGCTCTACTCACTCACTTTTGTTAGCGTGGTGTGACCCAGACCCCACAATGCAAAAAATAAATGAATCATTAATTCCCCACGTATACTATTTATTTCGCCGTAGTTGCTAGCATACCTAACTGACGGCCAACCAGCAGGGGTAGAATGTCAATAAACCTTCGCCAGCAATTGAGATTCCCTGACCGTCTTGCTCGTTAAGCTAACTTCATTGCCGCCGCTACTTGACCGATGGTAGAAGAGAACATCAAGCCCTGAGCACACTGCGAGTGGTTCAACAACCTTCATCGTTGTTCCAGGTTCTCCGAAAACTCCCTTGCAGCCCCATTCAGATGGCAGCCGTTCGTGGTTTTGTTATTGTGCAACACGCAAAGAGTGGTTCCAGTTGGAAAAAAGAACATATAATTGTGCTAGACAGTCGTCCACGGCGGACTCGAAGTTGCACGAAATACCAGCAGCATTGGACGTGGGTGCCATAGGAAACAGGCTCAGCAGCCTTAAAGAGGCTTTGAGAACCTTTCTGGCCGTTTGGGGAACTAGAAGGCAGAGAAAAGAGCGCAATAGTTGCTTTTGTGGAACATTCTCTGCGCAATGTCGCCATGCTGCTGACACATGCTGAAATAGTGATGCCACGGCGTCTCTCTTTGATTTATTCCCTTCGCATTCCTCGTATGGAGTACTTTATTTCTGTAGTGTTTTTTGAGCGCTAACAAATTATTACCCATTACGCGGAGTCGGACGCTGCATAGCAACGCGGCCCCGTTGATGGAGTGTTTCTTGCTATCCGAGAAATTGAAAACTATTTTATCTGACTTAATTTGTATTTTAACTCACATTTTTTATGTTGCCCTTCCTGCCCCTGTATATTCTCCAGAGTTAACCGCCTTTACTATACCGTTTGCTCACTTTTTTACTGCTTTCCGCCAACGAAGTGATCTCTGGGTGCTGCCTAGATTACCATCAGGCGTTTGTTTGCTGTCGATAAAGTGGTACTTACGACAGCCCATATAAACCGCAGATAATTTGCTCGCCCAGTACTTACGATAGCCCATATAAACCGCAGATAATTTGCTCGCCCACAAGAGCCACTACAAACTTGAGTCAACACCTCCACATCTCTGCCAGCTCTAGTGACCGCCGGACGCCGGTTGCTGATTCTCCCAATCTAGCGCTCATACATACAGCCAAAACTAAGGCTGCCCCGCGAAACGCCTTCAACCGTTTTCAGGCAGCCTCTCCCCTGCCCTCCTACAACTAGCCGTTCCTTCAGCCAATGTCCCAATCCGACGCTGCAGATGGTGCTTTCAGGATCCCTGAAACGCATGCTGGGCACGTTTAGCCTTCCCTGGTAATTTATTGAGAGTCAGCAGAGCTCACAACATTAGCCTGACAAGTTTCCAAGAACACTGGCTTCGGGAACAGGTCATAAACCTTGCATACCCCAAGTGCTTTGCTCGACCGTTTCGGGCCTAAAAAGCAAGGCCTCTCAGTACCAACGTGGACGCCATCTAGTTCAATGGCTCCGGGAATTAAGCTGACCTATGTTTTTATTGTTCATGTGGGAGAGGAAAGCAACAACTTTATAGCTTTTACCTTGTTGTGGGGGCTTAAAATAAGCAGGTCTTATTTAGTATAGATGCCTTCTTCGTGGTTGTTGTAGCATTCTTTTGTGGCGAATTAAACAGTTCACCGAAGTTTAAAAAAACAAAAAGAACACATGTTTCTTACAGCTCACTTGGGTGAAACAGATTTTTGCACAAGCTAGTTTGCTTGACAAAATCGTAGTACGGATATGAATAACCTACGGGCCCGTCGTGCGAATTGGAAGGAAATTTGTTTAAATTTTACCCACTTCAATTGCATACATCGCACATAGGTAAGCGGCCTGCTTAGAGTTTCTACGCACCCTTAGCTTCAAGAAAAAAAAAATAACTTATGAAAGGTTCCGTCAGTTCACTTTCTTTGCTAGAAGTCAGATCTTGAAATTTATAACAGCCATTAGCTTTATTTGGTGAACAGTATGCTTTAGAAGGGGCAGAAAGCTTCCTGCCTCTTATTCTGGGTATATCGTTTCTTCAGGTGGGTACGCTTGATTTGACATTTCCTAGGCCCATGTCCGCAGCTGAGAGGCTCGCTTTTACATTGCATCCGGCGGCGTTTTTGGCGGCGTTCGCTTCTGTAGATACTGGTTCGAGCAAGTTCGTTGTTCATTTCGTAATTCTTTGTCACAAATACAGATGAAATGCACCAAGTAGGAAACCCTCTGTCCGTACGTACCCACTTGTTTGCTGCGAATCAGACTAACAAACTGAATTTATCTTTAGTTGAGGCTACCGAATTTTGTACCGTCTTACTTTATTGTTTATATTTTTTTGCTACCATCACAAAGCTAAGTTTAGTAGGTCCGAGTGCTGACGGTATTATGATCCTATAGCTACGCAGCTTTTACATACAGCATCATGCGTAAAATCCCCTTGCATTGGTGTTGTGTGGTTCCGAAGTTGAAGTTTTTATTAGCCGTGAACTCGGCGGCAATAAGCTGGAAAAAAATACGCGAGACTAATCTTTTCCAGGATAGTTCATAGGAACCCAACTGCTTCCGTATGTTGAAACGTGTTGGCATAGTACTCTTAAACCGCCTCTCGTCGACTCAAGATTGCAGCTCTCAAGCTTGTTCTGCGGGGCTCCTTCATCTGAAAAGTAACCAGATAGTAAGCACACATTTCTGTAGTAGTTTTCGCCTCGAGAACGATGCCAAAGAGGGGGGGGGGGTCATGCGACGAGCTACTTTATCAAGTAACAAAAAAAATCAACAGTTATGGCTCCATTTCACCTTTAATGAATTCTTGAGCAAGGAGGTGCAAGTACGGGCTCGAAATGGCGGTGGATCACACAATTTCCAACAATGGCGGCAGCCCAACGGGAGTGCGGAAAGGCCTCAGACGCTATCTAGGTTTCTCTCATTTCCACAACGGCCTGTTGTGTAGTTCAAATATTCAACTGAGTGACCAAACGGAAGCCCCTGATAGAACAGAGAACAAACTTCTCATTGCGACACTGCGCCAGTGACTGTGAAGCACAGTGCCGATTCTATTCGCGTTTTATTTGTTCAACGCTTTTTCTTCAATATTTTATTTTCTTTGTCTTGGCTATTCTACACCTTGGTTATTTTTCTCATGCATTCTTGTATTCCAATCATTGTTTTTGTTGTATACGGTTAGCTTATGCAGAAAATGAGCCCATTTCAAGATATTGCAGGAATCGTACGGCTTCATTTCAAGTACTCTACATACTCTATGTGTACACTCTTCACCATAGCGTTTTAGAATGACCAATTTAACACATCAAGCGCGCAAATTCGTCAAATGACGAAACCCAACACATCATTTGTCGTTAAAAAGCGCATGTGTGAAGGGATAACACGCAAGGCGTGAACTGCGTTTCGGATGGCGCAAAGTACCTGCGTAGATGCCCGTTTACATTCAAATTGATTGCTCGGCCGACCACGTAATTCGTCGAATGTGCATACTAGGAGACTCATATTCGTCTTTCTGAAGCATTGTGGAGAAGACGCCGTAGGGGGATTTCTTAGCGTGTAGTTGTGAACTGGACCAAAGAAAGAATGCCGACGCTTTCCCAAGATGCAGAAGAGAACGACCACATCACAAATTTTGATACTGCTGTCTTCGTCACTGGGTTGTGTCTTAAAAGATTTTACTCTCCGGGTGGAACCGTGCAGGCCAGCTATAGCTGTATTTAGGCGCAGAATTTAATGTGATGGGGCTCTGTTCGCAAAGAGAAGCTTCGACAACAATTTCAGAGCATTGTATACACGCATGCTGAAAATTTGCGGGACGCATGATACTGGACTGTTTTAACAGTAGACATGCCTTTCGTGGGTTTATGCGATTTTCACAAAACTTTTCTGGCCGCGACACTTTTTAACGATATGCAGAATATCGGCTTTCTTATGAGTAAATTAGCCTAATGGCTCCGAATAAAAAGATTTCACAATCTTGGACTTGATTCCTGAAGTGAAAGAACGTTCCCCCACACGCCGCAGCTGATAGAGACACTGAAGACAATTTGAGTGTGTATCGCTGTGAAGAAGTAGGAGATGTGCTTTCCGCAGTTTGAAGAAAGCTATTAATATTGATACGTTGCAGGCAGAATCTACAACGTGTATTCACACTCCTTATATACCGGTTCCTATTCACGAAGATAGGCGGTAGAACAGAGCGTTGCGCCCGCAAGGGACTGAACTATACTCGCGTCACCATCAGCTTCCACTTCATCTTCTCTACTGGATGATCGCGTTTCGACCCAGTGCATCTAGCGTCTTCGTTATAGTGAATGTATTAAATGTCCTGTAATAATATGCTGAATCGGTACGACGGTGCATTTTACGAAAGCCCGAATATCCGCAATACCTTTGACTAAATTAGGCTCCACATGGCTTAGGGAACCTACTCTGTGAGAGCTTATGAAGTGAAGCCCTTCTCGCGCCATATACAGAACGCCAGAACTTGAATGTGTTGCTAGTGAACAGATAATGGCGGGGACAACAAACTCCACGACGCGCAGTACCACGTACCGCCCGTCACTAAAATAGGTTCTTATCTGACCGACTTCACGTCGCAAGGCTTTCTCCGAGAGAAACATTTTTGACACTTTTATGATAAAGAGTAAAATAAGAAGTTAATGATCTTGTGTATGTTCAATTAGAAAGAAACATTATTTCACCAAGGTGAGGCCCATTAGTTATCATGTTCATCGTTTTAAATGTATGCATCTGGATGTCAGTGTAAATGGGTTCAGCGAACGTGCACATCCCACGCGCAATGATATTCATGTGCGCTACATGTTCCGGGCTCCAGAAGCCGCTTGGAAGTGCCTGTGCCCCCGACATGTCTTAGAAACAGCGCAGTTTGATAAAAGAAAAAGCCATCACAGTCGCCGTTTTCGGCCATTTGTGCACTTGCATCTCCCGAACTGTACAAACTAAAGCAAGAACGATCACAGGCAATTTTCTCCACTCACACAGTCTTCACACTCATCTTCTAGAGCAAAATCTGAGGTATGAGACCGGTCACTGCCGCTCAGGTCGCATCACTAAAGAAAATTCTTTTCTTCCGGCACCGCTTGCACGCTTCGCCTCGATGTTTCCCTTGAAATCTCTGACCCCGATATTTGGTCTTTGTGTCTTTGATGACGGCAAATCCTTTCGTGCTCGCACTCTCAAACGTCCGCGAGTATGCTTCCCCAAATTTTACACAGAAGGCCGATCACGGCGATCATAGCAATGAAATATGCCAATGGCGACAACTAGCACAAGCTGCGGTCTGCGCTGTGGTCTCAAAAATGAGGCTTCTGCGTTGACATCCTGCAATGCAAGCATAAAGACTTGCGTTGCACGATGTCACAGCGCAAGTCACGTTTTAACAGGGGAGCTGTCTAAGTTTGAGCTTGGTCTGGTGGCGTTAGCAAAAAAATACCAACAAAAAACTGCGCCGCTGTTCGTGTGTGAGCAAAAGGGGCATATGCGTATGCGCGCCGCTTACTATATCAGTTTGAAGGTGACAGTTCTTCTTTGGCCACTAAAGGGAAAACAAAGTTGTCACGGCTTCTACTAGTGGGGCAAGGCTGGAGAAACGGTGGAGCTGCAGGTCGACCTAGCTTCTTCCCCACTGGGATCCGCTGTCAGTGCGCAAGACCACCCGGAATGGCCTTGTAAAATCCGGTTAAACTTCCCTCACCCCCAAAAACTTAGCTGAGCCCAGCAAGAAAATCGCCAAGCCACACAAATCTTAGCAGAGCTGAAGAAAACCTTGCAACACTTGACAGTACCGAAAAAACTTGGTCGACCCGCAGCTCCAATGTTTCAACAGCCTTGCACCACTAGTGCAAACTGCGCCAATTTTACAGAAAAGCTGTGTAGTTCTACCCCCAACGGCTTTATCGCCATGGGTCAAATCGATCCCCATTGAATAAAACGATCAAGGTGTGAAGGCCTAAGACCCCCAACGCATGCGTTAGGCCAATGAGACATGCAGCATAGAGATCAGAATTTTATTAAGGAAACCACAAAACACGCCTCAGAACCGCAATACGGATGGTAAGTCGCCTGTGAAAAGTGGGACCCTCTCCCCACCATGTGTTCCTGGTAAAGATTATGCTTGCAGGTCATCTTTAAAGGCTAGGCGGGACTAGTGTCACTAAATAGAGCAGTTCATGGCCAAGACGCCGACCGCATGCGTCAGGCTAGGCAGGACCCAGCATTTGCTGCCAAAAAAGCCGAGCCACTTCTGCTGCGGAAATTCTGTTACACGCGTTATATTTTATTCACTTTCGGAACGACGTTAGTCGGGAGCAGCCGCCAAGCAGGGAGGACAAGCTAAGCCTACCAGAGTTGACGGTCTAACACGCATTCACAAATAAATGCCGTCGCCCATGAACCGCCGCAGTGCAAACAAATGTCCGGTAATTCGAACTGACCGGTGATAATTGCGGCAGCACGAAACAATAGGAGAAAAGAGTGGCGATACTCTCTACCATTGCCTAGTGAAACTTTCCGATCGCAAGCGACAAGCCCACCGAGAGGACGAGAAATACTTCATACACCCCTCCATCACCATTTGTAGTGGTGTACAGCAACTGTATCCACTTTCGAAGGGCGGGATGGTGACCAAATTTTTGACTCAGTCAAATCATAAGTCAGTTCGCCATGTCAAATTCGTCACATTTGTGCATGCGGACGCCGCGATAGGACATTCGGGTGCATTGTGGCAGAGCAGATACACAGCCGCTTTTGAGATTGCACGGTTTGTGGAACTGGTTGGCAAGTTCTTTACGAACAGTAATATAGGCTTCTTCCTAACGCTGCCCGAGGTATTATTGGCGAGTGCGTAGGCGGCTTAATATACGAGGTCTGTATTGCGACAGCCTGTGATAGGCTTCATTCGGCACGGGCGGTTTAAAATACAGGGCTCATAAATATGTGGCACGAATGCATATTAGCATGGATTTGCATGACAACTGCATCAAACAACGCTTATATCTACTGCATCCTCTGCTGTTATGATTAAGAAAACACAAATCAACCATACAGAAGCTGCCACATGCGGGTAGGGTAGAACTGACTCTTAATGCAATCATTCCATCTTGGAAACTCAGACCTTTCGGGACACGTGTTTGCATGACTCCAGAAGTCCCTGAAGCTGCTTTAGGCCTGCTGGAAGGAGTTCTGTCTGCCTGCTTTGTTTAGATACCCTGAAATCTGACTAATGTCTCTACTGTGTTCTCTAACCTATACTACGAGATGTACTGGGGCATGCACAGTTCAATTTACCCCTCTTAAGGTATGGTAAGGTACACCGGTAATTAGCTGCACTTCCGCTATAATCTTGTTCTTTGGGAGGAACCAATCGTTGGCATGCGAACGGCATGCAAACAATTCCTTCATTGTCTTTTTTTACTTTGTTTTTACGTTTTTGGCAGATATTCTGCCGGAATAGAACGGATCGAGGACTCCAAAACAACCACCCGAACTCTGTGATCGCCGCCGCTTATGTCATCAAGGCACGACAGACTTTTTAACAGCAGAGCGGTTTAAGCTCTTGGATGCGCAATCTATATGCAGAAACAATACTGAGAAAATGCCTAGCACACGTACCCACATGAGGGATTGGCCTAAATTTGGCAAAAGGAGGAGTAACGCGCCCGCTAGCCAAAAGTGTAAATAGATGCGTAAAGATTTGAATGGATTTTTGAGTTTAAAATGTTTAAGAATGAAAATCGGAATGAATTTTAATGAATATCGAATAAGAAAAAGCATATAATCACACGCCCAGGAATCTGGTGAAAAGAGGACTAATGCGCCCGCTACACACAACTGTAAATTAGAAACCTGAGCATTTCAATGAAGAAGGAGCATATAATCACAAGTGAGAATTGGTTAAAAATTCGTTAGTCTAAGTTGGAATCAAAGAATGAGCTTTCTCAACTGGAAAAGATGAAAAGATAACAGGGCAGGCGCCGAGATTTAGATACGTATCCAGGCGTGCGCGTGGGCTTTCGCCGCGTGAGGGGATCGCAAAAAGAAAAGAATACCCGCATGTGAGATTGGCCATGTATCGGGCCTGAGGAGTTCTAATGCGTGCGCTGCACAAAACTGTAAATTAGAAACGAAAACATTTGAATAAAAAAAGACCACGTAAACGATAAAAGAGAGTCGGGAAAAAAATTCAAAGCCGAAGTTGAAACAAAAGAATGATCTTTAATTTCGCAGAGGAAAAGTATAAAAGCTAAGAGGGCACACGCCTAGTCTCATATTCTTATCCTGGCTTGCACGTTGCTCAAGCCCATGCGCAAGCCAGAATGGGACGGGCAAAAAAAAAAAAATCCCCCCACCTCCCCGAAGGGGATCGTGCGGCAATGCGAATGCATTGGGTGCACCTATGAGTGCGCTGCGAGTAATTATTATTAATGGCGTACTTACTGAAGAGAGACGAGAGTGTGAACGTAACCATTTATTCATTCATCAGCACCTGTTTGTGTTATCGTTGTACCTGACGGCCACAATCACCGCCTTGTGGTCGCTGAAGTGTACGGTCAAAGGGTCTTTGAGAAGCATACGCGCGGTACGCGAAACTGTGCCGTGCGTATGCTTCTCAAAGACCCTTTGACCGTGCACTTCAGCGACCACAAGGCGCTGATTGTGGCCGTCAGGTACAACGAGAGGAGAGAGAGACCCGCGCAACACGCCCGCCCCGCGCGCGAGCTCTCTCTGCCAAGCTCCGCGATGCGAGCGCCCTCACACGCCCGAGCGCGCTCCTCCTCTCCACTCACTCTCCGCTACTCCGCCCGAGCTCCGCGATGCGAGCGCCCTCACACGCCGAGCGCGCTCCTCCTCTACCCTTGCCCTCCGCTACTCCCGCCCGAGCTACCACGTGATTCGGTTGCTAGGTGCGCCACAGCTGTTGGTAGGCGCACGCCGGCCAACGCACGACAACCCCCGACTAAGAAATTCATCCGCATTTAAAATCCGAGAGCACGTGCCAGTCAGCGTTTGAGCAAACAGAGTCGCCGACAAAACGACTGTCTGCCCCTGACGTCACTCGCTTCGCATTGGTGGTGGCAACCACCTGCGCTCATAAAGCTCGGAGTAACCTCGGCGGCGGTGGAGGCAGAACTCTCTCCGACTCTGTGCCACGCACAAGAGGGACGGGGCGACCAAAGAAGATCCGTACCCTCGAAGAAGAGGCTTCTTATCAGGAAGCCTGCTGCGCTGCCAAGCGAGAATGCAGTCTCCCAGAAGAACAACAAGAACATTGATTGATTGATTGATTGATTGATTGTAGGGTTTAACGCGCCGACGCAACGCAGGCGATGAGGCGCGCCGTAGTGGAGGGCTCTGGATTAATTTTGACTTTAACGTGCGCCGAAATCTCGTACACACGGGTGTTTTTGCTTTTCGCCTCCATCAGAAAAGCGGCCGCCGCGGCCGGGAATCGAACCCGCGACCTCGTGCTCAGCAGCGCAACGCCTTAGCCACTGAGCCACGAAAACAACAAGAACAAGCAGTGCAGGTATGCAATGGCGAGGGAGAGATGGACGAAGACTTTGAAGCGGTAGGCGATGAAGCATACGAAGGCTTCAAAAGGACAATGTACAAATAAAAGACTTAGGTTGCGTTTGGTTTGACTTTTGCTTATGAGCGCCATATATATACGCAGGTAAATGGTTCTCAGTGATTTATATGGCACCCGTCGAGTTTAGCTTAGTCATAGGAACGCAGCTCTGCTGTGACATCAGGCTTGCACCGTTGTGAAAGCTGGATTTGGTTTTTGTAAGTGTGTGCAGTTATTTTTAACAGAGGAGCTGTTCAGGCCGAGCGTAATCCGTCCGTTGCACCACACATTGAAGTGTGAGGAAAAGTGACGAGGAGGGAAGCAGCCCCCGAGCAGGTGTTGGGAGGGTGCGCCTCAAGAAAGAAGATGTGCTTAGGGAGGTTCCGGGAATCGAACCCGGGACCTTTACGCCGTGAAACGTGCAACCTAACCACTCGGCCACATCAAAATCCCGAGGTGCACGGACTTAGCAGCGGCGGGCAACAATGACATGTTCAACCAAACAGAAAAAAAAAAACTTGTTTCTTTACGCAGTGCGCAATACCTACAAAGAAAAAAACGTCAGATAAGAATTTTTTGAAGTATTTAAAGCAGAAAATATAAATTTAAAGCAGAAAAATAAGTATACCTAACAACGAATTTAGGCGCCCATAGCGTGCTAAACTCATTCAATCTTGCCTTCTCTGGCTGCCGAAATGTACACATAGAATTCGGAGGTTGGAAATAAATCACAAAAAAGGAAAAAAAAAGTGCTAGCGGTTGTCATAAAGACGACACCCTGTTCAGCCAATGTTGACATGTGTGCGGCCTTGTAGGGCTTCGTATGCCGGTAACTTGAGAGCTGCGTCAGCTGTTTTTCCTTGTTTTCCTTTCCACGTCGTTTTGACCAGGATGTCAATCTCTTCGCATTGAAGGCGGTTCTGTCGAATAATCTTACCTGGGATGTCCTCTTCTGTGATGTCCTCCTGAATTCCCGCTACTTTGACTTCGGGTAGCTTCTGGTTTGGAGCCTTCACTTCGAGAAATGCTCTTGTCTCCTCTCACTTCTGTATTACCTCTTCTAACTTACGCAGAGCTTCCTTGGACGTTGACGTGACAAAAATTCCTTGCTTGCCCCGTCTCACAGTCACATTTGTTACCCGATTGCATGGTTCGATGGAATCGCACTTCCCATGTCTGGATGTTTTTCTGAATGAGTTTTGTAATGCCATCCGCTCTTAGCGTGTTTGACGTGGCTATGGCAGCGTAAATGCGTTTGTCCTTGGCTTCCTTTTTTCTGCGTCAGTAGCTCTCGCTGAATTTCCAGCACATCCTTGCGCCAGAGCTCCGGCATAGCCCTTGTCAGTCCGAGCGATGATCCTCATGCCCTCCTGCAACCCAGTGGCGTGTCCTCGTAGACGTTCTCCTTCGTGGGTCACTTGCATGAACATTCCCTTGACATTGGTGCATCCGTTGAGGAGGGTGTCCATATAGGCTTGAACTTCCTTGTTGTCTTGGCATTGGACAAAGATAACTCATGAATGTTGGTCTGATTTATCCATTTTGGAGTGGACGCACTTCGATGTTGCTTTTTTCCCTCTTTTCGCCTTTTTTGATCTCTGGCAGCAATGGGGTAAAGCTTCCCTCCTTTTTTGGGCGTAATGACGGCAATTGCGGGTTTAGTGTAGGGCCCTCTTGGGTCTTCTCCTTGACTTGAGAGGTGTTCGACCCGTTGATTTAGTGCTTTATGGTGGAGTGTTTGGCTGGTTTTTCCTTCGTCTTTTTTGTTTTGTTTTACTCCAGAGTCGTTGATGCGCTTTCTGTTCCTCCAAAACGTTGCCTTCTCAGAGGCGTTTCTTTATCTTCGGTACGCAGTGTTCTTGCTGATGGGTCTAAATCTGAGTCTTATAGAGGATTCTTTGCCGGCATCGTCTCTCCTCGCGATCTCCGCTGTCATCATTCGAACATTGTTGGCAGTTTTTTGGGTTGTTTACTTGCGGCTGTTTTTATTTATTTCGCCGCGTCATAATTCAGTCCGTGCAATAGCTCCTTCCACACATCCCTTGATTATTGCGCAGTCCTAAATACGTACAACGTCCGGCATTTGAGAGAAACACTGGCTTATCCGCTAAAACGTTTTTGAAGCTGATTAACTGAAATGGCCACTAAGTTTAGCGTAACACACCAGGCGCTCAGGCAATCTCGATGTGCACAAACCGGTCAAGATGGCTGCGCTCTGGCTTTAGGGCACAGCTGCCCTTCAACAGCAGAGCTGTTTAAAGGGATAGACAACCAATTTTTGTCGAGTAATCCCAAATGAAAGGGCTTGACTTATTGAATTATTGGTCTTGGGAGTTTAAAGCGCCGATGCTACACAGGCGATAAGGCGCACCGTAGGGGAGGGCTCCGGATTAATTTTCACCCCCTGGGGATCTTTAACGAGCGCCGAAATCTCAAATAAACGCGCGTTTTTGCTTTTCGCCTCCGCCAGGAAAGCTTCCGCAGCAGCCGGGAATCGAAACCGCGTCCTTGGGCTCTGTAACGCAAGGCCTTCACTTACAACATTTTTGAAGCG
Organism: Haemaphysalis longicornis; assembly: GCF_048455015.1. Taxonomy (NCBI): domain Eukaryota; kingdom Metazoa; phylum Arthropoda; class Arachnida; order Ixodida; family Ixodidae; genus Haemaphysalis; species Haemaphysalis longicornis. The sequence goes on from NW_027526361.1 coordinate 83,409,200, forward strand.
AAAAGGTTTTGCTGATAGTGCTCTAGAACTTCTGAAATCGAAAATTTTAGATCTATCAGCCATACGTGCCCGCCGAAAGAAATGCTGGCAACCATCACAGTGAGCCAGGCGGCCACACGCTTTTCACTGCACATGATATTAAAACTTGTGTCCGGCTAAACAGAAATCATGCGCTACATTTACTCTTCCTCTATGGGGTTTTTGAATCAGGTGTTGAAATCGACGGAGTTGTTTGGTAACGTAACGTAGTGTCACGTTTAGACGCTACGTGTCGCCACTTTTCAGACTTCAATACTTTCAGTGCATAATAATAGAATTATTTCCACATGTTTATTCAGAAATGCCGTACGGTTATCCCTGTATGTAAAGCGCTCGCTTCATAAGAGCTAGACGGCATGCGCTCCACAAAAACTGGTTGCCTGTCCCTTTAAGCTGGGGCTTTGTCCGATGGCGTCAGCAAGAAAAAAATATCCAAGACAAAAATCGCGCCAATCCACCCCGTGAATGTGGTTGGAAAGCAAAGCTGTAAACAGCACCCATAACGATTGCCCATGCGACGTCACTTAAATTCACTAACACTGCTCTAGAAATAGTAAAACCAGAGAAAAGTGAATTGCACTTAACCACACCATTTATTACTTCAAAGAGATATTCTTGGTAAGGTTAAATCAATGCATGATGCATGAACGGTGTTTGCTTGAGTTGTATTGGTGTAGCACAAGCGTGGAAACTTTTTTTATAAAATTAAAGCTCCAACACGGTGTTAGACGATCTGACTTCTCCGTCTCTGCGCCGCGGACAGAGGCGACGAGATTTGCGGCGCAGAAGGAGCAGAAGGAGGCAGAAATACTTCTGTTCAGATTTCTGAACGGCCCAGAGTGCAGCCCTGGGGAGTGATTCTTTCTTCTGTGGGGCCTATATGCAGACCGCGCGGCCTGTGCTCTGTCCACCCGCTGAAGCTGGGTAGGTTGAGAGGGCCTGGACAGCAGCATCTCCCATTGCTCATGTTGGGTAGTTGACGGAAAGAGAGGAGCGTGCTCAGGGCTAAAGTCGCACATCCCGATTACGGGGTGGAGTGTTCTTACTTCTGAGCAAAATTTACATTCAGCGTCGTAGCGATTCGGATGCATTAAAGGGACACTGAAGTGATATGTAAACATTGCGGGATTACTTGCGCAAATTGTAGTCCGGAGTCCCCAGACCATGTTTCGACCATCCTGGGGGCGTTTACGCGATTATATTTAGTAGAAAAATTAATTCGAAAAAAAACTCCCACCTCCCCTCGCGGGAACCCCTGTGTAGATGCGACGCATAGGCGGAGCGGCGAAGGGAACGCGTTTTATAGCGCTCATAACGTTGAGGGGACTGCGTAAGCTGGTCCCAGTCGATGACGACGTTGGCGTACTTGTAAAGCGGCGTGGACTCTAGGTGTTTGAGCCAAGCGTGGATGTTGCTTCGCCGGAGAACGGCACACCGGTTATATGCGCAGCGCGCCCGAAGGAGAGGAAACCGCGGAAGAGAGAGTACTGCACATGCGCCGGCCCCAGCGCGTCTGCCGCGGCTATGACGCAACGTGCCGCGGCTATGACGCAACGCAATCCAACACAATCCACTTTAATCCAATCCAATCCAAATCCAATCCAACCGAATCCAAGCCAAGCCAAGCCAATCCAATCCAATCCAATCCAATCCAATCAAACCAAATCAAATCAAATCCAATCCAATGCCCCTCGCGAGAGAGTGTTCGTTATCGGAGAGGAGAGGGGGTAAGCGGCGGAGAGCGGCGGAGAGCGCAGCTCGCGCGGCGAGGAGAATGGCAGAGGGGTGGACAACGCCGACGACAACAACGACGACGACGCCGGAGGGACAAGGCGAGTGAATCAGATGCTCTGCATCTAAAACTCCCACCTCCCCTCGCGGGAACCCCTGTGTAGATGCGACGCATAGGCGGAGCGGCGAAGGGAACGCGTTTTATAGCGCTCATAACGTTGAGGGGACTGCGTAAGCTGTTCGCAGTCGATGACGACGTTGGCGTACTTGTAAAGCGGCGTGGACTCTAGGTGTTTGAGCCAAGCGTGGATGTTGCTTCGCCGGAGAACGGCACACCGGTTATATGCGCAGCGCGCCCGAAGGAGAGGAAACCGCGGAAGAGAGAGTACTGCACATGCGCCGGCCCCAGCGCGTCTGCCGCGGCTATGACGCAACGTGCCGCGGCTATGACGCAACGCAATCCAACACAATCCACTTTAATCCAATCCAATCCAAATCCAATCCAACCGAATCCAAGCCAAGCCAAGCCAAGCCAATCCAATCAAATCAAATCCAATCCAATGCCCCTCGCGAGAGAGTGTTCGTTATCGGAGAGGAGAGGGGGTGAGCGGCGGAGAGCGGCGGAGAGCGCAGCTCGCGCGGCGAGGAGAATGGCAGAGGGGTGGACAACGCCGACGACAACAACGACGACGACGCCGGAGGGACAAGGCGAGTGAATCAGATGTTCTGCATCTAAAATGCTGTCCTCCTCTCTTTACGCTCGCCCATTTTCTGCGGCGTTTTCGTGTGACGTCGAGAGGAGCCGAGCTCGCAATTGCCTGCACTACTGCACGGCTCCCCTGCCTTCAGACAGTCAGTCGGCCCAGCGTTCCGTCCGCCGGCCGCCTACGGGTCATCGCAATTCGTTCGCTCAGTTGAAACGAAGCCAGGACACGCTTGTGAATGGTAGAATCTGCCTTTCTTTCTTTGGTTAGTTTGTACACGGTATCTAGCTCCAAGTCAAGGCCGCTTCACACAAGCGCTGCACAAGCGCACATGCGACGCTTCGCTGACTGGTACGCCAGTAGGAAAATATAAGGCCTCTTGAAGGCGGGAGAAGAGTCAGCGAAGTCAATATAGGTACTAAGGAAATAAAATCAACTGATATTTTTACCGTACAGCGTAAAACTAGGGTGCGGGAAGCACGTTTTTGCGCTGGGCGAACAAGCACAGCGGTCAGCAGCACGACTACGCATCTGCGAACGCTTTTCCGTCTACGAAATGCAATTGCTAGACGTGAGCTATTGTGGAAACTCGGGCGACGCTTACTGCACGAGCGCAATACAACAAATAGTCACCTAAGCTGCTTGAAATGCCAAAACTAAATAACAGTGTAAACTGGTTGTACAATATATACCCTATATTACCAAGGCCAGCGGAGCCCGCTCCGTGGCCGAGTGGTTTGGGGCGCTAGATATGCCGCCGCAAGTATTTTGCAAGTCAGGAGTTCGAATCCCCACAGGTACGTGCTTTTTTTTTTGCAAGTCAGGAGTTCGAATCCCCGTGGGTACGTGCTTTTTTTTCTGTGAGTTAACTTTTTCGTTTTCCGCCGATGTTTTCTATATTGAGTTCACCTTTTTTTGGGCCTCAACGTTCATGGCTCCACGAACTAGTTCACAAAACGCGCGCAGGCCGGCACTGGCGCGCTAGCGAGTTCTCGTTGGCGTGCTGTTGCCATAAGCACCGACTGCTTGCAGGCAGTGGGCACAGGCCAGAATGAACAGACCCTTGGCCTGGTGCGAACACGTTTTTTACGATACAGGCATGAGGGAGGCAAGCTCCAAATATGGGGGAAAAGCGCATGACATTTGGGCGTCTGCGTGTACGCGGGGGGCGTTCATGCACTGCGTAGGTTTCGGCTAGTGAATGCTACGATTCCAAGCCGTCCTAGGAGGCTTATCTTTATGCATTTTTACAGCTGACAACATGGAAGAAGCGTGGTACGATGATTACTGAGTTATTGAGAATGCCCATCCAACAACGCCAACGGTTGTGTTTTACAGAACCGAAACCGAAACTTGTTTGGTTGCTCACCTTGGGCATCGTCCAATCACGGTGCCCGCTCCTCCTAACGTCACAGCTTTAGTTGGTGCGGCCGCCGCAAACCGCGCATGGTAGTTTTTCTTCTTTCGCGCTTTGTAAAATAATTACCGATTTGTCAATCGTAAAAACGATGAAAAGTGTGCTAATTTGAGCCAGTCTACGCAGTGCAAGCAAAAACGGGAGCTTGACAAATTCACTTCAGTGTCCCTTTAAGTGAAGACACGTAGGCTGTGGGAAGGAGCCCGGGTTTTATAAGCCGTAGGGTAGTTAGTTGTTTTCTGCAAACGTCAGGGCAAGGCAAAGATACGGTCTGTCTCAGAAGGCGATAATGCTGGGTTATCTCCCTGAACGTGACAAGTGAGTGACTGTCCTCGTGCAGCTCCATAGCACGGGAGGTGAAAGCACAGGCTTGTTGGGTGGGCGTATTTGTTGCCCTCCATTGAAGCGTGAGGGGGGGTCCAGATGAGCTGAATGGAACCGTTTGGGGAATGTTTTTTTTTAGCACGCGCCGTGCAGGTGAGGACACCAAACCCAACTGTTAATTCCAGTAGGCTGGCTGGGAATCGGTTACTACCCTCGGAACCCCTGGTTGAGTGAGAGCCAGGGTGATGGCTGCCTCTTCTGCTGCCGTCATTTCTTGGGTCTTAAGTGAGGTAGACGCAAGGAGGTTGGTTCTGGAGGTAGCCACGATGATGGCGTATTGCTGCCCTCGATGTTTGGAGGCGTGTGTGTAGATAACTGCATGATCCCCACCGAGTGTGGTGTTTAGCTCTTGAGCCCGTGCTTTTCGGTGACTCTCGTCATGTGAGGGGTTCATATTTCTAAGCAAAGGGAACATCTTTAGTTTTTTCGTCAAGAGTCTGGGAGTACGTCAAGCGGAGTGAAATTCTGGGCTGCCCAGCCAATCTGGTGAAGCATGCGGTTACCCACCGCAGTTCTGAGTCGGACCTTCTGGTTAGAAAGATGGCCTTCTATCAGCTCTTCCACCGTGTTGTGGAGCCCCGTGCTAAGCAGCCTCAGTGTGGACGCACTCTTGAGAAGACCAATGGCCTGCTCTACCGCCTTTCTACTCATTATATAAAGCATCTCTATGTCTTCCTTGTTGAGAAGAAGACTGGGGGTTGACGTAAGTGACTCTCGAGAGGACAAAAGCTTCAATTAATCGAAAGGTGCCGGATTATTTGAGGCCTCGCTTCTTGGTGGCAACTCTCCTGGTCATTTGTAAGGTTTGATTAATGCTGTTTTTGAGGCGCTGCAAGGAGACGTCACTCTTGGTGTTAGCCTCGAGATGTAGGGCCAGGATGTTGACACTGGTGCTTGGAGTGATGGCCTGGCCATCAAGGAGTATTTGAAGGTATTCCTTGATTTGGTGTGAGGGCGGACGACAAGGAGCTGTGATTTTTTACGTGAACACTGGAGGCCACAGGCTTTAGCATATTGGCGTACTAGAAGTGAGATGCTATGCACTGGTGTGAGCTTGCTTTAATTTTTGTAACTCTTAGCATATGAGCAAAATGCGCACAGGGCCGCTAGATGGGCGTGAGTGGTGGCGTGACGCTTTCACGTGGCATTCAGCGAGAACGCAGGGGGTAAACCCGTAGATGTGCTTGGTGAGTACACCAACTGTCTTCCCCGTCTTCGTGTGGGCTCGTAGCTAAATTGGTAAGACAACGGGCTCTCGCTTTGTTAGTCTATTAGTTCCAGGTTCGATTCCCGGCGGTGACAGTAAATTCTTTTATTTGTTCGCTGGAGTTTTCTGGTGATACCACCGGTCGCGAAAGAACCCTTGGGGGGTAGAGGTAAAAAGCTTTGTTTTAAAAAGACGCTCGCGGTGCCTCCCGAGCGCGAAAGCAGCGCGAGTCAACAAAAAGCGGAAGGCACGCGCAAGCCTCCAGGCCTAGCCTCCCAGCAGGGCTCAGCTCTAGTTGGGCCCAGCTTCCAGCAGCGTCAAAAGCCAGCCTCGCAGCCGGGCTCAACTCTACTCGGGGGACGCTCGGCATACAAGAAGGTTTCCTGGCGCAAGAACAGCGATCGCGAAGCTCAGCCGGCGGGCGGCCGTGCGCTAAAAGAAAGAACATCGCAATACCTAACAACTTTCCGAAGCCTAGCAAAGCTTAGCAAAACCGGAAGAACCAAGGTCGACCCCCAGCGCCGCTGTTTCTCTGGCCTTGCTCTACTAGTGCAAGCTGCTCGAATTTGGTCTTGGCCTTTCTTGTTCCTCACGGCAGATCCAGCCTTAGCATGTTAGGTAAAATCTTCTGTAGCAGCCGAGATGACTTCGGCACGCTGGCGGCCACCTTCCGCTGAGGCGGGGTCGCTCACAACGTCACTCGCCGCGGCATGTACGTATTCGAAGCTGAACCAAAGAGCTTTGGTAGTTTATCGGTGCATATATCTGAAGTGGTAGTGCGCCGTGTGCCCCGCTGCACAAGCCCACATCGCGCACTGGACGGCCGTGGAGGCGGTGGCGCCTTCTGTAGTCCCGCTTGGGCACCTTCACCTGGGTGGGCGTCGAAACGGTGGCGCCATCTCCCGGTCCAGCGGTATATGTTTGCATGGCGTTACTCGAACAAACAGACATTGCGAGACCCTAAACAGCTCCGCTGTTAAAAAATACCATAGAGGCGTTTTTATTTATCATTAGGTTCGCTTTCTATGCTGTGATTTTCTTCCAAAGCCAAAACCACGCCGAGTAATTATAAGACATGCTCCGCGTATTAATGAGAACAAGCTGCATTTAAAATACTGAAGTCGCTGATGCTATGGAAGCTAGGCTGCGCACTGTGTGGACAGGAAATTTGAAGATAACATACTCTTGCAATGGTAATAATAACCAAGCAATGACTAGAGAAAGCATAGAGAGGTTGTCTTAGATGGGCTCTTTGGGCAAACTTACTCCCGCGGAGAGCGTATTTTTCGCAGAAAAAAAAAAACAACATATGAAGGCTGTCACGCTCGAGGCAGCGAGAGCCGTACCGAGAACGTCAGTGCCATGCTCCGGTGTCGCATTTCGTTCGCTCTGAAATTGAATGCGTCTCGTTGGCAGTGCACCCTCGTCACCGTTTCCCCGATGCTGTGTACCTTCTCATTTGAATTTACCTGTCGCATAATCGAACAGCGGCTTCGCTGCTTTACCTTCCCCGAGTAAAGGAGCTTTAAAAAGGGCCGCATTTCCCGCACAGGCTTCGTTTCCTGAGGTAGAAACCCGGAAAGAACCGGTGCTCTGTTTCTCCGCGTTTTGAGACGCGAATCAATTGGAGAGGGAAACACTCTACAGCACGGTCTGGCACAAGCCCTCTGCAAGTAAGACAAAGGGGTCGAAAATGCCCGTATATAAAAGACAAACACTTTGAAACTTTCCGATTCGAGTTTAAAAGACGCCCACCTTTGAGAGAACAAAGCAACCTAGATGGGGGGGGGAAGGGTTTATGCTTGTGGGCAGAAGACGTTATCTCCTGGTGCACTTTCTATAAGCGGGACACACAGTATTTTTTCTTGTTTCCAAATTGCTTTCCAATGTTGTCCTATTTGTGCGAACTCAAAAGGTTGCCATAACTTAAATAATAAATCGCAAGAACGTAAAGCTGGTGGGATAGCAGTATGGAATACGGAATAATCCAATAGGCTTTCGTAGGCTGCAGCTTTTACCCGCAGCGTTTTCCTGGTACACCAACAGCAAAAGCAATAAAAAAATTCCCTACTGGTTTATATAGTACTTGCATCCCTTTTAAATCTATTTTCTTTTAAATGTATTTTATTTCTTGATTTTATTAAAACAGAAATTTAAAAAGGGTTGGCCAGAAAAAAACGATATCTTTGTTCCTGTGTTGAACTTAATCCCTTGTACCACTGCACTCTTCACTATTGTTTTCTGACGGCACTTCAACTTTACTATAGAAACATTGAATTGCATCTTAGATGGTTTGCCAGGCCAAGGGTGTAATCCTATTTGAGGCCTTGAGGCTCTTCCTTCTTAGCCTGGTGCCAGGTGGGGCTTCTACCGACCGCAGAATAGCGGCTGCATTCATAAGCATCCATATAATTAGTTACACAAATAGTTACACAAATTAGTTGCACACATATACAAGTATCCATATAATTAGTTACACAAAGAAACCACTTGTTAACGCGCCGAAAACTTGCAACAGCTTACATAAACATTATGGCAGCCTCAAGGGCCTATATGTACGTTTCTTATTGCTGTATGCATGTTCGCTGTACTATGACCACTGATAATGCGCAAACAGACAGCTGCTTACTGGGAGAATGTTTATTATAGTACGCAGATAATGTGCTCGTGCGCCCAGCCGTCATTCTGGCTGCCTCGCAAGGTTCTTATCAAGGAAAGAAGAAAGAAGAGGGTGATTTCCACCAAGGTGTCATCATCCCTTCTTCCATTAGCCAGTAGAAAAAAGTCGCCCTGCATCAACTGTACTGCGGATTCGCTCAGAGTAAAATACGGTCTTTAGATTCCAGCCCTTCATACGGGATATATTTTTCAACAACAAACCTAGTTTGACATACTATGAGCCTAAGAAATATGAAATAATCAATGAAAGCTCATATATCTCTTACTTATACCTAACAGATTCCTTCCGGTGACTCGACCCGGCGCTCACCCTCCCTCAATTTCAGGGCAGTCCAAAAATACGGCAACAACAGAACCTACCACAACAAGCACCTTCCACTTTCTTCTCCTGGTATGCGTACTATGGGTAGCCTTACCCTCGAGGACCAGATCGTGTTCGTCGGCAGAGCCGAGGCCCCGTCCACGGCACTCGGATTCACCTCAGCCCGAGACCGGGCCTCTTTCACCCTCACTTTTATCCTTCTATAAGGCCAATAAATTGCGTTTAATCCCCGCTGTAGTGTTGAAATTTGAAGAAATGTTGTCTGATTGAGCCTCTCGTTCATATGAGGCATTCACTTTGCAAATTTACAGGCTCTCAATCAAGTGGTTTGGGGAAGCAAGTGAACACTACCTACAAATCTGGTGTAGTTCGTAAGCAGCTTACGTATATCTTGCAAGGGAAGTATCCCTGCCATTTTAGAATCGATCGTAGAAAATTTTTGCGTATTTCTTTAAGACGTTCCTACAAGCGACATTAGCGTACTTCATTAAGTGAACAACGTTTGGAAGGTGAACGGGTGTAGAGGATTTTAGACCTGTGACACAAGAAAAGTCGACGATTGCACGAAATGCGGTGAAAAAAAACAATGGTCGTGCCATGCAACCCTGGAGAGAAAATGAAGAAATGAGGCAACGTTCAGAGCGAGATGAAGGCCGCTTAGTTACATTAATCTGCAAAATTTTTATGAGGTGGCCTACGCCTTGCACAGAAACAACGACTTAGATGAGCTACCCGCCAAACTCCCCTTGGCTGTCTCTTTTGTGGCCACCAACAATCCGGTTCCCGACAGTCGCCACCTTAAACCTTCCGTTGAGTTAGCAATAAATGGAGCGTTTTGGCAAACATTTTCGTCGTTGTTTCGTTCACAGAGAGGCAGAAGAACAGAGACCGACACAGCGAGCTACGAAAGGGGTGAGGTCAGCCGAGCCAGTGGCGGAAACTATAGGTGGGGTGGCGGTGTGTTTACGCCGATTTTCGGCCAGTAGAAATGCGGCTCGTCCCCCCCGTGCGGCCAACGCAGGGCGTCTTGATTCTTCCTTCATTGCTTGGACGTGTTGTAAATACCAGTGTGAAGAGAGTGCAGGGACCAGTAGGCAGCAATAGTGGATGGAACGGGAGTGAATGACGGCGACAAAATGGCGAAACTGGTCGATCACAAAAGGAGCGGCAGGCAGCCAATGTCGCTGCTAAAGAAACCAAATATTTGCGTGAAGACAGTTAAAGCGGAAACCAATGTTTCCACATTCTGTAAGGGGATGTTAGAAACGTCATAATCAGGCTCCTATAACCGGGGCGGCGCGTGCGAATCCAGCTGATCCTAAAATTTGCGAAGTGAGATGCTGCAGCACTCGTAACATTTCACAAATGAATCTTCCATAATTTTAGGTATTTCTCGGTCTCTGCGACAGTCAGTTTGGTTCAAACAAATAGGGTTATATTTGTTTTTCCTTCCCTGTACAAATTGTGCGCGTATCTAGGACTTCATCTTAACTTGAAGTTATCAGTGCCAGTAACAACGAGTCTACTGGTGGTATTCCATGCATAAAACGGGAGCGTAAAATTACTCTGATGTAACGGTCCTGCTTGCACAGCCTTGCTGCTGCATTGAGCAAAGTAGGCACAAATGCGAGAAACCTCGGTATGCTCTCCCTTCACACACGAAGCTGAAAAATTACACGGTACAACGAGAACATACTCTTAGAGAATAATGCATATACAACAATCAGGGGAGTGGTGGGACACGAATGGGGGAGGCCAATGGGACGCCAATGGGGAACTGAAAATCGGCAACCGAATGATGGCGCTTTATACACAGTTATATCTCTTTACGAGTGTGATGGAGACTTGGCTAGTTGGTCGTCTGAGAAGCGGCCTTAACAAATGATCTCTGCTTGGGTATTTCAAATTTTGTAGGCAATAGTAGAACCTAAAGAGCCGTTGCTCGTACTTCCACATTACAGCAGGTATTTTCACCGCCTGTAAGATGATACAGTTGGTGGTTTCATTCGTCGCCAAATATAAAGTAAAATAAGGTAGTATCTTGTTGTAACCAGCGAAATTGTCATTCGGAAGTTTTACAGTGAAGCTGTTTATGGCTAGGGTTCGACAGACTTTTGTGTCCATCAACAAATCTAGGTCGGCCAGTATTCAGTACTCAGATTTGACGCAAAAGCACGATGCGTTCCATAGCGCAAGCAATGATTTTGTTTGCGTCAGACTTTTTATTTATTTGTTTGTTTATTTGTGTGTGTTTATTTGTGTTTGTTTGTGTGTTTTTGTTTCCTTGCTTTATTTAATGTCTCACTGCATTTGGTTCAATATTGACAAATTGCCGTTTTCCATTTTGAACTTCAATTCGTTTCTGTGGCTGTGATGGCGAGGCCGCGTGTAGCCCGTACTCCTGGGCGCCGGACACGCCGAAAATTTCGAAGTGTGCGCGTCGTTTGAACACCAGTTTCTTAGAGGTGGCGTACCCCGAGCCTCCAGCACCCCCAATTTTAGACCCTTTAGCGAGATTGAATGGCTTCCATGAACGGCTAGTCACAGCGCGGCTTCCGGAAAAATTCTCGTTTAGGCAGAATTATACCTAATTTCAGCTTCTTTGGTCATTGGCCGTCATAGAAGGGATGGTTTATGATCCTTAACTGTATTTTATATCTTGCACAACTATACTCGCTAGTGGAGAATCAGGTGTCATCCGGAATGAGCCACAAAGCAAAAAACAAGATGCACAGCTACTGAAGAGAGACAGAGAGAGAGAGAGAGAGAGAGAGAGAGAGAGAGAGACAGAGAGAGAGAGAGAGAGAGAGAGAGAGAGAGAGAGAGAGAGAGAGAGAGAGACACAGAGAGAGAGAGAGAGAGAGAGAGAGAGAAACATTTATTTGGGAACGAGAGGTTACAAAATGAAGGAAGTTCATACTAGCGCTTAAGACTTGTAGGTAGCGAAGCTGTACGCAATCTTTGCGACCATCACGATGGTTTAGGCCCACTATTGCAGCCGATTACCTCCTTCGTCGCTTCTGCAACGACATTCACTCTGGAGTGAAGCAAAGAGCGGAGTAGCAACGACCTTCACTCTGGAGTGAAGGTCGTTGCTACTATATCATTGCAACTATAAGTGTGACTTTCTTCATTTTCTTGGAGGTGGTAATCATTAGACATCACCCTGGAGAGGCGTACGCTATGACGTGTCTTACTCGTCCTGAGCAAGTGTTGCCACCATCACGGCGAACGCTGGAGTTGTTTCTTTGGCCAATCTTGGCCAATCTCCCTAAGTAGGTATGCATGGTTTGCGAAGTGTGCGAGGAGGCGCGGGCAGGTCTCCGCCAGGCACGCACACACGAGCACTCGGCATTGTTTTTTTATTATTATTATTATCTGCCGGGCAGTCGCCGCGAGGCACGCACTCACGTGCACGCGCTCCCCGGAGCTCAGCAATTTCTTGCGATTTTTAACTGCGGACACGAAAAAATAACGATTTGCTAAACATCTTCGCTGTTGATAAAACTTTGCAGCTGGCGTGTCCTTCCGTCCATTGTCTCGGCTTCTTACTCTCCTCTCCAGGCTCGAGGAACAAAGAACTTTGAAGGTTTTCATCTCAGAACTGAAATAACGTGAATATTAAAAAAAAAATCCCTCCCCATTATGTTTCCAAAGACGACAACACGGCCTGGCCATTACGGTGCGAAAGCTTAGTTTGTGCGCCGTGAATCAATTATTTTGCCTGCGCTTGTCTGAGGCCCGTCTGTTTTGTCTGGGAAATCCGTACTGAAATAATCACCTAATCGTATTCGGCGTTTATATAGGCCCGGTAGGGTACTTTTTTTTTTGCTAAACATGAATACCGGTTTTTAAGTTAATTTGAAAGAGATGTAGGTCATAAATGTTGGAAAAGAAACAAAAGAATTGCTCATTAATGCCACAATAACGGCCGCTTCTTCGTAAAAATTGAAGAGCTTGGTAACAATGCGGCCAGCAATTCCTTTGTTCTATTATCCTCGCGGTCACGAAGAAAGTTCATCAATTGACCGTAATAATACGTCTTCTCTTTCAACCGCCCCCTGCAAGCATCTGTTGCGGGTGCCACTGAAAATACAGGAGGTTAAAATAGACGCAAAGCAAAAAGGAGAATCGACGGGCATCTGAAGTTGAGACAATTTACTCTTTCTTTTGGGTTCATAAAATAAATCTAGAAGCCTTGTTACTGTATCAGGATAAAAGTAGCGATGAACAGCCGTTTCTGAATAACAGGTTACGGTACACAGCGATTCATAACCGGAAACGTTGATTAAGCCATACCGTAATTTCTTACTAGCTCCTTTTAGAAGCAACCGTAAGCTGCGTATGCCGAGAGTACAATACCACAAATTCTGGAAGTTCACTGGATTCATTTGTTAGTACTGCTGCTCGCACATATGACACTAAATTCTTTATTTTTAGCTTTCCCAAACCACAAAACTGCTTAGCGTGAGTATAGCTGTTCTTTGTTCAAATACTCGATGCCCCAAAATACAGAGGCTATTCAGCGTGAGTATTAAACTAGAGGCCGCCCTTGGTATTCAATCTGCACGTTTCTGGTGTCAAATAAATCATTTCTCCCGTAAAACCACCTCTTCTGTATATAGGTCAACGACATCTGAAGCTGTGAAGAATTCCACACTTCGGTTCCGTTTCAGATGTGCACAGAGATTACTTGTTGCGCTAGCAGTAGAAGGGTAATGCCATAAAATTTTGACCGGCCTCATTGTGCGGGCAGAAAAAAAAAAGGGGGGCAAGAAACGGGGAAGCGGGAGAAACAAGCAGAGCGCGATTGACACTTTTAAAGTTCTAAAAGAGGCCGGGGATGAATTAGAGCGACAGCCAATCAGGCGCGTGAGCGGAGAGGGATGGCGTCTATTTCGCCGCTGACAGCATTGCATCCTCCCGGCTCTATATAGGTCCTCCAAGCAAGGGGAACCCTCGTTGTTCGGACACGTTTGGACGCTTGGCAGCGGCGCTCATTTGCACTGATGCGTAGTGTAACCGGCTGTGTGCAGTGAGAACAACGGCATTCATGCGCCAGAAATGGATGGTATAGGAATCACAAAATGCTAAAACTGCTCACCAACGACAGGCGCAACGTGGATCATGTTCCCCCGCTAAGCGAGCAAAGGTGACCACTTAGACAGATGAAGGACGCAAAACACGGTTTGTGCGGTGGGTGATTGTCGATTTTTTTCAAAAATAACTTTATTTACAAGAATTAATATGAGTACAGTTGACATAGGGGCAAGACATAGGACGTGAAATTACGAGAGCGCCTAGAAGGCCTAATATTACCAATGAACACACAGGCACATAGATATATAGGAAGAAAGGTCTCAGTTATAGGCAATAACAAGGCTTGTAGCATGAAAATCAAATTTCACAATGCATCAAGAAAAAAAAACGCCAATAACAGGTTGCGAACTCCGCGGTATATATACAAAGCTTGAATGAGACTGGACTAGAGAAATCAAAAGAAAAGAAAACTGGAATAAAGAAATGGATCAGGTAAGCACTGCCGTGTGCCGTATCTAGCGTGCGTGCCTTCCATACCCACTCACCCCTTGCAGCGTATGCGCTAGACGGGGTAAGTGGCAAATAGCGGGCGAGAAACGCCTACCTGTAGACTTCTGAAGCTGGCGGAAAGCGTCGTGCCGAACGTGTCCTGAAGTCTGCCAGACAGAGGTAAAATGCCATTATAATGCGTTTCTCGAAACCTACATTTTTCTTCCATTAGTGTTCGCATGAACGTCAGGCACTGAGTCCTTATCACAGCTTTTGCTAAAAGGGAGTTTAAAGAATTGAGGCGCGTGAACTAAGTTTTACTATTTGGGATGGCAATGAGGCGTGTGGAACGCGATACCGGTCCTTTCGTAGCTAGAGCTTTTTATACGGCACAGAATGACTGTCGTCGTAGCTTTCGATTTGCATCTAGCGTTTGCGCACTTGTAAGCATGCAATAAATGCTGCGATCAATTTTCACTAAAAAAGTATTTCCCGGACACCTACTAGACCCGCGTGACATATACAACCTTCTTGTAAAAGTGTTCTATTGTGCCGATCACCCTTGAAGAAAGGGGACATAGTTTAGTTTTGAATTTTCTCGCAGTATCCACTTGCAGAGAATAAAATAGAGCTCCAGAATTATTTGATTGACTTCCGAAAGGCCATTACAAACAGAAATACCTATCTACCCATGTTTTGTTGTATGGCTACTTCGCGGACTCGCTACAGCCAGTGCCGTCCCGATTTCTGAAACGTCTAGCAAGAAACTTCTTACATGCCCGTTTCTTCACGGAGGGATGCTTCAACAGTAACCATAATTAGAAGAATTAGGGAGGCGATCGGGGCAATGTTTAGGAAGTGTCAACACAACTGCACTCTTCACAAAGAAGCCTAGGTCCGTCCTCCCGCGAACGTGCGTTCTTTCTTGCTGGCATAAAAACAATTGAGTAAAGAAATAACGATTGCTGCTCAGATATAAAAAAGGGGGTACGAAGATTTCGTTACCTGGTGCAAACAAACGAAAGAAAAAAAGAGGATTCATATAACATTGGCTGTGATACTAGAACGTTTATTCTTCATTTTCTGAAGAAGCACTCCTAAATCTCAACACATAAAGTGAAGGTCGACAAAAATGAGAGGTACCTATCTGGGTCTGACCAAACAGATCTGATTTTTCATTTGCTAAGTCGGTGACTGACTGCAGAGTATTTCCAATCATTGCTTATTCCTGGATGGATTTTGTATTTCTTTACTGCCTCTTAACGTCGAAATATAGCTTTTATTGCCGGATTTGATTGAGATTTCTTTGTGCACCGAACTATTCCGAATCGACACCACCAACATCAACCATGCGCGTTTGCGTTGGGAGGTTAGCGGACTGCTGTTTGTTGTCTACGTCTCCCGTATTGAGTTTTATTGCCTTATAGGACTTGCCCACAAGGCGTTCAAGAAACGTGGATATCAGGCACACATAATGAGCAGTGATGGGTTTTGAGTTATCGAGGGATTCCATAATAAAAAGCGCGAGAAATTATTGGGCTTTGGGAGTGAGATCAAAGGCAAGGATGAACAGAAAGTTCGGTGCGGCTTCATTTCAGGGACCGATGATGCCTAGGAAGGGTTTTGAAAATACCATAATACATAGTATAACAACAGAGGACGGTGGTACTTTCTTCTCAAGCCTTACCCTGACAGCTAAAAAGGTCCCGGAGCTCCTTGCCTGGTAAACAGACAAGGAGCCCATCCGCCGGAACTTGACCACGGCTCCGACGGCCACCGTTTGTGGTTTCTGCCTTCGCCTTAACACTCCTTACCACGGTTGGTTACAGTGTGAGTATGAGGGTTCGGGGTCCGCGGTGTCACCAGTACCGTCACCAGGATTACTCAAGGTACCCCGTGCGGGGGGGAGGGCTCGTTAAAGACTTCAAAGATTACACTCGGCATGGCGAGTTGTATGATGTGATCGTGAAGTCTTTGACCAGTTTTGTAATATACATGTTCTCTATCGTCCCTTAATACTACATTTTGCGGCCTCCGATTTTCATTGCGCCTTGATGCTAGCCGTACCGACGTTTAATGTCCTATTGCCGCACTAGACAAAGCTGTTTGAAGAGTAGAACGAATCACAATACTTGTGGGGGAAAGTTTAGAATAATCGAAAAAAAAATGCAGCCTGGGGATGACGATCCTCTGCTCCTTGCTCTCAACTTAAGCAAAGAAAATACCCAAAGAGATAATTGAGGCAGCGACACATTTCGGCTGCTTAAAAAAACTAGATAAAATTCCACACCATGAAAATGGTGCGACTACTAGTTAAATCATGGAATTATTCTAGTGCTATGTTGGCAAAGTTTTGTGTGAGTTCGGGGACTCGCACGAAACGGGTAATCACGGGGAGGGGGTTGGCCGCTAAACCTCTGCGTCTGCGCAGTGCTCTCTTCCTGTGCAACGATGAATCATTACTGGGACTCGCACGAACCAAATACTGTTACCTTGGCCCGTACACATCTGGTGGTATGTGCTATCGCCCTTGTTAGCCTTAACTGTTAAGTAGCCCTAACTTTGGGCCTACGACATGCCAAGCCGAGTTAAACATTGTACAGCCAGAGATTTTCAAAGCAAAGCTCTGCTCATCCCATCGAGCGGTTTCGCCACTGCGGTAAATTTGACCTTCATTTCACCGCAGCGGCACCGTATCCATGGCAACGCACACCGTGACTCACCGGGCCGAGCTGCGCCGACGGCCAGCGTTCGCCGCTGCCTCCACCACCTCCTGCTTGTGGCGTGCGCTCTGCGCAGCTGGTTCGCGCTGTGTCGCCCGCTGTGCACGTCAAGCTGCGGGCACCGGTTAACGTCGTTACGCGTCAAAAAGTAACGTTAAGTCTAACGTTAGGCCATCGCATAGCCGCGTCCACGTTCCCTCTGCGGTGAAAGCATGAAACGAAAATTACCATGGATAAGCGTTGGTTAAAGGTACACTGAAGACAACCAGCAAGATCGCTTCAAACGAAAGTCTGACCTTCTCATGGAATTTTGGCCTTGATTCGTTGCCGAAAGATCCCACAATTTCTGAGTAACCTGTAATAAATCTCCAATCAAACGTGATGCAAACAGCGGCTGAAGTCGCTGTTTGCGTCGTGATAAACAGGGACCAAGCGCTGCAGCTTTGATATATAGCGGCATAAAAGCAAATGACTACAACGCTAGCGTACCAAACGGTTTGGTCAGCTTCGGCCGCTTTCCAGAATTCCCTCATCTTTACCATCGCCGGATCCCCAAGCAAAATGTTCCTCCATGGAAATCGTCATCACAATTGGCGCTTTGTTGAGGAAAAAAGTGGTTAAGCTGCATCGGTGGTGCAAGGCTGCAGGAACAGCAGAGCTGGCGGCCCCTCTCCCTTCGTCAGAGACCCCGCCGTTTTTAACGAAAGCTACGAGTAACCCAGAGGAAATAATTTTGTGCGCCAGGAATGCCATTTTGGCTCAAACGAATAGGCGCTGGTTTCATAACGCGAGGGCCCGAGGTTTGACTCTCACCACGGGAAGCGCTTTTGTCTTTCTAATTGAAGGTTTTATGTTCCCGTTGCATAACTTAAGACCGGGTTAGACAGTTCCGCCGTATAAGTATATTATGGTCGGGATCAATCTGAAGGTGATCCCTCGAGTGGCATGATGATGATGATGATTGGTATGGTCTCCCCTTTGAAGCGGGGTGATGACATGTCATCTTACCAAAAAGGACTAATATAATCATCTTTTACACTCTTGGTTTAATACTAGCGCTGCTTAGGGCAGGCACTAAAGCTTATTAGGCCCGTAATACTTTTTTTCCCTGTTACAGGTGGTGACTGTCCTAGGCAATATTCCCCTCTCTGCTTTTCGTCCACCAGCATTCTAATCTTCTTTTCGTCCCTTCGACAGCCTCGAAGTTAACTTCCTCTGTGATACCCGTAAATCCTAGGGCTTCTGAAAGCCCAATATTCCCTTCATGTAGATTTGGATGGATACCCTCACATTCTAACACTATGTGCCGCATAGTTTCTGTTTCTTTTCCGCAGACCACGCATACCCCATCATTTTGTGAATACTTCCCCACAAAACTCTTAGTTCACAGGCGACCTGCTCTAGCCTCAAAAAGCAAAGCACTGCCCTGGGAATTATCGTAGAAATTTTCCTTTCTGATGTTCAATTTCTCAGCTCTGTACATCTCTAACGACGTTTTACCTTCCATTTTTTCCCGCCATTTATTCGTTTCAATCTGCCTCGCCTCTTTTTTGGTTACGTTGGCTGTTTTGGATTCTCCACTGTTCTTTCCGTATTTCATCGTTAGCCTTCTAGTCTTTCTTAACCACTGCGTGTCCACGCTTTTCAAGTGTAGGTACCTAAAAACCTTAGCTGCCCACCTTCATTGATCCATTGCCCTAAACCTCATCTCAAACCATATTTTACTCTGAGCTTCTTTAACTTCGAACGACGCCCAGCCCATATCTCTCTGAACTGCTTCGTTAGTTGTTTTTCCATGCGCGCCTAAGGCCAAACGTCCTACCGTTCTCTGGTTTACTTCAAGGCCTGATAGAACGTCTGATTTTAAGCAGATTACAGCATTGGCAAACGTGAGACCCGGAACCATTACTCCTTTCCACATTCCTCTTACTACTTCATATTTGTTATACCCCCACAGAGCTCTATGCTTCATTATAGCTGTGTTTCGCTTTCCCTTAACCTTAAGTTGCTCCTCGTGAGTTCTTAAGTAGTAATCCCCTTCGTTTATCCACACTCCCAAATATTTATATTCCTTCACTCTAGGTAATTCGCCTTGCTGGATAGACACTACATCAGTGGTAGCGTCATTGAAAGAACAAGCAGAAGCACCATCTTGCGGGTTGCATCAGGATGGTATCATGCAAAAGACAACGAGGGGATGTAGGCACGGCTACCTTTACCTCCAAAGTACTGAAACAAGACGCTGTGTGGTTGAAAGGCCAACGGATTGATGCTTCCGCGATCACCCTCAAAATGAGGCCGCGTGAATCTTGGCATCGAACCAACCGCTGGTGCGTAGCTCGCACGCTTTCTCGCAAAGCGGTACCGCCCACTCAAGCATGGACGAGTAGCGCCCAAATCAGCCAGGAAAGACGTTGCACTCTGCCACGTCCTAACTCTACACCCTTTATGCGCTTCCCTTACGGCCTTCGCATTGGGGCGTCTTGGTGCCTGCCGCCGCAAGTTCGGGGTGGCGCTGCCGGGTAACCGTTGGTCCGCCGCCGCCAAGCGCGTTTACAGGCACAGAGTGTGCCGCTAGGTACTGTTACATAGGCGTGCGCACAAGGGGGGTAGGGGGGGTGACCATCTGAAGGGGGGCGCCAAATTGGCCCATATTTTGCCAATGTAATACATTAAAGTAAACATTTCTGCTCAGAAATATTTTGTATGTGTTGCAATTCCATTTCATTGAAATAAAAATTTTATAACCATCCCTCTTCGCACTGCGTTCGGACCGCTAGGCCTTCGGTGGGAAGAGGTTGGGAGTTGCTGTAGGAAGGGGGGGGGGGGGCGCAGCGGTAAGACTTTGCCCCCCCCTAATCGAGAACTCTGCGCACGCCTATGTACTGTCATATTTGTGAAGCAGAGAGTGCATGGTTGCACATCCTGCGATGAATACGCTGCCATGAACTCCTTTTCGGTAAGCTGCTAGCAGCCAACTTAGTAACGTTGGCCAGCACTCATAGCTGCGAAAACTAATGGTGGCGCCATGAAAAGATGTCTTGAGGATCAGCCACATTGTGGAGAAGTCACTTTGTGTTCTACAGTTCAATGACCTGACATTGGTGCAATCCCATGGGGAGGGCCTTATGGTACAGCTTTTGCCTTCGAACAAGCTAGCATTATTTGATCAGTTAAAGCCTCATCGTCGAACTGCTGTCCATTCAACAATCGGATTTACGATTTGTCTAATATGGCCAAGCTGTTATAAAATTCAGGCCTCGCAAATTTTTCCGCAAAATCAACCGGAAAAACTCGCACAGCGGGGTAGGAACATAGATCACAAGGAATACAATTTTTTTAATCTGTAAACAGCGGATTGGAACATTATAGTTGCAGAATACTAGACAACCAGCCTGCCTTTGTATTTTTTCTACCCTGTTTAATTTTTCAAGACGCGTGTTTCATATGTAGTTGCCTGATTGTCTGTATTGTGCAGATTAGGGTGAACTTCTTGCAAAGTTTGTACTGCATCGTAGACGTGCAGTCCCTGTACAATGCGGTCACAAATACGCAGGGCAGACATCGCGATGTTTGAACGTACGCTTGCGGAAGCATCTGCGGGACGTTAAGAGCGGGCACACTGGGCAATCTAGTAACGTTGCACTGGGCAGCTCAGTTCACATTGCCGTAAATGCAAATGCACGCCTCTTTTATACGAGATTGTAGGGATAGCTAAGCATAAAAACCAGCTCGCGAAAGAAACCATTGGGACACTTTAAATGGCTCACCTTAATCAGGCTTACATAAGCAGGTCGTCTTTGGGTTTATCGGCCAGATAAATTGCGTGTCTTGCCCTTAATAATTCCATACGGCCGCAGCCAGCTTTATCTGCCTTGTTTTTTTTATAATTTTCTGTGGTACCAGGTGTGGTAATTGTCGGTTGTTGCCTAGTTATCTGTAAGAGCACGAGCAGTGTCAAAATATATTGTCATGTGATCCCCTGACAGATGGATATGTACGCTGTGGAGTCTATTTTTTTTTTTTGCTGATACGCATATTTTTTGTGTAATATATGAGAGTTTTTACGAATACATGCTGATTGATTGAGTATGGGGTTTAACGCACCGACGCTACACATGTAATGAGGCGCGCCCTTGAGGAGGGCGCCGATTCATTTTGACCACCCAGGTATCTTTAAGGTGCGCCCAAAATCTTGAACACAAGGGCGTTTTCGCTTTTCGTCTCCACCAGAAAAGCGGCCGCCGCGGGCGGGAATCGAACCCGCGTTACTCGGCTAAAAATAAATGCTAGTTAAAAGTAGCGCTTGTCCCTCTCGTCTTCCTCCGTCCTTGGGGTAATTTTTGGCATTTTACACATCTACATTAGGCAGTTCTTGTGGGGTTTGTTGCTTTTATATTCAGGTATAGTTATACGAAATATGCTACTTTACCCAAATTGTATAAATCTTGGCACAAAATCAAGATTTATTTGTCAGGGTGTGCCTCAGGTCAGGAATGTTGCAAGCGAATATACATACGGGAACAACTTTGCTCTTATCTTATTGCGTAAACAACTGCCTTGCGTATATCTCGTTTATATATCAGAACAAAAAACTTTGGACCACATCAGCTACAGCAACTAACCCGTTTCATGCGGAAATGTCGCCGAGAAAGCTCACTGGTTTTGCTGTCGACGCTCATGCTGCGCCCGCGCTTGCCTTGTTGAGAGAGGCGGAGCTTGCGGTGAGGTGGTGCCGCCCTCTTGCGGTCCCCCCCCCCCAACTACGAGTCAGAAAAAATCCCATGCGCAGAGCTGGCATTGCGAGGGCCGTAAGGGGAGCACGGAAAAAGAGCCGAGTCCGGCCGTGGCTCTGCACGTTGCGCAGTACAGGGGCTGGGCGGGTGGCGCCACCTCGCGGTGTTCCCCCCGTTACTGGTGGAATGGTCTGCCGCATTGGATTACGCAGCCTTCCGTTGTTTTTGTCGTATTTGCTTCGGTAAACGATTAGTAAATGTTCGGTAAACGTTCAGTAAAAGTAAATGACAAAAATCGGTAAGGCTCCGCAATCACTTGCAACGCTTTAAAGGAGCCATGAAGACAAAATACAAGTTTGTGTTAATCGAAAGATTTCTTGTTTTATAGCGCACCCAGCGCTTCTGCGATTGGAAACGATGCTTTATTCACTAAGACATTAATTAATGTAAGTTAAAATTTTGATTTTCCCGCTAAATCGTGCGTTTTCGTGGTCTTCAATGACACCACAGGAACCGACCGCTCTGCTAGGGACCATAGCTCTGCTATAGTCTTTCTAGGGACCACAGCTCTGCAGCCAATTGGGAGGCCTTGTTTGCCGTTATTGAACCTAGGTGGCGCCAACATACCGTAGCAAGCCGTTTTCTGCCTTTGGCACGGAGCAAGAATTTCTTTCTCCGTGCCCTTTGGTTTGTTTTTGACCGTATTTAAACCTGGCTGGCTTTTTGTTCACGGGGAAAATAATCGCTTTGTGAAACATAGTGCCCGCTTGACACATATGGTCACGTAAGGCATCGTTCCTTGCGTCAATCGGAAAGTGTAGTCTGAGACAACCGCAAAGCCCCGCAGTCCTGTGCAGCTAAACCAAGCATAGTGCGCGCAGTACCAACAGCAGTACGCATCGGCACTTCTGTTTACGTGTGCTTTCGTAACTTCCACTGTTTGTCCCACCATTCGTACGGCTTTGAAAAGAATGTGCCCTAAATTTAAGCACAAATAGCTCGTTCGGCAAGCTTATAGGCTCTGCCTAATTTGCGTTTGCTTATGCCGACCTCCGCCAATCCCAGAGCTGTCACATGTGGCATCATAGGTGCTGTTGCGGGAAATGGGCTAGTTGGTCGCATGGACGTTCTTTTTTTTTCCAAATTATGTAACTTATTTGAGCGAAGTTTACGTTAAAAGTGGTGTCAGTATTATTGTAACGAGGCGACCTTTTGAATGAACGAAACTTGTGTTTTCTCTTCATGGCTCCTTTAAGGTGGTGGCTGGCTGGAAAGTGACTACCTCCACCAGTTTTGCAGTCGTGTCGCATTGCTTCGCCAAATGTTCCTTACTCCGCTCCAGATCCACTGTCCCACTGACAGAACTTTGTCCTTGTTGTCTTTCAAGAAGTTATTTTGCGAAGTTCTCTTCATACTTTCTTTTCTTCAAATACCTCTTCCCTCTTGGTACGATCTATGTTTACGTTTCTTGTGTTCTTGGCCCTAAAGTTTTTCGAACAAGGCATTTCGCGGTTTTGTTTGGTACGCCGAAAGCGAAACAGTAGCTGCGTTTAGTGAACGTTATTTTTGTATGTAAGTGCTAGGAAATATGAAATCTACTTTTATTTTTTGGTGTCATTCTAGTGCCGTACCTTGTCCTGGTCGACTTCCGCCCTGTCACCAGCGTATCAACTGTCAAGCGAGCCTTCCATGTTTTTGTTTTTCCTTTCTAACGCGAAAGCATTGAAAGCTTGCCATTGATGCTTTGTGAAAATTACATCCTATCAGTGTTGTACGGAACGGCGTTACAAGGAACGGCGTTCCTGGAACTAGTTCCTTTTTGGAGGAACGGAGGAACGCCACCGTTCCATTAAGGGTCGGTGGAACTGTAACGGTAACACGTTACGTTTTTGAAGGAACGGCAGGAACGCAGTTCCTGCCGTTACATCGCTAGGATTTGGCTGTTTTTGATGCCCAGGGTCGAGTGCAAAAATCCACAAAGCGCTACTGCGTTTCTCTTCCTATAAGATGGTCAGTTTTCCCGCCCTTCAGCCGTACGTGCTTCCTCGAAGGTCAAAGGAAGAAGAATAACCACACAGCATGCCGCATCTTGTGCTTGCTTTCATGCTGGTTGCTTACGCGGCGTTCGACGGGTCAATGGCGTAGCCGCGAAAATGCTTTTCACCCTTCATCGTTTGTCTGGGGAGGCCAGAATGCGCGTCTGGCCGATAGAATTGTTCCCTGGCGGGGAAAGAATAGAGAGTTTTAGCAGTCCGTCCGTTCTGTCGTATGCGTTGTTACTGGGTTGCCGGGACCCGGCTGGGTGCTTGGGCATTCGTCGTGGTAGGGGGATTAGTTCCGCGGGCCTGCCTTCGCCATGTCCGCGCCTCCGCACCCTTCCTACTCGCCCTTCGGCGCGCTCAGGAGCAGACCGGTCCCGGTCAGCCCGGTAACAACGTAGCCAACGAAACTGACGGACTGGTAAACGGGATCCGGACATTTCGGTGTCGGACATTTCGGTCCAGGACGTTTCGGTGTGGACATTTCTGTGCACGGACATTTTGGTGTACGACGTCTTGGCCAAGACATTTTGATTGAGGGGATGTCCCAGGCATTCTTTGAACATTTTAGCTTTAATATTGTAATTTCGTGACTTGATATGATTTTACGTTCGAGGCTTGTGCTTCCGCCGCTGTTCGTGGAAACAAACGCTAAAACCTGGCGGAGCATTGCCACGTGAAACCCAATTTCTGTAGTAGATGGTAAAAATTAACGTTGTTAATTTGGATCCGTTCAAACATTTTTTTTTTGTTATTTTAACATTCATGTGAATAACCCTAACACTTTGTTACCAAAGCGCTTTCACTTCACTTCAGCCAACAGTGCAAGACGCTGCTGCTTTTATTCTATTCCACCCCCCCCACCCCCCCCACCCCAGCTAAACTTCCGCGAAAAGGCAACAGAAAAACGAGGCCGATTAAGCGCGTGTGCATTTCGTTTTAATTATTCTCTCAATCAATCTCGCGTTCGTTGCATTCGGTGTCAGTTCTACTTAAAACTAACAAACAAACGATCGCACTTACGGTGGCGTTATTTAGGGGAGGGGAAAGCTGAGCCCCGCTGGCAATCATGCCCCTAAGTACAGAGAGAGGGGTGTCACTTGGGCTTCACCATTGCGTCCACTGGACTTCGAAAACTTGAAGACGACTGTTGCCGCTCTCGTCACACTAGCCTATTCATTTTTTTTTTGGTCCTTATAATAGGAGGAAGCAATGTATACCTGGGGTGTCCATGATATGCGCGACTTGAGGTAATTCCCAAGGGGGCGACTGAAGGCGCAGAAAGAGCGATTCCTGGAGTGGGGGCGCCGTCTGTATGACCGCGATGCGCGGAAGGGCGTAGCCAGCAAACGATAGTGGCCATTGTGTTCTCAGCGGCTTTTTGGGTGGCTTTTTGTGCCACATTATAGAGGTTACGTGCGGCCATGGTGAATGTAAAGTTTCTTCTCTGTTTTAAACTCGAAGTGTGCTATGTAATTGTTCTCAATGTATCACCCAATTCCTGCAAAAGCCTCCACTAAGAGGCTAGCTGTATGTTCTAAATAAAAAATAAAAAATCACTGCGGTGACGCTTCCGAGACCGTGAACTCCACCACGCCAGTGGGATTTTCAGGGGAAACCGAAAATAATATGGCTGAAAAAGATATCTGGTCGAGATTCAAGTGTAAAGTCGGGGGTAGGTGCAGCTAGGACAAAGAATTAAAATGCGGTAAATGTAGGCTTGTAAACATTAAACGAAGGTTGGTTGTCCCGAACACAATGGGTGGAATTTGTATACACAACCGGTACGCGCTTAATCAGCATTTAGGACATTAGAACCTGCGGCTGCTTTCCAAAAGGCCCGTTTTCCCTCCCCGACAATATCCTAGACCAGTGTTCGCGAATTCATTTTAGCAAGGCAGCCCAGCCTACGTAATACTCATCATAGGTTTTCTTCATTCTGGGGGGCTAGCTAATGTTTCTTACTGTTTGGATATTGAGAGTGTGCATGTAATTTCTGTAATTTGAGCGTGTGTAATTAAAAAAAAATACAAAAGAGGCGGTAGACCATCGTAAACACCAGTTAATTGTCTTAGCTAAGAAAGAGCGAATATAAATTAACAACCTGTCATACATGAAAAAAAACGTGTGCTAAAGAATTCAATCGGCTGCATAACATGTGTCCCCAGGAATAGGTGTTAAACAAAAATATATAAATGTAGAATTTCTAAAAATACCTGGCAAAGATCGAACATGGCATCAATCAAAAAAAATAAATTTGCTGCTCCAGATTGCTGTTCATAACAAACGTTAACCGGAAATAAAAATATAACGGCTGTCGCAAAGAGGCAAGCACCGGATAATTTGGTCGTCGAAATGTCCGTTCACCGAAATGTCCGTACACCGAAATGTCCGTGCACCGAAACGCCCGTACACCGATATGTCCGTACAACGATGTGTCCGTACACCGAAATTTCCGCACTGAAATATCCTGCACCGAAATGTCCTCGAGCCGTCTGGAGTTTGTCCGGCGCTCCCTGAAAAAATTCGCCTAGGAGCGTTTCTTTTAATTATCTTTATCTCCAGATAACCTACTGCCGGTGGTGTTAATATTTGTAGAATATATGTAGAATATATGTACAATATTGTAGAATATTGTAGTTTTAAATGTCTCACTTAATTTCGACCCAGGATTATCCGACACTATGTTTACATTTAAAAACCTAATTGTAATGTTAATATAACGACACGTTCCAATTTTCGAAGTGGAACTGGAACGCGTTCCTTTCGCAATGAAGGAACTTGTAACGGGAACTCGTTTCAAAATTGGCAAGAAACGAGGAACGAGCTTTCGTTCCTATTTTGGAGGAACGTGTACAACACTGCATCCTATACATGTCCTGTGTATAGGGGTTGGCAAAACGTGAAACATCAAACTTCAGTTCAAACACTCCCAACGTGAGCCATATAAGCCTTTTCTTGCGTGGCTTGTAGACGTGCACATTGCAGTCACCGGCTTCTATGTTTGTCGTCTACCGCACTTGGTGCTCCATTCCCGGGTCAGTTTTGCCGCAATACATTTAGGTCGCCTAGTCTTCTCTCTTTCCATCGGCGCTCTTCGTGGGCTTGCAGCTCTATGGGAATACAGTCGAACCTCGTGATAACGAAGTAGTATCAGGGCAGTAATTTAGTTCGTTATATCCGATATTCGTTGTAACAGTAGAGCTAAAGTTCGGTTCAAACCAATCGGTAATCTGGCACCCGCAAAAATCCTTCACACAGAAACTCATTCTTTTAATCTTCGAACCTACAATAAGCAAGGTAACCCTTACCTTTCTCTTTGTGGCATTTCAAGCTTCATGAACCAGAACATGAAACGGGAAATTACATCAGACCGAAGTTCTGATTTTATACTTTTTCGAGTAAGGGTGTAATCTTTGTCGGGTGGTTATTCACTGAACTGAGCAGGATAACGTTTTTCACAGTGTCCGTCCACGAACAAAGGAGCCTTTATGATCCTGCAGTTTGGCACCCCGGTAGGTTTTGCAAGTAGCTTCTCAGCCTACTGGTCAAATATGTCTTCGTTATATCCGATAGTGCGCGCGCCTCTAAGA
Source organism: Haemaphysalis longicornis (assembly GCF_048455015.1). Classification (NCBI taxonomy): domain Eukaryota; kingdom Metazoa; phylum Arthropoda; class Arachnida; order Ixodida; family Ixodidae; genus Haemaphysalis; species Haemaphysalis longicornis. The sequence goes on from NW_027526361.1 coordinate 83,436,303, forward strand.
GTTTCACTTTCTTTAGAAAAGAAAAACTCATTCAAATGAAGCGCAACCAACCAAAGTTTTCATATTTGTTCCGCTATAGCTGTTAATTCGCTATATCAGTGTTCGTTATGGCGAGGTTCAACTGTACTGACTTACGTGAACTCCAATAGCGCCACTAAAACGTGTATGAACGCCCCTTCCAACCTCACTAAATTAGAAATAAAATGACCCGCGCACGTGCCGGTTTTTGTTGGCCGACACTACAAATACCACCATTCTAGCTATCAACATCCTTAACAGCAGCCTACTCAGTTCCAGTGCAGGACAAAGGCCTCTCCCATTGACGTGCAACTGCTACTGTCCTGCGCTGCTCAGGTTCACAAACAGCTTCTCTCTAAAACGGACCAGGGAGTGAATGATATGAAAATGTTTGCCGCTCATCCCTGATGGGTTTGGCAGCGCACCTAAGAAAAGAATGCGCATCAATTGGCCGTTTATACCTTATAACGCCAGACGGGGAAGGCACCTTGTAGAATATATCCAATCATATGTTGGATTAAATGATTGGAGAATATATGATTGGAGAATATTATATGAATGGAGAATATATGGAGAATATGTGATTGGAGAATATATTGGAGATAGGAGAACATCATTGTAGAATATATCCAATCATAAAGGCTGTCCGCCTGCGGCTGCTGAATTTTCATGCCTAAATGAGCGGTCTCCCTTCATTGTCATGTTATTAGATGACGATTAAAAATGTTCCTATGTTATGACAGAATCTTTCACATATTGAAGGTAAATGATGGTGCGCCGCAAGAAAGCTAAAAATACAAGTTTTGTCATCATTCAAGCGTCCTGTTCTGTACCCGGAGATTCTTCTTCGAGCAGCAGTGGATTTGAGGATCTGATCCATGGATCTCTAGCGGAACGACTCAGCTACGACGAAACTGTGCCTACACTTATCCAAATACAAAACATGGCTAGAGAAATACCGAAGCTCGGGGTCGACATAGCTTGTTCTGGTTTTCCTGTTTTGCTAGGTTTTTGTAGACTTTGCAACGTTTTGTTAGGTTTTGTAATGTTCATGCTAGGCTCGACTAAGTGTTGAGGGCTGAGGCCTAGTTTTGCCGGATTATACAAGGCCATTTTGTACGGTTCCCCCCACAAATAGCGGATCGCAGGGGGGAAGAACCTTGGTCGACCTCCAGCTCCACTGTGCCTCGAGCCTTGCACTACTAGTGCAAGCTACGCCAATCCGTTTTGCGTTTCACTATCCCAAGAAACGGTATCAACTTTAAGATGGTATAATAAGGGGTGCTTATAGGCATAAGCCTCTAGCGCTTACATACCAGCAGGCGCGAAAAGCGGGATTAACAGGTATATTACCCTATCTGCGGTGCTGGACCCTTTCCAGGCGGCGTAGTTTCTTTTTCTTGTTATTTTTTTCCAACGCCACCGGCCCAAGCTCAATCTTAAACTGCTTCGCGCTTAACAAGAAAAGTGCGTTTCCGACGAGAACCGGTTACGTGAAGGGACAGTCATTCCACGGGCGCCGGTATTGTTTTGAAGGGCGTGCTTCCACCGCTTTTAAAGAAGATAGTATTTCTTGGGCTACTTAAACCCTGAAATTTTGGTCTGTCTGTATGTCTGTCTGTCTGTAACTCGATTCAGCCACGCGGCCAAAGTAAAATGCTTACTGCGCAATAGTCTTATATACTCACAGCCAAATGTAAACGTCTAAGCCAGGTTTATATGTTCATACTTAATTGTCAACTTTGTTGAACAAGAACAAGACATTATGCAAATATAAGACAGGAAATTAGTACACAATGCATATTTACAGTATTTCTTTATTTAAATATTTATGGATGCTTGGTTTTTCGATAACAAATAATATTCTACATCTACTGCAGAAAACCTCCGCCTCCTGACGGCATATGAAAAATCACGCGGCAAGAGCAACAAAAGGTTCCACTAGCTAGGTTCCACGTTCTGCTTGGAACGCACGTGAAGCACGACCACGCGGTTCTATAAACCTTGTGGTCGGCCGCCTCCATTCACGCGCGTCTCCGCGGTACTGCAACGCTGGCATCGAGGAACCCGGCCTGTAGCAGTGGAACGCGGTAAATTCAAATCGCCTTGCGCAAACCTTCAGTGTGTTTACCTTGGGATGAGCGCGACGGTACAGGAACAAGCATGAGAGGTGAGCGGGAAAGCAAAGGGGGGCATTTCCTTGGCAAATGTCTACAAAGACTATCGTCTTTTGACGACATTTTCGACGAAAGGAGCAGATACGCGGCCAATTTTTTGTTCCTTCGTCTCGTATAATGTAAAGACGGGGGGAGGGGGGCGAAGGCGGCGGCGAGGTTTTCATCGGCTCAGGTCGCTGCTCCTTTGTGCTCTTACCTGGAACGATCAACAGGTATGGACTTTTATGAACCAGACTTTTCTCACTAATCATTCAACTAGCTCGATGACCGCCCCTACCTTGTGCCACAGGTGTGAACGCTTCCACACAGAAGTCCCCGTCACACAAATCATCAGCGTGGAGGTTGGAGGGTTCTTTCCCAAGCAAGGTGGTGCCCGTTGGTGATTTCGCTTAGGCTTTGTTTGAATGCAGGGCGCCATTCTGTCGCTTGCAAGATACACGCTCGCGATGCGTGCTGAAGAGCTCATCAATCTGCCCGACACTGTCGACGCGCAAAAGTCACAGAAATAGTCGCTAGCAAGTCTCAAACAGGGTTGTTACTGCTCTCTTCTGAAGACGGCCAGGCAAATACGCTTCTGTCCCTGTTCAATGAGTGAAACCGCACAAGGGAAAAGAATGCGTTTTTTCATCCAACACGGATCTCATTCGAAGTATTGCCGGCAATATGTACTACACCGACAGTTCTGCTGGTTACTGAAACCTCTTATTCTAGTGCTCTTTTGCTTCAAAAGAAAAAAAAGTAACCTGATAAGCATTCGCTGAACCCTCTTTGTATTTCAATATTTCTTTAATCTCCTGGAGAAAGAGTTCATACGGGCCACGAAGAAATTAAATTATGGGAATTCTCGAAGTGCCAAACAACCTTTGACAGACCATGGTGCTGCTCTGGCTCGGTCTCTAATAATCTGCTTTCGACTGTTGGAACTGCACGAAGAAAAGAGAGAAAAGATCGCTGCAACGGCTCCAAAATCCTGTTCAGATATATGCACGGTGTTTTTTTTTTTTTCATTTTGCCTTGAGGTTAACATGTTTATGTACGTCTTCTGTGGCTCCTCAGGTGAAACGCGGTGCCACAAGTGAAGCAGAGACTGAAGAGGCACAGATATCATCGCGACGTCGGATTTTTTGAGTGCTCCAGTCATCGGAGTTCTGATATCACTCCTATTTGCAGTTTTGGTGGTTCCGCTGCCGGTTTTCACGGAAAAATACGTGAAACTCATATGCACGTCCTGAAAACGCTGCTTCGATTACGATAAACGCGGTAACGGTGCGAGCGGGGGGGGGGGGGGGGGGGGGGGGGGGGGGGGGGGGGAAGGGGGGTCAATCGTGTCCGCCATTGTTGAAGCATGCCTTACACAGCTTAACTTGATTTCGTTTAGGGTAGGTCTAACCGCCAAAACCTCTATTTTTTTTAATGCTTGCGAAAGTTTTTGTGGTCCCTTCAAAGATGGCTGTGAATCGGCTCTTTTAGGGTATCATACTGCGGTAATCAGACAACAGGCACTATGGTAAATCCCTGGTGGTGGCCATACGCACCGCCGTGTGCCACGTGACGACGATGTGGCGCGCGACACCAGGAAGATGACGCCATGGCGGCAGCATGGGGTGGAGCTAGTGTACGGCTCGACTGCCAGGGCTGCGCTTTTCCAAACGCTTCGCTGCACAGCACCCCACGTGTCCTGTGTGGTGCCACTGCGCGTGCTATGTTCATTGAGCCGTTGCTAAAACGATTCCGCCGTTCTGGCTCTGTAGCCTCGAGGTGGAGTCCTGGGTACTTGCACTGACGGCATTTGTTCAAGCCTCATCGGGTTTGCTTGAGTGTTTATATTGCACTCTTTTTTTGCTAAACTCAACCCTTCCTTTTTATGGCGGTAAATCTCAACTATCCGTGTTGGTTCTGTTATAAATTTTGATTTGGTATGTTTTAGGTCGCTTTAGGTTCGGTACGCAGCCTAGCTATGACCATGAATAATAAACGTTCTCTACTGCGCGAAGACACACGTCACGCGGGGCACCGTGCAGCGGAGCGTTTGGAAATACGGGTACGGTTTTGGACTTTCCGAGCTAAGGTGTGGTTTTTCGGAGATTTGGTGTTACCGGGAGCCGCGGCCGGGTGAAACGAACCACAGCACATGAGTGTAGACAATAAGCGAGCGTCGGATTTCCCAAGCCCAATACACCAGCATACGAGCGCCTCCACCCATTAGATATTGAACGTGCATATTCTTCTTCATAGTAAACCTAACGCTGCAGCAGCTATAACATCGACTTTCTTTCTACAATTCCGTTTATATTGTAAAATCAACAAAATAATAAAGTTCACGTTTAAGTTTCCCTGAAAAGAAATTGCTGCACACATCACATAGCAATTTAAGCAAAGCTCTTACTGCCCTCGTGAAAGCTGAACTCACTGGAGCTACAAACGGTGCGACAAGCGCGAAGTGGCGAGTTCCTGAAGCGAACCATTGTGTATACGTAAGACCGTAACACCTCCTGTTCGCGTTGTAGGTGTGGCAGTAAGGGCAATGTACGATTAACGCTTTTATGAGCAAACTGCGCAAAGTCAAATGAGCAGTTCCAACCTCTCATGCAGCATGGGAGCAATTCCGATTAAAGGCTCAAATTACTTCCCAATGGTGAAAAAAATATCCCACATTGAATGATTCAAGCGTGAACCCTAACAAATGCGATTCTCACGCATTACCAATAATGCACCAGTAAATCTTCCGTTATTACGTTAAGCTTCTGCCGTACAATTCCTGACAAAAAAATCCGCAGGCATTCAGAAAATTGCCTACCAATTTGTAGCATTCTTATGCCGCTTGTGTAGAGTGTGAATCTTTTCGAGCCAAATTTTTCTGCTTTTCTAAATTTTGTGCGGTTACCAAATAGCATTTTTGTGTAAATTAAGGGCTTTGTATGGTTCGCCAATGTCGCTATTTCACAGCGAAGCTGTTTAGCCAATTTTTTGTGTCCGCAGTTACAAATACCAAGAGATTGCCGAGCACCCGCCCGTAAGCGCGGGCCTCGCGGCGACCGTCCTGAAGTTAACAAAACCAATGAAATGCTAGCATTGGTGTGTGCGCGCCTCGTGACGACCACCCAACCCCCCATGCGTACATTTGTCGAGCATATCCACTTAGGGAGATTGGGCAAGACTCGAAAAAAAAAACAACAGCGTTCGCGGTAATCGTGTCAACGCTTGCTCGGAACAAGAAATACTCCAGCGTTCGCCATAATCGTGGCAACCATTCCCCGCAACGAGAAAGGCACGTCACAAGGTTGGCCCCTGCAAATTGATATCCAATAATTATTACTTCCCCCCCCCCCCCCAAAAAAAAATGAAAGACGCCCAGCTCACACTTTTAACAACAACGATGGAGTAAAGGTAATTGCAGAAGCGAAGAAGATTCAAATCGGCTGCAATCGTGGACTTGAACTTGGTGGTGGTCGGGAAGGTTGTTTGCAGCTTAGTTGTTGCGAGTTTCCTTGTTTTTTTTTTCTTTTTTTATATTAATTCTTTTCCAAAATTCTTTCCGACCAATTGCCTATATTTACGCTATTATAATGATTACAGGTGTGACATCCACCCAATCTACATTTTTGAGGAAATGCAGGGCGTTATACCGTTCGCCATTTTTGCTATTTTTGCTATTTTTTTATTTTTGTTATTTTTTTATTTTGCCAAATTTAGTTCGACCCATTATCTCCATTGACGCTTTTATAGCGATAAAAGTTGTTAGTTCTGCCAAATTTGCATTTCTGTTAAAGTACGCGGAAAACAGTGTTCGCCATTTTCGTTGTTCTTTCTGTTTTTCTTATTTTTGTTCTCTCAAAATTCTGTTCTACCAATCATCTTCATTTACGCTATTTTTACGATTATGCGTGTTAGTTCCGCCGAATCTGCATTTCTGGGGAAATATGGAGCGTTTTACTGTTCGTCATTTTTGCTATATTTTTTTATTTTTCTTAGTTTTTGTATTTTGAAATTCTGTGCGACCAATTATCTCCGTTTCCGCTATCGTAACGATTTAAGGTCTTACTTCCGCGATATATCCATATTTGTGGAAAGGCAGGGAGTTGCACGGTTCACCACTTTTCGCTATTTTTTATTTTGTGGTTTTAAAATTTCTTTCGGCCAATTATCTTCAATTTAGGCTGTTATAACGATTATAGATGTAACTTCCGCAGAACCTGCTGTTCCGTGAAAATGCAGGTCATTACACAGTTCGTCAGTTTTGCTATTTTTTTTATAGTTGTGTTATTTTTGGTTTTGGAAAATTTTGTTCTACCAATTATCTTAATTTACACTGTTATAGCGATTATAGGCGTTACCTCCATGAAATCTGCCTTTTTGTGGAAATGACGGCAGTTACGCGGTTCGCCATTTTCGCTTGTTTTATTTATATTTCCTGGTTTTCCAAATTCTGTCAGACCAATGATGTTTATTTACGCTCATATTATAACGATTATATGTTTAACCTCCGGTAAATCTGCATTCTTGTGGAAATGCTGCTCGTTTCACGGTTCGCCATTTTTCTTTGTTGTTTTTCTTATTTTGTTTCAGCATTATGTTCACCCACTTATATCCCTGTACTCTATTACAGCAATTGTACGTATTACCCGCACCAAATCTGCGTTTTTGTAGATATGCGGTGCATTACGCGGTTCGCTATTTTCACTTTTTTGCTATTCGTCTTACTTTTTGGTTTTTCCAAAATCTGTTATAACGATTACAGGTGTTATTTCCGCCAAATCTTCATTTTTGTTGAAAGTCAGGTCATTACACGGTCCTAGCTTCCGGGGAAAGAATGCTACGCATTGAAATGCAAGACTCCTATTTCACAATCTTTAAATACCATGAGATTACAGCGGCACGAAAGAGGATAGGTGATAGGGAGAAACCACACGCATTTTTGCGGTTACTTTTATCCGCAGGATTATCCTTGCACTTAATTTCCTGTGTAATCACAGCAATTCCGCCATTAATTTCAATTCCTGCAAACAACTTGAACGTTACAGTCCGATGCGCCCAGTGACGCTATAAGGTCGCATTTTTGAGTGCCGATAGCTGCCAGTAATATAGCACTTGGCTTCCTGTCGGTGCGCCGCCTTCCAATTCGCTCTACCCAACGAACTCTTCGGAGAAGCTGGTAAGGCCCTGAAGGAAAACGCCGAGTCGAAGCTTGAAAGCGTTTTCTGAGTGCCCCTTAGCCGCTCGCCACTAGCGAGAAGCCCAGGCAGAGAGAAGCTGCCCGAGGCATCCACACACAAACGCATTGAGTAGATTCCAGGAACGCCAAGTCTAATTTTGGTTTCGTGCACGTCGTACAAAGAGGCTATGCTTCGGTGAACTGCGGTGGCCGATTCTACGATGAGGAATCGGTCAACTTTGGGCGGCCCTTTGTTCCACTTGCGCCGGTGAACGTGAGCGCCATGAGAAGCACGATGTTGACCGCATTGACCCGACTCCTCGTGGCTTCTCCACCACGTGGGAAGCTTGGAAAGGGAAGACGAAGATCTCAACCTTAATGAAGAAAAGCATTTTGGAAGAATCGAAATGCAGCAAGCGCACTCATCCAGCCTTACATTCCGCCCAAATTGCAGTCGTTATTGGGTTTGCAGCGCCATGTAGTCGCGGAAAGTTTGTTGATCGCCAAATTACGTGACGGATATTAGCCTCACTAAATCCAGCCAGGGTGTCAGGTGCTAGCTTCCCATACACCTCGCTCTCTTTGGAAAGTAGCGCAATAATAAAGCCGTGTTTATTTCAGGCTGTTGCGAAAGAACAAACCCCCATAAAAGCTTTCTTGGCCAGTATGGTAACCCTACGATGCCAAGCATTTCGTTTCTATACAGTTGAATAAAAAGTTTTGAATCATGTGTTGTTATAAAATTACTTTCAAGAATACCAGAATTAAACAGGCCCATAAACAGCAGTTTAACGCTTGAAAATGAATAAATCTGCTCGGGTGTTCAGCAGAAAATCTATTCGGAGGACTGCATGAATTTACTTGGGTTCATTTATTTTTCTGTCTTTAAAGCCCTAAAAGTGACATTTTAATTTAGTGCGTACTCCAGAGTTCCTGTCGCCATCCCAAAATTGGCAGTGTGCGATGAGCGTTGAATTGTCATATGTCGTTTAGAAAACTGTTCTTAAAGGAGCCATGAAGGCAAAACACAAGTTTGGTTCATTCGAAAGGGTGCCTAGTTAAAATTATACTGACACCACTCTTAGCGCACACTTCGATCAAATAAGCTATATAATTAGGAAAAAAAGGGAATGGCCAAGCGACCCACTAGCTCTTTTCCTGCAACAGAACCTATGAAGTCATATGAGGCCAGGTGTGCGATTGGCTGAAGCCGGCCAAAGCAAACGCAATTTAGGCAGAGCTTATAAGCTTGCCGAACGGGCTTTTTGTTTTGCTCCTAAATGCAATGCATATCCTATAGCAGCATGAATGGTGCGGTAAACAACAAAAATTAGAAAATACACGTAAACATAGAGGTACCGATGCGCACTGCTGTTGGTAGTGGGCACACTATGCTTTTTTTAGCTGCACAGCAGTCCGACGCTTTGGATTTGTCCTATACGACGCCGGCCGATTGGCGTAAGCGACGTTGCCTTACGTGACCCTGTTTGTCAAGCATACTCCATGTTTCACGAAGTGATTGCTTTCTACCGTAGCAAAAACAAGCCAGGTGTAAATACTGTCAAAAACAAAGCAACGGCAGAGTGCTGATTATGCTAGCGCCACCTGGGAGGTTTGACGGCAAGCAAGGCTGCAGAGCCGTGGCCTCCGCGATCGGCTACCGGCGGCGCGCCACGCCCCGCCCCCGCAGCTGATCGCGGAGGCCGTGGCAGAGCCGAATTGCGCACTGGAAGTTTGTTTGTATACGCGCCGTTATGACTTCATTGTAGACGTCACCAAAGTACACGATTTGGCGGGAGAATCAAAATTTTAACCTGAATTGATTAATTTCTCAGTGGCTACGGCAGTATTTGCTGCCGGTCAAGAGCTGGGAACGCTATAAAACACGAAACCTTTCGGATACAACAAACTTGTATTTTCTCTTCATGGGTCCTTTAAGTTCTCCGTTTGTTAAATTCTGTTACGAAACCTGGTCAGCATAAGGCTCTAGATACCGGTTTCCAGGCCTTCATCATAATTTTTAATATTATTCTTACGAGAAAGAAAAGACGATGACGTTGCAAACGACATCCAAGGAGTGGGCACCACGCGGCCTGGTTGGGGACCGTCATGGCGGCCATGTACATAGGGTAAATAGATCGCTCATCACCCGAAGCCATTGTTCTTCTCAATTGCTCGGCCACCACGTAATATTATAATCAGATAATGAAACTATATACCCTCAAACAGCCCCATGCTTATCCGTGGCTACAGCGTTGAAGTGTTTCAGACAGAAAGACAAAAAAAAACAACGAATTGACAAATAAAAGAAATGTGTGTGATGGAAGCATCAAAAGGATAGAAGGTGGTTGACTGACACCCCCTGTTTGGCCTCTGATGCAATCAAAGGTGCATGTTATGTTCTGCGTATATAATCGAAACGCGTTATTGTCTACCGTTTATTGGGAGCTTGCTTAATGCCTGCTACAGTCCCCATCCAGCAAAGGATTGCATATGCATACACTGACTCCGTGACTGTCATACCCCCTGGCGGCCTGAGCAAAGAAGAGGTGTGACAATAGCTATTTATTTCAACGAGGTGGTTGGCCCGAACATGTGCACATGCTCCGAAGTCAGCGGAGGCAGAAAGGTTCACACGTGCTCAAAGTTCAGTTAAACAAAACAGAGTTTAATATACAGGCCCAATGCACAAGACGACAGAGCGACTCCTTCCGCCTCGTGTGGTGAGTGCGCATGTGCCGGCTGTCTCCATTCTCCCCACTACTCGGCGCCGTCGCTTCGTGGAGCACAGCGGCCACGCGCTCGCGGGTTCCCTTTAACAGTGGACCGCATTGTACAATCGTGATAAATTGAAATACGAACAACGGAGCGCTTGCCTTTCAGTACACGCCGTGCACCCTGAAGACGGGCCGCGCATGCGCAGTGCGAACAAGTTACGAGAATTTGTGTCCAACGTTCGGCGTGTGAACGTGTGAACACCGTCGTTCGGCGTGTGAGCGTTTTAGTTTGTCTCCCCACCGCGTTCGGCGCCCGCTCACGCAAGCGTTATCTATCTGCTTTGTTGCTGCGATGACTGAAAACGGCACACGCAGCAATATCCCATTATTTGTTATTTCGTGCTTACCGCCCAACGGATGATGGAAATACGATGGTCTATTCATGTCGAAGTTGGTCACGACCCTCGTAACTTGTTCGCACTGTGCATATCATAATGTTTCATACTAATATATACTAGAAGGAAATCTGGCGCTGCGATCGCTGGCCGCAGTGGGCCACGCCATTGCATCTAGCGACGTTCCTCGCCTACTTGGTTTAGCTAGCCATGTGGCTTCTTTTTTGTCTCGAAGCCATGAAAGATGACTTATTTTCTTCTGCATCATGCATACAGCTTCTAAATAATTACTAACAAATGACCATTTCTGGAAGCTCAATCTTATAATAACAAAACCAATTTCAACAATCTTTTAGAGTAATATTGTTACGTTTTTGCAGCCAGAGGCAACTTTTCAGCCTGTTCAGGAGCCATGCCAAGGACAAGTGGAACGTGCCTGGCTGGTACATGACGGAACGCTCGCTGACGCGCGGCTCCCATAGACAGTGGCGCCAGATTTCCCTCAACTATATATTAGTATGAAACTCAATGGTGCATATGCGGCCCGACGCCAGGATGCGTGACATGCACTGAAAGCCAGGCGCTCCATTGTTCGTGCTTCAATTTATCGTGGAAGTACAAAACCAAAAGAAAAAGAAGGCAAATACCCACGGGCGACACAACGACAACAACAATGTGCAGAAATTGAGAGAATTGGATGCCAATGCGTAGCATTCGTATGGCGCTTGTCTATTGTGTGATTTCTTTACGGCCAAATATGGCCATGAGTGGCAAAATACGTTGGATTGTTTTATTTTTAGGTTTTCTTTTGTTTTGTTTTTTTGGCAATAATGTAAATTTATACCAATATAGCGATAAAGTGCATTTATGTCGCTAATTACATTTTTTTACGAAGATGCAAGGCGTACTCCAGAGTTGCTTCATTTCCGATATTTTGTATACGTATTTCCAAAGTTCTTTTCCGGAATTTTTTTTTTGTCAGTGTTTGGTTTCGGGGGATATGGATAAGATACATATTTTTGATTTTGTCACATCTTTCTTTGTCCCTTTTATTTTCTTACTTTTCTTTTTTTATTTGAAATTTTGTTCAACCGATTACCTTCATTTATACTTTGTAATGATTACAGGTGTTACTATTATCAATTTTGCATTTTTGTGGAAATGCAGGGTGATAAATTGTTTCATCATTTGTTGTTTATTTGTATTCCCACGTTATTTTGTGGACTTTTTTTTCAATATTCCGTTTATGGGCGAGTCGTATAAGGAGCATATTTTAATTTTGTCAGATAAAGTTCGTGAATTCTTTTCCAGTTCACTTCTTTTGTTCTCAAAATTCCGTACAACCATTTATCTCTATTTTAACTATTTCAACGCTTAAAGGTGGTACTTCTACCAGATGTGCATTTTTGCGGAAATGCACATGTTACACGGTTCGCAATTTTTCCTATTTTTATTCGTATTTGAATGGTTTTATCGGACTTTTTTTTAGTCTTCAGTTTTGGGGGACATGTACTAGACACGTATTTTTGATATTGTCAGGTTTTCTTGGTGAAGTTTTTTATTTTTTTTCTTGTCCTTTCAAAACTGTGTCAGACCAATTATCCCCATTTACGCTATTATAATGATTAACGGTGTTACTTCTCCCAAATCGGCATTTTTTGGAAATACAAGGCGCTGCACCGTTCGTCATTTTCGCAGTTTTTTGTTCGTAATCCTAACTTTCTGGTGTGGACTCTTTTCGTTTATTTTTTGGTTTGGGGGCAACTCTATAGGAGCATATTTTTGATTTTGACGGATCATTTGTGTGAAAATTTTATTTGTTCTACTTTTCCTATTTCTTGGTTCTTTTTGAAATTGTGTTCGACCAATTATCTTCATTTACGCTAACACAATGATTAAGGGTGTTATCCTCCAAATGTGCGTTTTTGTGGAAATACAGGACGTTACACCCTACTGACTGTGGGGGTACTTGCAAATAATGCTACGCATTAAAAATGAAGGAAGCTCACACAAACGCGTAAGACTGGAACGTAGCGAAGCATTACGCAACCTTCACGACCATAACGAATGTTTAGGTCCAAGATTACAACAGAATTACTTCTTTTTCGCTGCAGCAACGACCTCAATTTCATAATGTTGCTATAAGTGTGAGCTTGTTCTCTTATTTTCAAAGTCATAATCATTGGACATCACCTTGCAGGGGCGTACGTAATGACCTGTCTTTCTCGTTTCGAGCAAGTGTTGCCACGATCACGGTAAACGCTGGAGTTTTTTTTTTTTTTTTTGCCAATTTGGGCAATTCTCCTTAAGGGGTTTGCTAAGAGACGAAATTACGAGTTACTAAACAGATTCGCCGTTAAAGAACTGCTCTACTCGGACGCCTACAAGTTCCACAGATATAAGTATCGGTGAAGACAATGCGGTCTTTCCGCGCAGCCGCTTACGCTTTCGGGACCCGGGGTGGGAAGTCTTGGCGGCCTTGTGGCTCACTACGACAACGGGTCTCGATCCTGGAGACGAAGCGCTGGTCACGCCGTCGTACCAATGAACTTCCGCTAAAGAAGTTTCTGCTTCTGTCCCGCCCAGACTGCCTCCGCGCCACCCCTCGCTCTTCTTTAAAAACAAATCCCCGACGAGCTGATTGTCCCACATTCCAGTGACCACGCCGATCACATTGGGCCTTGATTTCTCTGGTTCGCTCTCGGCGTCTCCCGAAAAACGAGCTGGGCGGGTGCGCACCGGACTGCTCACGCCCCGCCACAAAACCTCTTTTGGAACGGTGAAGGAAAGAAAGGCAAGCATAGGCACACCAAAAAATTCCTTCGCACTTCCCCGAGGGAAACAGTGTGTAAGTGCGAATGCACGAGTTGAATTTGCGCGGGTCGGTAATGTTCGCGAAAGAGAGATCACACACACACACACAACTACAAAGAAATAAAGATGCATTCATTCACAGACACCTATTAGTGTTGTCCTTGTACTTGATTGCTAGAGCGGATCTCAGCTTTGAAATTTCGTGTCAGTACTCCTTTAAGCGGGTGCATTAGCCCTTCTCACGCCCGATTCCTGGCCAATCCCCCACGTGGGTATGTGTATGCACAGACACCTATTTGTGTTGTCGTTGTACTTGATTGCTAGAGCGGATCTCAGCTTTGAAATTTCGTGTCAGTACTCCTTTAAGCGGGTGCATTAGCCCTTCTCACGCCCGATTCCTGGCCAATCCCCCACGTGGGTATGTGCCAAGTAAGTGGGAATGCACGGGTGACGCGAAAGAATTCTTCTTGGCCAATCGCCCTAAGTGGGTATGTGCTAAAGAAATTAGGTACTCTTCTTGGCCAATCGCCCTAAGTGGGTATGTGGTGCGGATGGACGGACGGCGGTGGACGCGTGATTCAGGGTCGCTTAAGAAGTGCATTCGCACTTAAAACATTGGGTGACTCAGGTGTGACAATGGGAGAGGAGCGACGCAATATAGCCGCTCCCGGCGAGGAAGCCGCAATGGCGGACGCCCGAACAATGGCGCCTGATTGGACATTTGTGACAGTGACTTCCCCTTGTTCATACAGTGCTGTGGCAATCCAAGCAATGTGTGCAAGGCACTTTAAGTGCCTTCCGTCGAGAATCGGCCGGGGCGGAATTAACCTTTTTTCCATTAGCGTAGCCCTCTTGTGGCGGCCACCGGAACCACACTTAGGAGATCATAGAAGAACACGCCCCCTTTTTTCCCGCCTGCCCTGCACAGTTGAGGAAGCCGTCCCATGCGCCATGCATGCTTTTGGTGGCACAAAGTTTTCGTTGGGAGCCGTAGCGCCGACCTGTCGTCCGGTTTTAGGGCTCAGAAAACGGAGCAGCACTTAGCTGGCTCGGTGCTTGCAACTGGCTAATCCACTATGGCGTCGTTTTGTTTACATCTTGCCCGCTACAATGGCAGACTGTTCGCTGGGATTCAGAGTACCGCATGCGCAGACCGCTACTTGAAAAAGGCCCATTGAAGAACTCGTTGTTGATGTAATACAGCTTTAGCATAAAGTGTCCTCCGAGATCCTGAGGTTATTTCGTCGTGGCTCCAAAGCACTGTGGTATTTTGGTTAACATCCGCGGGGATTGAGGGACTTGATCTGCCTATGAAGCTGCGCAGCCGTCTACATCCCCGATGCAAACTGACACTGCAGGAGTTTTTTTGCACGGAATGACGTGGAAAAATACCGTGGATACATTTACAATGTTTTCTTGCAGACTGCGTTTTGGGTTATGCACGGTACGCACAATTAGAGAGGACACACGAATGAACTGTCGACTTTGTTGGTGCGTCCTCTCTGACTGTCTGACTGTGCGTAGCACGGTGTGACCTAAAACGCAGTCTACAATAATGCAAAACCAACTACTAGCCCAATTCTTTTCCCTACTTACGTTTGCAATGTTTGGTTTAGGAAATTCTGAATTTCTTTGCCGTCTTCGATCCGTCAGCTTTCTCATCTCCTTAGCTATGAAGCACCTATTCCGCGTGAAGTTGCGTGTTGCCTTTAGAAAATCCGGTTGCCTCGTCAGCCTGGAAAAAAGCTCTGCCTACGACGACTGTGATTTAGGAAAGAATATTGGCCACCCGTTGTGTGTCATTGCCGGGTTTAAAACAGGGCGGAAAGACTGTCGGCAGTTCTCCCCATTCTTCTCGATTATTCGTTTAATGAGCTTATTCTTCTACAATTCGGGCGTCAGCAACCCCTTTTCTGCGAGGAATAAAAAGCCCTTCTTGGACAACTGGCCTTTGCGAACGGTAACAGATACTTCTCTTTGCTGGCTATAAACTTGTTTAAGTGTTGGCTACTTCTGTTTTTATTTCTCCCGTTTCATATCCTTGTTAATTTTTGAAGTTTTTATCTCTGCTTTCCCTTTGCACCTCTTGTCTTTTGACAACCTTTAAGACGACCGGCCCGGTATGCACAGAACAACCTGTCCATTTTATTTTATATTTCCTTGCTTATTTCAACCGAAAGTAAACACTAGTGTCGATTTAGGGTCCCTCCTACGTAAGCCTTCCCTACAAACCCACTCACTCGCACACTCAACCTTAAGTCATACGTAAAGTCAGGCACTCCTTTATCATATCAGGATATCTGACTCTTACTTCGTTCTCCAGCATTTGCTTCCGTTGCTTCACCTTCATTGAGACAGATAGTCTTGGACATGCTCTGTCTATTTCTGGGTATTTTTGCGTGTTTCTGGGTTTCTTTTTTTTTTGTACCGCATCAGGCACTATGGTCGTCACATACCTTTGCGTTCTTTGGTGGCCCCGACATTCCCAATCGGGTTCGGAAGGCAAACCATGCTTTATAAAGCTTACATTTCTATTGATATTTCTATTGTGTTGCTCCAGGAGGCGCCGATGCCGTCAGTCTAGGCAAACACGTGCTGGTAGCATTCGTTTCGATTATGGCGTTTCTTAGAAGGCGAGAAGGGAATAGAAAGGACCGCGAAAAGAAAAAGCCTCTCAAGAGGCTATGAAGACGCGCTCGGTGAAGCCGGAAATGCCATCTCAGGAGGGCCGCCTTTCGTTCTCTATTTCGTTCACATTCGACACGTACTCCGACTTTACTCGCTTCTTCTGTCGTCCGCTGGTGTCGACCGTAGGATATCAGCTGGGCCACGGCGAGATGGACGAGGACCTGGGTAAGCCCGGCCTTTCACCACCGTTGCTACGACGCTGGTGCTGTGGCCATCTGCTGGCCATATAAAACGCAGCGGCTTCCGCCGCGCTTCTCGAGATGCGTGGAATAGCTCTGATGCTCTCTATAGCTTCTTTCTTTCTCCGTGATGGAGTGCTTTGTGCAAACAAATTCGCCGATGGCTTGCTGTTTGCTTTCGGGTTTTGCTTAAAACAGTTTTTATTTCTTCCGCTCTTTCTTTTTGTGAGTGAGCGTAGCTTCGCGCCTTTCTTTATCTGCCTCCTTGTGAGTGGTACCTTTTAGCATGTGGCATTGCTTTCAACTTAGTGGGAACATATTTCTTGACACAGGAAATAAGAAACAGAGCAGCGGATACTGAATAAATGAATCCATCGAGCTCCGCACTACGAGTCAAAATGCACAATATTAGATCCCTCGATTCGTTAGACCTCTCAACCCGCATTAAATGTTATTACGCTGCTACGGTGACTCAAGAAATAGATCAGGTCAGGACCCTCAATACCAGAACTGCTAATGTGGCGAAAGAGAGTGAAGTGTTCGAATGGGCGTTTTTATGGGTTGTAGCGTCGGAAGAACAGGTAGAGTGGAACAAATAGGCAGGTATTTTATTTTGCGCGGGCTTATTTCCCCGAAGTTGTTTTCCGTCAGTAAGTTTTGTTTTTTAGAAGTCGTAATGACTTCTTTACACAAGAGTAGCAATAACGATGCTACATAGAGCGATATTTACGTCCTTTGCACGGTTGCTCTGTTTCGCTCTTTAGTGGTTCTAATAAAAGCTAAACAAATTTTTTGCAGCACTGTTTTCTCTTTTTTTTCTGAATAAGTAAACATTCGCCGTCTCCGCAAAGCGTCTTGAGAGTCAACCTGTGAAGATAATTCGACCTCAAAAAGAGGCAGACGAAATTGTTGTGGTTTTTTAGCTTATCAGGATATTCTGTATCTCGACACAAACATGAATTGAAGCGAAGCAGAGCTGTCGGAATAATGCTGTTTTTTTCCACAAGTTGTATTAAGCTGTAACGAAGGTAACTATTGATCATAAAGGCTTTCTTTTCTGCATTCAACGTTTATTCAAGATTCTACGTTTTTCCGGCATTTCGTAATTTGGGATATGACACTTGTCTTGCGTTTAAACCTCATGAATTGTTATTTCACGAAATTCGAAAAACAAATTTATGGTAACATTTCTGGGGACATCCCTGGAGCATCCAGGCATTAAGAAAACATTAAACGGAACTCGCAGCTGTTTTCCAAAGCAGCCAAAAAAATTCTTCTAATTAACAAGCCAGACTGCGTTATGAATTCTAAGTGACAATTACGGCGGGACCACTGGAATTATACTTGCACCCAAAATTGTTCTCAGTGGCATAAAAGGTAAAGAGGCAAGCGGTTCCTCTGCCTGCATGTGCAATAAAATGATAGCAAATGCAATACTTGTAATAAGGTAAAAATTCGAATATCCGCTTCGCGAGCGGTTGCTCTGTGCCACTCCTGGTATATGTGTTTAAATAACTACTCTAAGGAGGGCTTACACAAGTGAACACTGTTCATCACTCGGCGAGGCCACACAAAATTTACTTATACCGGGAAATACCGATATAACGTCAGAGCACAAATATTCCTCAGCCGCTTTAACAATGCTTCCATCCGCAGAGCCTGAAACACACGTATCGATCTGGAAATACGAAGCAACCTCAATGAAAGTCAAGAGCGACCGTTTTGCGTAATGTATTCTTTGTTATTTACCTTCCAGGTCCCGCTAATAAGCTGTGAGAATAAAACAATTTATAAGTGTCAGCGCAAAAGCACTTAAGCTCGGATCTTGGGGGAGATGTAGTTGTAAGGTTATTACGGTGAAAGCTCGTAATTCTAACTCCCATAATTCGAATTTATGGATAATTCGAACTGTACCACTTGATCCGGCCAAACCTCAGTTTATGTACAAAAAATCTCGTTAATTTTAACCCGCGTAGGTTCCGACCCGGATAATCCTAACTACTCACCACCGCACCGGCACCTTGGCGCGTGATGACACACGGCTAAAGGAAGGCATCCACTGCCTACACCCGTGGTTACGCAGAAAGAAGGAGGCAAAATAAGGCAAAACCAATCTAAATCGTACATCGCGGCCGCTTTGGAAGGCGGATTCTTTTCGAACTACGTCAATGAGAAAGCGAGTACAGTGCGGTGTATGGTGCCATGACAGATTAGGACATCATATCTCAGGACCTGTTGCTGCCAATCACGGCAAGAAGGACGAGGACGAAGCGTAGTGCGGCCTTCGGCTCAAGTCATGGCCTGATGTAATGCCGACGGTCTCTTCTATAGATTACGGTTTTCACTACACTCGTTTGTTAGAGCAAAAAAGTGCCGACTGTCGCCTTTAGGAGCGAAATTCCGGCCTCCTGGCGGCTGAGTTTACAGCAGAAATATTGCCGTCACGATGGTTCAATGCCTGCGGCCGATATGCCACACACCAACCACATTCCATTTCCGCACTTTTGTGCACTGATGTGAGAACTGTGAAGAGAAGTTTAGCTTTTGAAGGTGACAGCCTTTTATACCCGTTATGCAAAAACCCGCCTATACGGCGTGCAAAATTTCCCTTTGGTGGAGATGTGAACATACCCAACCACAACTCTCATCATGTTGGCTCCTTACGCGCGTATCAGCCGACCTAACGTCCCAGTTCGCTGCGACGAGTCAAGTAGTCGCAAACCCGGGTATACATATCGCTCTTCCCGCGTTGATCACATGCGCAAAGTTGGAATTACTCATTGTCAAAATTCCACATTTTGCACTCGTTCCTACCCCGCACATCGAATGATTGGAACCACCTTCTAACAGATCTGGCGTCACTAACAGATCATGCACTTTTCGCCGTTCGTTATATGCGTATCTGATTCCACATAACCAATCATAATTTGTTTCTTCTAGTTCTGGCGCACGATTGCCTTTGTATCTGCATTTATCTCTTTATTTCGTAACCTTCGTTCAGCATATACCTCCTCTGTGTCAACGCTTCTCTCTGTGATCGGCAATATATGACACCTTCCGTTTCTTTTCCCCTTTGCGATGTGCATGTATTTTGCTTTATGCCTTTTTGATATGCATATATTTCATCTTACTAGTTGCTCTATACTATGTTACTTATGTCGCGACCAAGTCTCCCGTTTCTACAGCTCTCACTGGAAGACACCCTACTCATCAAGAAAGATATTCTTCGGCGCTCCACGCGTGCCCTTCTCCCTCCGCGTGGGTCTGACCTTCCTGGCGGCTTAACCCGTCGTGAAGAGGTCGTGCTTCGAAGAATCCGCCTGGGCGTCGCACTGACGCCTGCTGTGCGAGCAACGTGGACTTCTATTCTTGCAGATCCTTCCCCGACTTGCCCCTACTGCCCTGCCCCTGTTGCTGAAGCGACATTGGAACATTTGCTAGGGACGTGTCCAGGGCTTCAATCAACCCGAGCTCGACACATGGGGCCCACAGGACATCGCCCAGGGCGACCTCCAGATATTCATCGGTGGGCGCACGGCCCACTTTACAAGAAACTGTTGGAATTTATTTCCGAAACTGGACTCTATAGTTTCCTGTAGTGCGCCCGCCTCACACTGTGTCTTTCTTTCTTTCCTTTTTTTTTTGCTTTCCTTCTTTGTCGTTCCCCTGTCCTGTTTTGTCTATTGTTTTCCTGTTATCTATGCCCTGTGGCAAAATGGCGCAATAAAAAAAAAAGTATAGTTTGCCAATTTATAATAGATCTTGTGTATTTTTCTGCATTTGTCCTTTTTTGGGTGTTCTGTGAACCACTCCTCTCTAAATTGCTTCGGGGATTGAGAGTAAATGAAATAAATAAATAACAATTGCCGGCATACTCGCGTGTACAGTGGTTTTATGTCTCTATTGGGTTATGTCCCCATTACTGACCTGACGATCCCATTGGCTGCGACCGATCATATGGCTGCGAACATGCGTATGCGACGGCACGTCGTTAGGCTGAGCGCTATGCTTTGAAGTTTAACGTCGTCAACCTGTACCAGAAGTAGGACGTACAATGAGCCTGAAATTGCTTCAAAAATCGTTAACCTCAAGGAGAAGGTTACGAAACGTTGTGGACAAAGACGAAGATGAACAACCAACCACTTCAGATAGTTAGGTGACTGGCGATGACAGCTGGCGACAAAAACTCACGGCCTACACACAAATTTTAATCCGACTTTGACGTGCACAATTCTCACATATACCCTCAGAAGTTTGGTAGTTAATACGGTCAAGCTTAAAAAGATCTAGCTTGCACAAACTGCTTCAAGATATTTAAGAATACCAAACTATTTCGTACTTCTTGCAACCCTCTGGGGCAGATATCACAATGGGGCGTTCAGCTTCCCTAAGGTAAGGAAAAAAGGCAACAATTACGAGAGCTGTACCGTAACTAGGAGCACGTTCGGAGGCCTACGCATGAGCTTTCACGAAAAGGAACGGAACTGCCGATGCGAGCAACTCCTCTTTACAATTCAGTGAATTGCCCCAGGCGCCCAGAAAACCTATTGTCTTTTAAAGAATGCCAGGGCGCTGCAAAAAAGGAACTAACGGTGGGATTCGCTCAAGAAGCACTGTGGGAAGTTTGTGGTTTCCTCTCGTAGAACTGAAGGAGTCATTCAGGATGCGTATGGTAGCCGCTGCTGTCTGTGTTCCCATTCTATCGCGTGCCGTCAGGTCTCAGCCAGCACACCGCCGCGGGCGTATACCGGTCATTGACGCTGTAAGAGAGGGTTTGGAGATCCTATGACCAAGCCCCACAAGGGTGGTGCTTGTACAGCCGAACAATGGTCTGCTTAGTTCTGCATGAATCACTTGGGCTTTGTAGACAGAACGGATGTATGTGCACGCTGATAGCAGGAAACAATCTCCCCTTTACATACCCTTCCCCTATCATTGTCTAAATAGACGCTCTCTTTCTTTCAGTTGCTCACCCTTCAAATATATGAAGAATGCGCATGCAGGACAATAAAGAACGCTGATTGTTTTTCCTTCTCTCTAATAACTAGCGGTAACTGTCACAAAACAGCACGCGACAAAACAGCATAACGTCAAAGCAGCACCACGACCTAACAGCGCGACAAAACAGCATACCATGAAGAGAGCAGTAAAACAGCCCGGCAGGCTGTAGGTTTGTCGCAGACTCTATTCGTTTCTGGGCAATCCTATCCGCACACAATCTACAATATGCAGCACACGCCTTAGGCGTAATGCGCTGTCACTTTCTGTTCAGAGCGACAAGCAATATTTACCACAAACGCGATAAAAAATAACTCACTCCATGCTTCTCTTTAGTAATGTTTTCCCTTACATGGCTAGTAGATTTTAAATTGTATTTTAACTTGTGTATGGAAATGCGGGTCCGAAGAATGCGGCTTTACAGTATGTTTATTGCCAACCTCACAGCTTTCAGTTCCACCTCCTACGCATGGCTTTTAATAAACTGCTGCTAAGGGGACCACGTGACCAAAATATCAGAAACTTTTCTAAAAAGGTACTCTGTTGTAATAAAATTTTGAAGCAGCCCTTACTTACACTTTGTTGTAGGTGCATGATAACAGCTCGCCAAAACCTGCATTGCACGCGATAAGAAGCCCACAGGATTCCACTGTAAGATTTAATAAGTTGTTCACATTACCTAAGCACTTACAAATGAAATAATAAATGGGTAATTATTCTTCAGCCCTATGGCTCAAGAAATTGGGAGTCTAAGCACTGCATGCGTTATGTTACTGTAGGATGCTTTTCTGTACAAATTCTTGTGATTGATTAAAGTGGGTCATTTGAGCCCCGTTCTTTGCATGACTGATCTCATATGGGATGAAAGAGTTTTCACAGAAGGTGTAAAAATTTCACAACCCTATATTTTTTTGTGCTTCTTCTATCACAAAAAAAAAAACCAGCCGCTGTCTCAGCCATTTATGCAACATACACACGCTTTCAACTTTGGCCTTTTGGAACTGATTGAAAATAAATACACTTGTTGCTATTTGACCAAGCGTTGATCAAGGCTCCACACCATGCGATGAACCCCGGCGTCCTCTAATCTAACCCAACTCTTACATTATGAACTCGAAGAGCAACGCGTTATCTGGTTAGGAAGCATGAAAACTGAAGTCATCAACGACTGCCACCGGATGTGTTGATCGCATTTCATATTTCACCCACACAACGCAACGTGCGTGGGCACTAATTCTCCCAGTCAGCATTAGATGCGTTTGGGCATACGTCAGATGCAGCTTTCCTGCTGATCGCACTTCTTTTAGAAGTGACTACTATTGATTTTTTTGGTGTACTGGATAGTTTTTCCCATCTGCGATTGAAGGTGTCACAAACTCGAGCGTACGACGTCTAAAAGTACCGTATAGTTTTTTTTTTTCATAATAGTGTACAGCGCCTAATTCTTGTTACAGTCGTTCGATTCTTGCAATTGCAATTCTATTCGCCCCGGGGAAACTCTGGAACTTTCTCGCACGAGGCGTCTATGGCTCCGCTTACCCGTCGGCTCACCGGCAAGAAAACAACAAAAATAAAACCTCCGCCGCTCCAGTTTCGTCGAAGCTACTAGCACTTTTAAGGGGGCTCAGTGTGGCCTTTCCAGTGCTAAAGCGCGCCCATGATTCCAGAAGGGAGAAAGAGGGAAGTTGTTCGGTCGACGGCGGCGGGCGCGTTGTGTGTTGTGCCCTCTCTCTCCGCGCCGGCACAGTTATAAAAATGGAAGCCGCGCCTAAGCAAACCAGCTACGTTTGGACGTCGTGATGTGACAATGGATTTTGCCAGTTTGTGCACCACACCATCGGCGACCCGCGCCCTGGAGGACTCCAACGTATTCCCGGGTCTCGAATCACCGTGATCCTCTAGGACGGCGTGGCCTACGACGAAGCCACGCTTCAAAGTAGTCGAATCGCCTCCGACAGCGGTGCATCGTCTGCCCGGACGGAGAATATTGTGGGACTCTGTCTCTCATATGCATCGAACTGTTAGTTTTCTTTTTAGTTAACTGCTCTATTTCGTAATATCTATTTGTTAGCGCTTATGATTGTATAATTTTGCCTAATTTTGAACTGTTTCTCGCATTTGTATTCCTTCTAAGTTACCTCTCGGTTACGTTACATGTCCCCGTGCTTGTATATTGCCTCTCCAAATATAAGCCTTTCTTTTGTTGTCAGTTCAAGGTTCTGACTCATTCTTACCGCTTTGGTCGGCGAACGTCGCACGGTAGACGCCCACCCTCTTCATCACCTGTGCCCTGTAGATTCGGTGGGGGGTTGTTTGCTCGCTTGAGTCGACTCCCCACATCTTCCAACAGCGCACCCAATATGGAAACGGTGACAGAAGGCATAGGGGCGCTTTGTTGCCAGTTTCCAGTATAAAATTCTGCTTCTCAGCGAGGTTTCGATGCATATTCGAAACTGTGAACTTTAAATTTATGTTCTTGAATTTTTTAATGCGAATTACACGAAAACTACTTAGAGTTCTCCAACGTGAATTTAAATGTTTATTTCTGAGTAAACGTTTTGCTGTAAGCAAAATATCCTTCACTGCAATGGGTTTTACTAGGTTTTTGAAAGTGGCTGTTTGAGGGTTAAAGCTGAAGATGCACATGATGGAAGTTAAAATGGCGTACTTTTTCCTCTGACCCGCATGCAGCCACGTAGTTAGTCGCATTGTTATCTCTTTTTTTAAGCAAACACTTCTCGTTCTAACAGACTTCCGGTTTCAACACAATAGCGCTGGTAGGCTTAATTAATAATTTTACGTCAGCACTAAGCGTCCGCAGGAACAGCGGTCATCAAGCGGCCTTGAAAACGTGTCTTGACAGGAACTGACGCGGCGCCAACATTACGTAATCGAACTAAATTAAGTGGCAAACAATCTCGCTCATCTCACAGAAGAGAATGGAAGGCCTACATTATCAGCAGAAACGAACTAAACTGTGCCCTCATTAGAAATTTACGCCGAAAAAAGCGTTTAAATGCACAAATTTGAAAATTCTTTTCAAATTTCCCGCGCCCGTTTGCAGCCGCAAGCTCACTTCTGCAAACGGTGGATGGCGCCACGGGGCAACTATCAGAAAAAAAAAAACGCTCAGTAACAGCACCGTGCAGCAGAATAACTACTTTGAAAAGCCAGTTCAGCCGCTGTCTCCGCTTAAACTCGTCAGCCGCACGCTTTCCCGCACACATATTATTTACGCGAGTAGAGCGTAGATGACCTCTGTCTCTTCGGTGCAGCGGCGTTGAAAAAAAAAAAAATGTTGCCACTAGTCTCGATTCTTAAGCTCACCTTTA
The DNA here is from genome assembly GCF_048455015.1 of Haemaphysalis longicornis. Lineage (NCBI taxonomy): Eukaryota > Metazoa > Arthropoda > Arachnida > Ixodida > Ixodidae > Haemaphysalis > Haemaphysalis longicornis. The sequence continues at coordinate 83,460,773 of NW_027526361.1, forward strand.
ATGCTTAGAGAGAACTAAGTCGGATTTTCAGGCACTAAAGAGCTCGTTTTTGGTGTCAAAAATAAGCAGGCAAAACCGCGTTTTTGGCATCAATGTTGTAGAAATAGCCACCACATGTTTTTACATAAATGCAAGTATTTCCAAACGACGACGAGCCCCGTATCTACTACCCAAAATGCAAAAATGTTATTGTTTACGATGGCACAAAAGAGCTAGCAGTTCAATGTAGCCGTTCAAGTGTCCCAGAAACCTGCTGGAATAATGCCGATTTATAGGCTTGATTTAACAAGCGCACTACTCACATTCATGTTCAATGGCCACTGTCGACTGCTCGTGCGTCGCATATACTGAAAAAGGTGTGAAAAAAAAACATGCGAGCTGGGAATACTAAAAAAATACGCTACTTTATGTATGCCGAACGCAATAATTCAAACAGAACAGAAATCGACGAAAACAATAAACGCACATAAGATGACGATGTATCAAGAAATTAAGAAGCCCATACACACTTAACTGCAACTCTAGTAACGTTATCATATACAATGATATAGTCGAATTGTTCAGGCAACACGTCCCAACGCTTCCCAATATACTCCCAAACATTTGAAGAGCATTTTATACAAGGTGTTTAGCAGCCGAACAGATTTTTGCTGATAAACTGTGTTTCAGACACCGTCGTCAGTATAAATTTTATGGTCTAAGAAAATGCTGCTGTGCAGTGGTTTCGCCATTGGCTGTTCAATACAGAAATGACCGGCCAAAAAAGGCGTGCTCGTTCCTCAACCTTTGCATCGAAAATACAGCTGGATTTCAGTGTGTTTCTTGAAGCGAGGTTGCAATTGTGCATGTCGGAAGAACTTGGTGGGGAGAGCGCCCGGAGTGTAGTCTAAGGATCCGTGTGAAAATTGTAGAAACCAGAGCAAACTACCACAACCTCCAGATTTTTGGATTCAAAATTCTTCCTATTGTCACTGAAAATGGAAAATGAGCGTATCGTTCCAGTGGTTCTAGTGGTTGTTTTCCGGGAGTTTGGTGAACTAGGGGACTAGGTTGAACGTCATAGAATTCCGAGCAGTCAATTCTGCTCGGTAACATGATAAACGATCGCACTACACTTGGAAGCGATAGTGTTCTTATAGGCGCCGATTCATAAATAGACATTTTTTAACATTGATAGGCATTTAGGCGCAAACTCAAAAATGGGTAGTTATAGGCACTATAAAAACGCCATAACGGGCCTTGTTAAACTCTATTTCATGCTTAGATGTGAAAGGGGGGCAATAGGAGCGCGAACAACAAAATAGGCATTTGTCTCAAATCGGTCTCTACTAGCATCAATGCGTTGTGAAGAAATAGTGAAGCGATCAGTGACCATGTAAAACAAGTGCAAAGTCGTTTAAATTCGACAACTTGTCGATTTTTGCGTCATTGTGAACACCGAACCCGCACGGGTTCCGAAACGTCTTTGTACTTTTTTCAGTGGTTCAGTGACCGCATTACTGTTTCTTCATACAATGCCTGACCAGATGAACTTTCGTAGAACTTTTTACTGCATAAATGCTGTATGAAGCAGATGCAGGAGCTGCGTTCCTAAATGCTACCAAGACAACAAATTATTGCTATCGCGTCGTATTTCTAAACACATAAATGCAGATGTCGTCTGCAACTTTTTTTCTGTGGATAATGATCTGCTTCTTACTGAAACAAACAGTTATCCGATTGCAATAAGGATTCGCTCACATGTTGATGTCGCAGGGGGCCAAATGCACGTCGCATTGCTGGCTGCCCGAATGACGCCTCTGCTGCCGGACTAGCACCCGAGGCTGGGTATGCGCGCTGTGGAGACCTTTGCTTCAAAGAGAAATGTGACGCTGTGCTTCCGCGCAAGGGATGCGCTTATTAAATTTCCAATTTTCGCTAGTACGAAGCAACTCGTTAGACTCCGCAAATCAAATAAAGTACCGCCTTTCCGACGTGCCAGAGGGAGTCGGCATGCAAACATTAGGTTCATAATAAACCGGCGCTGTGCCCGTCGCTATACCCTGCCTCGTGGGCGATTCACTAGATGGCGCAATCTGTCCTAAAGGGCGCCAATTGAGCCAGAGGTTAGGCATTACTTTGAGAGGACTTGCGCGCGTCTACACAACGAGGCGAAAGATTAATGCTCTTGCATTTACGCATTACAGGTATTGCTTGAGTGTCCAGGTGGTTTTCTTCCCTCGGTTGGTGCAAGCGCGCCCCCAACTGGTGCTGCCCTAGCAACACTGGGCGCACGCTGGACTCCGCCATAGCAACCACCTACAGCTGCGGCATTGGAGAGGGAAATCCTCCCCGTAACAACAGGCTAACCAAAAGAAATGCTTTTGCAGTCTCACCTGATTAGCGTATGCATGCGCGTCTTGTGCAACTTTTTTCACAAACGACGGTAAGTTTGATGAACTCTGCACGCTGAATGGTTCTCCTTTAGGCTAATCGGGTTAACTACCCGGAGTGCGGCGGGTATAGGAGCCATTCGGGGATAACGTTGTGAAAGCCCTATCGCCTGCGCCCGGACCACGCGTAGCTCATATTCATGAGGGCGCATTTTTCCGGCTAATTATGGCGCGCCATTACGGGCCCGTCCCGCGCGCCCAGTCTGTCCGCGGCGGCCGCAAGTGAGAAAGGTCAGGCTAAAGAAAAGAATTCAAAGCCAGCCTGAATATTCGTGGTATGGTGATGAAAGCGCTACGTCATTTAATTCACTCCGCTGTATATTTCAGGGCAACATGAAAGGACCGCGCCGATACTTCATTGAAGTAACTCACGAAGCACCTAGTTTCCAATGTATTGTTGAAACACCCTTTTGTAAATTGATGGGTAGAGGAAAATCTTTAGCACTGCAAATTTATACTACGACGAATGTTGAACTATGGACGTAAAATCGCCGTCAATCCTCCCTATAAACATTTTATTAGGTGAAAAAAATCGATTGGGGTATAGGGCATTTTACAATCTCTGTTTATTAAAACGGGACAGAATTATCCTCAACATTTTGAAAAGTTAGCACTAGGAGCCGCTTACATTATGCGCATCATCCAATTCTATCTTGCTCTCTACCTTGTTTATGTAGTTCTTTCTCTGCCCTCTCCTGCACACCAAAATATTAGTGCAATAACGCCGCCTGGGTATAGCCCTCAGAAGTGAAACGAATGAACAACTTTACGTCAGCAGTATAGTACTTGTTTTTATATATGTAATTTTCAGTACACGCCACAAATCGTCCAAACAACTTGCAGAGCTTCATATGTAAGGTGTTTTATGGCGTTCAATTCGTTGGATGCCTCCACATCAAACTTGGAAATTTTAACTTCTTGTTTGGTTTTTATCAGTTCGCTGGCTCCAGAGTAAAGCCTATTAGCCGAAAATACCAAAATGCGAAGGTGAAGCCTAATGGAAATTTTGGCTGAGCGGGGTAAGCGCATCCTTTCTGTGCCTTAGGGATTTGCTCATTAAAGAATCACGGAGGTTTTTAAGGTCTGCCGTCGGCATGGGTTTTGCTGTATAGAATGAGAAAGGTACGATAATTGCGCGTCGCGGGCCGGGAAAACTGCAGTGTGATGCCACCGCTATTGCTTAATGATATGATGAAGAGGGATCCAAAGGAAAGTTGTAGAACGCAGTTGCATGCGGCCGCTAGTTTGGATCCCCAGTGTTAGATGTTTTTTCTGGAGCTTACAGGGGGCACATTGCTACAAGACGTATTTTCACTAGGTATAATGGGGATACTTCGCCGTATTCACTGATGCTAAAAAATATGCCAGCACTGGAGGCTGGCTGGAAAATTATTCGCCTTCAGTTTCTTCGCGATTGTCCTTTATGGGAAAAAAATTGATCTTTTTTTATAATGCTTGAAACGTATAGCTTCATGAACAAGTAGTCATAGCCTAAAATGCTCTTTATCACGAATTGCTGCGAGGACAAACCTAGGCAAATAGCTTTCTGTGTGGAAACAATTTTGTTAACAAGCGTTTTGCAGCGAAAGATGTTTTAACCCGTCGCTTTAGTAAGCGAACTTGAGTGTCCCGTTCTGCATTGGTGTATTGCTGGAATTGTGTTCTCTTCCTCTTCTCACGTTGTGTTTTTTTGTTAATGTTGTAGGTCGTATGTAGCCGTTTCTGCTAGAGCCACACTAAAAGCGTGTGCGGATGCACGACTGACATTGTTTATTTCCTTTGGAAAAACCGCAAGGGGGGATACATACGGGCTCGCACTCATAAGAACACTAGGTGCACTCATAAGAACACTCACATGTGAATACGACGTACTCAAAAATACGGCGTATTCACATGTGAGCTCGTCTGCTGACATTGGCACTTACCAGCAAGTGAGGTCGTCTTTCGAGTACATGGACCCGCGTTCAGGAGTGAGCTCCAGCTCACGAGTCTGCATACACACTCACGAGAGAGCACGCGCTTGAGGGTATCTACTCATGGCTGCTTCCTATCAATGATGGACACCTACACATCAAAAACTCCGGGTTCGTACGCACCGCGTTTTATATATGATGCTACCGCAATTGAGCAATTGTTGGTCTGCAATTTACAACCCTAAGTTTAGAGGAAGTTATGACACTCAGGTAGTCTACATCCAAGATGTTTTTGTTTGCTCATGACTACAACTTAAACCTTTAAGACATCACCGAGGGAGTTGGCGAGGGCGTGTGTACCAACACGGTGAAATATTTGAAGAGGACTGTGCTTTTTATTTGGGATACCCTGCATACCTGTTTTTGAAGCAAGGTTTTGCTGTGACATCCCCTTTGTTTTGTGCCGCATTTTTAGAGACCACCTCCAAAGACAAAGCAATAATATTTCACGAGCATCCTGTGAGCGAATTTATTACTTTATATTCAGCGCGCGCACAAACGCACCCCCTGGGTATCCCGCTCTTCCCGCTGCTTACGTAGCGGAGTGTCCGCATTCCTACACCCAGTTCGTCACAGCCCTGTCATGGCATTTGACTCTCTGTTTTATGCTGCCAGGAAATCTCTCTGCATAGGCCTGCTGTTGAAGAATCTCAAGTCGGGCGAAAAACAATACCTAGGCTCGGAAGCCTCTGCTGAATTCCAACGTGAAATTTCTTCAGCCCACCTCACCGCTGCGTTTTTTATGCATTACTTCTTGGTGATCTATCACCTCTCTTCCCCCTCTTATTCTGAAGCGTTCACGTTTGGTGAGTTCGTGCATCGCACAAGATTGATCTCCCGTTTTCCCTCTTCAGTGAGGCATGATAGTCGACGAGAATATTTATTTCTGGCACGCAAAATCTGTCAGACATGCGGAGGTGGCGGGGTGGGAAGGGGCATGCGTCTACGTGTTTGCATGCTGAAGTTTCGCGACCCTGCGCCGAAACGGGCCTCCAGAGAGCAGTCTGCAGCGGGTCGCTGGCGTCCCCTCCGAAGAGAGCGCGCCATAATGGCTTGTCTGGTTAAAAAAGCACCAAAACACACCAAAAAGCTTCAGTGATGGATGCTTCCCCCGTCGTCCTCATCATCGAGCTACGTTTTTGTTGCCTCAGCGTTTCCTGGTCTCTACTTTGTTCGCCAAGGTGCTCGGTTTTTGTTTGTTATCAACGACATGTTCAGACAAGCATTATATATGCGCTTGCTTGTATATGTGCAGTTTTTACTCGCGGCCGTATTTTCTGTTCGAGTGACCGCTACCATTCCACCTGTGGCTCATGTAATAGTTGCTTTTGTTTTTCTTGTTACTGCGTCATGGTGACCAACTTGACATCTGTAACAGACGAGCTCAGCCAACCTATGTAATTATGAATATATTATCCTGGACACAGATACAAGCAAATGAAAGGTTTTGTTTAACAGGCCTGTAGATTGGAGTTGTTAAGTTTTCATTCTGCGCGAAAGTGTTCTTTCCACAAGCACTTTCACCCCATAGGAAGAATATTTTCTGTCCGTCGAACTCTCCAACCCGGATCACCAACAACATCTGGTAGACTGGGCGAGACAGGCTGCCAAGACCCAGGGCTTCCTGGACTAAGGAGGTCCCCCTCCTGGCGGACAACCCAACAACATTGACTGCTCAATTAAATTTATATTCCTCTTCCTCCGTCCGACTGCATCGAGCGAGTATTTATAGTTTCTTTAAATTAGTTCAGCATCTGTTTTGGCCCGAATCGTATCGCCACTTCTTAAGTAAATGTAGGCGATACTACGTGGTGGCGTTGATAGGTGTTTTAGGGATTAAAAAATATTCAGATATTTCTGAGTGCCTATTTTTATGCGATAGCAAATTCTTTCATCGGCAGAATGAGATTAATTAACATCACTCTAGAAACCGGATGAATTAACGTATTCTAATGACCAAGACATCTTTGATGAATCAGAATATTTTATTGTGAAAAGCGTAAGCTTAAATTGCATTTCCAGATTTCAAGCACATACAGTAGGTGAGTTATACCTTCTAAATATGCTGGTTTTTTTTTTCAACCGAAGTTGCTCGGCAGCTCAAAGATTAATGAGAACATGGTTCCTTTGGAAGTTTTGTTTTCTTCGTGATAGTTTTACACTGAATAAATTGTGCGCAAAACTTATTTGTGAGTAGCATTGCTTAAATTCTACGCCGAAAGTCTGCACTAGCGGAAAACGGAGGGCTGAATGTTTTTTTTTTCGTAACTGCATACCTTCGGGTGATAGCGACTGCATTTCGGAAAGAATACAAAAAGTTAATAAGGCGATAATATTTTACTCATGCACACATCTAGAAACTTTATTTTTAACAAATTTAGGATTAATTGCAAACCACAGGCTTGAATTGATTCCCTTAAGAAGAGCGTTTTTATGGAGTGAACAAATTTCTTTTCATGGCTCCTTTAGGCAATGGTTCGAGTTTCTTATGAAAGAAAACTCTCAATGGATTGTGTATGAAGCGCTCTTCTCCTCGTCCTCGAGAAAATTTGGCTAAAAAGTGTGCGAAGACTATTTTGTTGTCTTATCCTCTACAAATTTTGAAACCGTGTATGCGATAAAAAAAAAGCACTTCACAAAACGATCTTCGCTTTTAACGTTGCGCACTAACAAAAAAATGTAACCTAAAACATGCCAAGGTGAATGTTCCAGAGGGGGAACAGTGATGCCAATAAACGCCGCAAATAGAAAATATTGTTGGTCCGCCAACTGGGCATGAGAGAAAAAAAAAATTCTGTGACATCTTGCCCACTTGAAAAGAAGTAGGTTCTCCTTGAAAACTTGTTCAATATGAAAGGTCATTCGTGGACATTCCTTTCTTACGACGGAATAACGGGCAACAAAGGACCGGCCCTTGAAGCTTTGTCCACAAAAGCTTCTCATTGTACTGTGGTCGCGTTCTTTGAAATTGCAAGACCAACCTCCACGGGCAAGACTGAAATCGCCTGGCTGTCCAGAACAAAGCTAAACAAATACCCTGGAGGAAGTTGCTCGAGCGGAACTAAAAAGCACAGGCCTCGCATTCAGACGCTGTACATCCGTAGAGCTCTTTTTTGGATACGGCTTCTGTGGACACGGAAGCTACCGCAGCGCGTCTTCACACGGCCGTCTCTGTGAAAATAGTTGCTTTAGAACAGCGGCAGCGGGCGAAGAAAATTGAAAAAGGGCTTCCCATGAAAAAACAAATGCAACTTCGAAAACGTTGTTACAACCTAACCAATGACTTAAATGTAATGAGTTGAATGGCACTTTAAATAAAACCAGCGAGAATTACGTACAAAAAACACCGTTAATCTAATAGGCGACAAATAATTCAGTCAAAACAATCAAGCCGAACATATCATTCAGTCAATACATTAGGCAAAGATTCGGATGATTTTGCGTTTCAGTGACATAGGGAGGCCGGCGGAGAAACTGACCAGTGCCGTGAATTCAAATGCGCGAAAAAGAAAAATAACTCTTACTTTGCCTTGACTTTGCCGTACCTGAGTTTTGCTATACGAGTAGTGTTTCCACGTTTAAGGGGGACTCACTTGTTAACATTCCTAGAAAACTTACTACTTCATCACCCACGTGCTTAAAACCCTCGTGAATTGATACGAAAAATTTAAAAAATACGTAAGTGTGCACAACACTATTGTTTGTTTTAGGTATATGTCACTGCTCTGCTGAAAAAAAAAACTCTCGCATGGTCGACCACAGCGCCATCTAAGGAAAACTACATAACCTCAAATGCATTTCATCTTTAATTTGTATTTCCGTAAAGATGTGCTATATTTCTAAAAACGAAAACTAGGCCATTCGGAACATTTCTATAGATTTGCAAAACTTTTATTATTAGTAGACGATGCTTTTTCATCCCGTGGGTCATGAATTGGGAAGTCCCATAGAAGTGTTATCAGGTGAGTGCGTTTAAGCATTGCAAATGCTTAAACGCTTCGTCACGAAGACCTATGCATGAAAAAAAATACCAGAACGCTGCAAAACTTTTACCTGAATGCTCGAATTGTTATTAATAAATATCAGGCGTATTACAATTATTAATAACTAATAATGTTGACTTCGACGAGTTGGCTGTCCGATTATCCACCACCTGGAGCTCTGCTCCACGAAGAGCGCCCTGACTATCTGGTGACTGCTGTGCCGCAAGGTGAGGGGAGCAGGAGCGGCAGGAATCATCATCGGCGAAGTGAAGAAGGGAAAAATGTTCGGCCAAGAAGTGTTAAGGAAAGTGGGCAAGAGGAAAAAAATCCCTCGAAAATTGCGCTAACTGTGCGCGGCGAAAGAAAAGAGTAGGGTTAGGGAGGCCCTGGGAATCGAACCAAGGACCTTTACGCCATGAATCCGGCAACGTAGCCACTGCCCCCCCCCCCCCCCCCCAAAGTTTCGAGTGGTGAGGGGTAGCAGCGGCGGGGAACAATGACATTTGCAGCTGATTGAAAAGAACAAAAAACGGTTCTATTGGAACACAGTGAGCAACGCCCGCAAAAAAAAAAAAAAAGCAGGTGTAAATTTTCAGAAGTATTGGAGCGAAATGGATAATTTTAAAGCGGAAAAACATAAGTAAACGTAACAATGAATTTAGTTGCCCACAGCGCAAATAAACCATTCTATCTCGACTTCTCAGGCCGCCTCATTACGAGACGGGAAGGCAACGTTTCACTTTGATTGGCAGGTTGGAAATAAATAATGAAGGAATGAAAGAAGAGATAACACAAGCCCACAAGTTAAGCACAACAGTAAACAACTACAGGACCACAAAAGGAGACGAACCAGGAAAAAAAAATCACGAAAATCGGAGCATTGTCTATTAATACGTTTGTGTTTTTGTTCGTAGCATTCTTGCGCCGTTTGTCTAGAGTGTGAGTTCTTCACAGTCAAATATTGGTTTTCCTAAATTCCGTTCGATCAATTATCTTTATTTAAGCTATTCTAACGATTACAGGTTGAACTTTCGCTAAATATGCACTTTTGTGGACTTGCATGTCGTTGCATGGCTTGCGACTTTTCGCGACGTTTTCTATTTTAAATATATTTGGGTGGTTTTCGAAACTTTCTTTTCCCAATTACCTCCATTTAGGCGATTATGACGACTGCGGTTGAAACATCCGCCCAATCTGCATTGTTGCAGAAATTCAGGGCGTTACAGGATTTGTCACTTTTCGCTATTATTTCCTGTTTTTCTTATTTTCCGGTCTTTCAAAATTCTGTTCAACCTATCATCTCCATTTCTATACAAACAGTGATACTATGTATATTGTATTAGCCTACTGAAAACAAGAAATAATTTAGATGGTTTACACGCTGCGGTGTGTCCTTGGCTATGGCGTTGTGCTGCTGAGCCAAAGGACGCAGGTTCGATTCCCGGCCGCGGCGGACGCTTTTACGATTGAGACGAAAAGCGATAACGCCAGTGTGTTAGAGATTTCGGCGCACTTTAAGGGTCCTGCGGTGCTCAAAATTATTCCGGAGCCCTCAACCACGACGTGCCTCATAACCTGTGTAGCGTCGGTCGCGTTAAACCCCACAATCAATCAATTCTGTGGTTTATTATCGATCTGTTTTCATTTTATAGAGGGTTAAATGTTTTAGAAAAAATGGCGTCCACAGAAAATTAGATTTATAGTGACCTTCTACAAAACGTTTTTAGCGACAATCTAAGAATCAACAAGAATAAAAATATTTTCATTTGTGCACAGAGCATTCACTTTTAAAATGTGGTACATGTACATTTTTTGCAGGAAATATCCACTTTTATAAGAAAAAAAACACATTGATACTGCCCATGCCCTTCCTGCCATTATATTTGCCGAAAAAACGTACATGTTTACAAAAATGTTCTACTTCAACACAGGGTGGAAACTAGATAAGGCATTTTGCAGAAATTCAACCTTTAAATGGGTCGTGCATACGAATAACTGTTTTCGCCTATAAACCTAAGCTTTAGTGTCCCCACTGATGCCTTTGTACGTCAATACGCCAACACGCGCTGAAGCCTAAAAGTGTTCAACTTAAATTGAGGACGACTCAGTGAGCAATGGAAGGGATGATGATAGGTGTAACATTAAGGGGCAAGAAGAGGGCGGAGTGGGTCAGGGAAGAAACATGTGGTAACGACATATTGGTAGAAATTAAGAAGAAATGGACGTGGTCAGGGCATGTAATGCGACGGTCATTAAGGGTAACAGAGTGGATCCCAGAGGGGAAGGCGAGTATGGAAAGGGGTGGCAGAAAGCTAGGTTTGCTGTTGAGGTCAAGAAGTTTGCGGGGATAAATTGGTCGCAGTTAGCACAGGACCGGGATAATTGGAGATGTATGGGAGAGGCCTTTGGACTGCAGTGGAAGTAGATAGGCTGATGAGGATTATGATCATGACACCCAGCACGAAAGCACACTTTCTCTGACTATGATGATGTATGATCGTGGGTGAAATGAAAAAAAAAACTCTTCCCGTGACCAGAATCTAACCTCGGTCATCGCGTTATGAAGCTGGCGCCTACCCCATTGCTCCGTTATGACCTGATCGCATCGGTTTGGAAAACTAAGACAACAACCAAAGAACCCGTCACGAGAAGAATAACGTTCCTCCCCGTGCCGTAAGGCCGTTGGCCACAAGACGTTGGCCTAACTTCACATTCAGATGTTTAAGACGTTAGGCCTAACGCCACATCTTGTGGTTTGACACCTCAAACCGGCACCGACTCAATAAAGTGCTAACTGAACACCAAGCAGCCCGTACCGATTCGCGCCGTACACCCCAAACCCAAAAGGCAACTGTCGGTGTGTACAGCCGACAGTTGCCGTGAATATTCTAGAAAAGTGGGGTGTAGCTCCAATAGAGCACATCCTAGCCGTGTGGGATTAGCCAAACATTGAGTCCATCGCGAGAAATCATCGTTTGTAATCGTTACTTTTTTTGTTAACAAAGAAAGAAAGGTGTGCAAGTTATACAGGTATTTTTCTGTTTTTTGGTGGGACAGTTGATGGCATATTCAACACTGACCCTGCAAAGAATCTCCGTATCCACGCTCAGAAGCGTGGATACGGCTGTCACTCATAGTTGAATAAAGCCAGTTCTTGATCGATCGCCGCTGGCTCAATGATCGTTCCCCAGTGCAATTTTGGATTATCAAGCGCGCACACACAAAAAAATTAACACCAACATGACGATCTCAGAATGAACCTTCAAGATCTTCACGAAATAGAAGTTTCAGCGTGTCTGCCACAGAAGAATAGCCTTCGTTGCTTGCAAATGAAATAAAAAAATCCAGCTCATCCGGAAATGTGCCAGACAGATTAAAAGAATCCTTTTCACGAGGTCAATTGCCTGTAGGCGCCTCTGCGCTGGAGAAAGGCAGTTACAATGTGACAGCAATATTTGCGAGCACACTTCGGTGTAAGCGTTTAAGCCACCTGTGAGAACGTGCAAGGGATTGTAAATAATGACGAAGTTTACGCTGCGGTACTTAGCTGAAGGATCTTGCGGCTCTGGAGTGCTCGTGCCTTCAGCGCCGTCGTATCTTGTCGATTGTTTTCGCTTTGTCCGTGTGCTTACTTTCTACGAAGCATTGTTCAACGCGTTTTCGGCAGCTAATAAATATCGTCGAACGTCTTTCTTAAGCCGGATACATAATCACACAACGATTTCATCTGGCTTACGGTAACATTTACTGACAGTGTTCAGCTCTAAAGTGCTTTGATTGCTGCGTTCAAGCGCTGCAAAACTCTATACCAAAACTCGCCCAGCAGAGAAGATTCCAACGTTATCATTGCTTTCAGCAACAATTTGCCTCGTGCTGAATTTCTGCTCGTTCATCACGAAATTAGGCTGAGCCATTAGGGCGACTTTGATTTCTGTACAGTTTGCCACGAGAGCTCTGGTTTCATACGCTCGTGCTGACCACTGCGTGTCTGAGACTTGGGATTACCGCTGTCGCGTTTTGTTTCAAGCGAACCCCAAGTATAGCCGGGCCATGGGTAGACAGGAAAGAAAATGTGTTTACGCTGTACAAGGCATGCCTCAGAATGAAGAACTGCGAACTGAGTTTAGGACTAAGCACACCATGAAACAAACAGTATTTTTGAAACATTTCTTATTGAAATGGATCATCTGTGTTTAAACTTTTTCGAACTGTACTGCGAAGTCTGTCCTTTTTTCCAGCCCTCGGGAAGTCCCGTAAGACCGGAGAACCCTGTTCATTTGAACCCTTTGAACCCTGGATAATCTGCCCATGGTCCTATGGCTGTCTTCGTATTGGAGCACGCTGGAATGTCACTACCCGTCTGGTCGTTGTCGGTGATTTCAGTGTGGATGCACTGGGACTGAAAAAGGAGTGGTTTGCGTGTTTTGTCTTGGAGATATTGGGCTTGCTATGCTGCACCGATTTGAGTCACCCGACCACCCACAGAATGTGAATTGCTTTGACATTATCCAGGAATGCGTCTTCAGTTGCGAAAATAAATGCATGGAAGTTTGCCCTAAGGCCCAAGACTTGAATGGCGAAGCTGTTGTAGGTGATCATTGACGGACCCAAAGTTGAGTTTTAATATCGTTGTGAAGTCCTGGTTGACGTCGGCGGCATGGCATTTCAATGACTTCTTGTTGAGAAAGGCCAGAGTGAGCTCGTAGTTTTGGTCGACGCTTTCGGGCACCCCTTTGCAAGCGGGACTTACCGTCTCTAGAGGATGCTTTGCACGCAGATCCTCTCCAAGTGAGGCCGTGCGAACTATCCGCGCCCGGGGGCTGCGGAGACAATGTTCCCGTACAGCAACTTCGATATTCAAGCCGGGGCTCTTCTACGGTACAGAGCGCATGGGCACGACCACACGAGGGCGAACAAACGAGCGAGTGTTACCACGATACTGTGAACGCTGCTGGAGGTGGTGGTGGTGGTGGTGGTAAGACATTTATTGAACTTAAAGAGCTGGAGATTTTTTTGTTCGGTCAATATTAGCCAATCTCGCTAAGTCGTATGCTTAGCTTGACGAACGTGCGCTCGAGGCACGCGTGCACGATTGCTCGACATTTTCTTGGCATTTTTAACTGCGGGCATCATGCACAAACGATTTCCTCAACAACTTCGCTGTAATATGTAGATCCGCGTGTCATACCGACAACAAAGCCATGATGACCGTCGTCACGAAGCGACGATTATTTCTCAAGCCGCTGGTAATCGACATTCGCACGGCAAAATGGTCGTGAATTTCGCCGCTTAATTCGCGATCAAATTCTTTGGCAAAGTGCTTATGCACTTTTACGAAAAGAGTCTTGTTTGGTTAATTTTGAGAGAGGGTGTGCTTATGCGATACCCTTACTGCCAGAGTTTTCAGGTGTAGCCCGCACTCACCAGACCAGGCTGGTGTTCCCAGTTGATATACAGGCAACCCCGTTTCTCCACACAGGTTAGTACCCTGAAAATGTTACAGGGACGTGAAAGCATAACTAACAATTTGTTTTCAATAAATATCACTACGATTATAATTAGCGCTACTTGGTTTTGTTGCGATATTATGTAGAAAACCACCGCGAAGACGAGTCGATGATGGACTGAGAAACTTGACTGCATTTTTCAATTCCTTTTGGTCATCATCTTAGCGCTGTTTTTGTTATAATTGTTAAATTTTTCCCCTTTCACAGCAATACAGGAGTTTTTCTCGATATGTAAGGATAGATTATCATCACAGAAAAGGATAATTACACGGCAAATTTCTCTTTTCCGGAACCACAACGTTTTCATATCTTCTTGGTGCGAGAGACCGCGTCATGAGGTGAGCCGGCCGAACCGTGAGATGCTGTCACGAGGAGAGGAGAGGATGTAGAAGGTGTAAACAGGAAAGCAGAGGGTCAATGCGACAGCCCCGTGTCTACATCTTAGCTCTCTAGTTTTACAACCATGTGTAGTGGGCGATGCCAATTTGCAATACAATTCTGTGGGGCGTGAATACTGAAGTAAGGAAGGGTACCGCGAACAGCACAGCAGGCGTTGCTCGCTTGCGTCGCTTCTTCGGGTGGAACTGAAATCTTGGGGTAAAATGTCAACACATCTTTAAAAAAACAGGAACGCAGTTCGCCGCAATGCTGTACACCTAAAACACGTTACGCTACCTCCAGGCGGTTTGATGCACCTGCCGCCAAGCGAAACTTAATTAGACTGCTTCCGGCTTGGTTGCCTTCGATGGAAATTTTGAAAACGGTGTTCATTTGTGGCTTCCTACTCCTTCGTGCTTTGCCTCCCCACATGTTCTGCAAAAATGAGCTTTACATCTGATGTAAGGTTATTGCTTTCAACTCCTGAATTTGCTTTCCTCATACTTCGAAACTAAGTACGCCACACACCGAGCTAACAATATAGGCCAGTATTTTCAGTTAGTATGAGTTCAAAGTGCACCGGTGCGCAAAAGATACAGAACAGCTTACGCCGAAGCTGATTACGTCACGTTTTAAAGGTAAAACATCCATAAGCGTTTATAATGTCAATTGCTTAACGCTCTAGGTACAACTTTTTAAGAAGTGGCACTGCAAAAATGTTCGCTTCCTGTACACAACAGACTGGTGGCTAGTGATGGTGTTCTCTTCAATATGCTAATGCCCAGAAATAGTGCGGCGAAAGCGCGTGGTTGGTTGCTCTACTAAAATACAGGTTTGTTTTACGGAGAACAAGACAAATAAGTCGCTACTAATGAATAATACAAGTTATTATTATGTGAACCATTGTATAATCCTTACCTGTTTACGTTCCCACTTAAAGATGCCATGAAGCCAAAATACAAGTTGGGTTTATTAGAAAGACTGCTTAGTCCCGATAACAGTGATGCCAATATCATCGCTATCATCGAATAAATAACGAAGATATTAAAGAAAACGTGTGGAGCAGTCGCGACCCCCTAGCCAATTTCCCGCAATTTTTCTGTGACGTCACGGAACCTTGTTTGTGCGATTGGCGGCCGCCTAACTGACCTGTCGCGACGACACATGACTGAACGTCTTTAATAGGGCCTCTAGTTTCATTTGACCGCATCACTTGAATGCTAACGGGCAGTTAACGCACTGAAAATTATGTTTTATTGTTGGCCCGTATGACGTCATTCTTGCTCATAACACGTCACTGTGGCGCAAATTTTGAATTTTTTTAAATACTTCTTGCTTTGTTTTTGTTAAAAAAACATATTTTGTGGCTGTAATGGAGCTGTGTAAGATACTGAATCCTAGTTCTTTCAAATTAAACGAAGTTGTATTTTCTCTTCATGGCTCCTTTAAGTGATTATAACCATTTTGTCACAACGACTTTTAAGACACCCATAAACAAACATATAGTGCATTATAAGCCTATTTGCAACAATGTTCAACATTTAGTTCTAGTGCCTGATGGAGCACTGACTAACGTAATCTAGTCATTTCAGGAATAGAACCTTGCCCTCAGCGATGAAAATGCCTGCATACGCATTGTAACAGAGGGATGCCTTTCACAAGCAAGCAGGCTATTGGATAAAATGAAAAGGATATCTGTGGTCACGCAAAAAAAAACATGCTTCATTTGGAAACTCCTCTGAATAAGGTTCCAATGAACCGGGACCGAGAAACACAGTATACTGTACGGGCGCTCACTTCTAGCGCTTGCACAGTCTACTGTGTTTTTTGGTCGTCGTCCATTGCTCACTTTTTAATTTTTTGAAGGCCTGAATCAACTCGCCAAACAAAGCATTCTATTAAAAGGTTGGGCGCTGCTTATGTGAGCCAGTAATGACTGTGTGTTTTGCAATAAGTAGTCCTGAATTTCTAACTCCAGGCAGAGAAACGGAGCCATATTTATGCTCCCCTTATCAAAATAGGTGTGGAGAACCGACGAAGGAAAAGTATATGCACGCTTTTTTAATCCTTTAAAACTACTATTTACGTGGCTAATGCGGAACACCATAAAATACACCAATATATCGGCCACGCACCTTCTTGCTCTGCCGCAAATGAAGAGAAAAATTGGCCGCGTATCTGCTCCTTTCGTTGCAAATGCCGTCAAAAGACAATAGTCTTTATCGGCTTTTGCGAAGTAAATGCCTCCCTTCGCTTTCCCTCTCACCTCGCATGTTGTTCCTCTTGCGCCGAACTCCTCCCAAGTAAAAGACGCCAAAGGTTTGCTTAAATCGTTTTAAATTTCCCGCGTTCCACTGCTCCAAACCGGGTGTCTCGATGCGAACGTTCGAAGACGCGCGTTAATCGAGACGCCCTACTTCAACGTTTATAGAACCGCATTTCCCTGCTCCACGTGCGTTGCAAGCAGAACGTGGAACCTATCTAGTGGAACCTTGCGTAACTGTTGCTGGTTGATTTCTTAAAATGGAGCCAGAAGCTATAGTGGCGCTTGCGACAGCAGGCGACGGCGGAGTGAATTGTTTTTCTGCAGTTGCTGAAGTATTTAATTTCGCAAAATTCAAGCATGTTTGATTTTTTATAAAGAAACACTGCAAATATCATTTCTGTTTTGATTTGTTGTCTCATATTTGCATAATGTCTTGTTCTTATTCAACAATGTTGACAAGTATGAACATTACACCGGACATAGACGGGTACATTTAGCTGTGACTATATAAGATTATTGCGCAGGCATTGTTTTGCTTTGGCCGGGACCAGGTGCGGCTGTCTGAAGCACTGCCGGAATTTGTCGTATCCAGTTTGCACATACAGGGAAGGATTTCATTGTGTATTCGCTGTGTTTGTATGGGGGTCAAACTGGGAACAGACAAACCGGACAAACCTGTTTCGTAGGGTCAGGGACGGAGGTTTGGGACTAGCACACTTGTTTGTACGTCAAATTGTAAACCGTTTCTTGTTTCTCCGCGATGTTAAGGATCCAACGTTAAGAACTATCTGTCAATTGCGCTTGGGTAGAGCGTTACCGGACATTATAGGCACGTCCAATGTTATACCTGGCGGCCTACTTGGTTTTATGAGAGAAGTTGTACTGTCATGCCGTTTCTTGGCTGTTCGATTTTCTTGGGAATACTTGTGTCAAGTAAATAGGAAAAAGTTGTATAAAGACGTGTGTGATGTAGTCCTCCCTGAACCAATGTACCGGTTGATGTATAGAGTAGGTAGGGGTAAAGATGTGCTTAAAAGAGTTACGCGTATGCAGGTACCCCCTAGCGTAAATACTTTTTTCTTCAAACTGCATACTGGAACCCTTTCTGTTAAGACGTGGATGGCAGAAAAAGACTTGTTCGTTCCATGAGGAAAAAAGCTGAAACTATTGAGCATGTATTCATCGATTGTTGGGATGCTGTGTTCCTGTGGGATGTGCTCCGACGAACTCTGAAAAAGGATCTGCCTGTGGATGCCCAAGGTATACGGTACTTGCCTGTTGAAAGCGAGGATGGTATGCCTTACGACCTGATCATGCTGGTTGGATTGAGCTCTATTTGGAAAGCAAGAATGGCCGCAAGGTACTCTGACATCGATGCGCGAAGCGCGAGACAGTATTTTAGAGAGGCAATGAGTGAATACGTGGAAAATCAAAAATATGTGTCGAATCCGCCCGAATGTCTTGCAGAGATGGAATCGTTGGTACACCTAAGGGACTTTTAAACACATGACGTCAACCAAAGTCAGGTTGACGGCTGTCTGTGAATGAATGTCTGTCTTCTGTGTGTGCCAAATCAGGCAATAAAGAAAAAAAACGATTTCAGGATATTTTAAAGAAGTTGTCATGTCACTCAGGTTTCTGTCAACTCGTTTTTCGATGGAATATTTGAGTACAGTGTCACGTAGAAAATTATATAAAGATATTTGCGACAGTCTGTTCCCGATACCACGATATAGAAAGAAGGCCCAGGGCAGGATGTACTGAAAAGAGTTAAGCGTATGGCTGTAAAACCGGGGGTGAAGTCCTTTTTTTTCAAACTTCATTCGGGGACACTTACTGTGCAAACATGGTTAAAATAAAAGGGGTTAGATACACCGTGGGGTACTGACTGTACAATTTGTAAACCACCGGATAACATAGATCACGTTTTTATACACTGCTGCATGGCGGTTCACTTTTGGGATGTTATGCAGCGAACTTTACCCAAAGACTTCCCACTTACCCCGCATGGTATACGATTTTTACCCACAGAGAATAACGGAGTCCCCTACGATTTAATAATGCTCCTGGGCCTTCACAGCATATGGAGGGCGCGCATGGCGTGGCTCCATGGCGACGTGGATGCCCGACCGGCCCGGCAGTTTCTGCGGGAGAGTGTCACGCAGTTCGTTGAGGGGCTGAGAGTCCAGCAGCCAGTACCAGATTGGTTGGATTTTTTAGAGCCGTTAATTTCTCTAAAGTGATGATTAAATAACAAATCCTAGCCGGAAGCACGGCTGGTATGTTATTGTCGGTGTTTGTTGTACCAAATGCAGTGTGGTTATTTTTATGTTGTAAGTGTGTGTTGATGATTGGTAATAAAGAAAAAAAAGGTGGCTGAATCGAGTCACAGACGGACAGACGGACAGACAGACAGACATACAGACAGACATACAGACAGACCAAAATGTCTTTGTCTAAGCAGCCCAAGAAAGACTATCGTCTTTAATAATACACCAGCTGAGCTAAGAAGATGACCATTCAGCACCAGTGAGGCCTTCAGCAGTGTGACCTGAAAAAAAAAATATCTTATAGCTACGGCTTGTGACGCCGCCACTGCGGTGTTCCATCCCGTTTGTGCCCGCGGGCACCGGTAACTATGAGACTGTGTGCGTGGAAGTGGGATTTTCATTGCCGAAGTACAGCGACCTAACCAACAGTAACGCCGTCGTGGTACTTACGTCCGTTGTGTGTGCTTCCACGTCAGTGTTAAGCGCCATTCCAAATGTCTCAAGTGAACTTCTGTGAACCACCGGTTGTCATTGCATAACCACTTACGCCCGAATGTTCCATGACGACATCAACATCCCAAAACCTATCCTTCGAAACGGAGGTACACCGACAGTTTTCCAATTGTTTCTATTATACTAGAAACTTTGACCAGTGCTTCGGACAACTTTCCTTTTCCTGCGATTATGTTCTTGGTAGTACTTTATTCCAGCAATAAAAGTCGACAAACACTCCTATTTTAGATGCGGCGCTGAGAGCATCTCTTGTCGGCGGCCCTGTCCTTCCTGCGCGTGTCCGTCGTCGTCGTCGGCGTCCGCACTCCCCTCCGCTCACCCCCTATTCTCTCCGATAGCGAACACTCTCTCGCAAGGGGCATTGGATTGGATTCGATTCGCTTGGCTTGGCTTGGCTTTGATTGGATTAAAGTGGATTGTGTTGGATTGTGTTGCGTCATAGCCGCGGCAGACACACTGGCGCCGGCGCGTGCCCAGGTGAGAGCGAACACTCTCTTTCAACATCTGCGAGTGTGCGGCCCAGCGCTCTCTGACTCCACCGGTGGGCGGCGCTACGCGCGGTGCTGCGCATGTGCAGTACTCTCTCTCCCCGCGGTTTCCTCTCCTTCGGGCGCGCTCCGCATGTAACCGGTGTGCCGCTCTCCGGCGGCTTTTCGGTCGACGGTTGCTCTCCGCTTGCGCTTGAACACCCCTCAGCGTCGCATCACACCAGTGTTCCCGCGAGGGGACGTGGGCGTAATTTTTTTTATTTACAGAGTAAAAAACTAGCAGAAAGTGGTAAAACGTTAAAGTCTTTCGGACACAAACAGAACTGTCTGTTGGTTCTACTGGACTCCGTATGCTGAAGTGCAGACAATACATACCTTTAGAAACATTTTGACCTGTGTTTTTTTTATATGCATCTACAAAGCTTGAAAGGAGCCAATTTGCTTTGAGAAAGGTAGTCGTAGACTCCCTTTGCTCGGCTGTATGGGGTGAATGGCGCAAGGTGCATGCGAGGGGCCTCATTAGATGCACGGAGTCGGGGCGGCAAACCTCTCCCGTTGCTGAATAGAGTACGCTAGAGAAAAGCCTGAGAAACGCCTGGACCGGTATCATCGCTCTCGCCCAAACCGCCGCACCCGCTATTGTGCCGCTATCGCACAATGGGAACTCAAGCTCACAAAGCTGTTCGAACGTAAGGTACCGTAATACGGCACTGTAATTAGCCGGCGTCTGTGCACGGTTGGTTCGCCGTGAAAGGCGAGGTGACAGCCAGGGGCCCGGCTAATCTCCAACTTATTTGCGACATCCTATCTAGAAACATTTTTTTAGAATACCGCTGCAGGTCAATAATTTAGGGAGATGGCCGTTACGAAATTTACGCGAAAAAAGGGCAGAGAAGTGTTGACATCATACGAATATTGGAGAGGTAAAAGCAATTTATAACGTAGATAATGACGGATGAAGCCCGCGTAGAGCCTCCGGCCTTGTTAATTTCAGGACGGCGCATAAATTCTAGAGGACATACACATCGACCTGCCACGCAAACATCCTCACTATGAAGGCCCTTCACGAGTGTCCAATGAAAACGATTGTGTGTTAAAATTTCCGCGCGCGCTAAAGATCCCTAGGTGGTCACATTAATCCGGAGCCCTCCACTACGGCGCGCCTCATACCCAATTGTAGCATCGCGCCTTCAAACGATATAAGCTAATCTAATCGAGAATGCAAGCAGGCTTGAACTGGGGTTTTTGTTACTATTTTATTAAACTTAAGACAATTCATGGAAGGCATCTGAACAGGTGCTGTGGATGTGTGTTAGATGTGACTGGCGTAAGAGGAAAATGTCGCTTATTCATTTTGTGGTATTATACCAGCCTACATGGCACCAGGTCACTATAAGAACTCATAAGTAAAATTAAGTGACGTTCATTTTATAAACACTGAAAGAAAAGTGAACCGCGACTAGAGTGAACGATAGTATTTTTAACCTTACTTTTTGTAGCTGCGGGAGTGGTTTGTGATGGGCGCAGAAGGCCGCGATGTACTTTATGAATCTGTAGCCCAGGACCGACGCGTAAAACAGTTACAAGCAAGTACCGTTATTAGTCTTCAGCAGAGACCACAACTTTAGGCAAAATGCCTATTTTTTTGTTCAGACTGCATCAAGCCTATCTAACATATAAGCACGAACTAAGGGTAGAGGAGCATTTTAAGCAACAGTTTTTTGTGCCTATAGTGCCTATTTTGACTATATGGGCTTTTTAGAGCGTAAAAATACCTTTTCTGTGTTATATACGCCTCTTTTTCTGGATTTTTTAGTCGATGTTCTGCAGAGACTTTTCTCGCTTCAGCAGCCCGCAACAGGGTGTTTGCTTCACGCCGTTTGCGAGGAAAATCCACGAGCCGTGCCAAACTCGCAAAAAGCCCAAACCGAGCCCAAGCCACCACCAACTGGAACGTGCCACCTCGGCCGAGCCGCGAGAAACCCGTGCGTAGCGACACCGGAGCCAAGCTCACCGACTACACCCCGGTCCCCGCGAGCTCTTTTGTTCTATGTCCTGTTGACGTGCTGTGTCCACGGACCAACCGGGAAAACTTCTGCCCACGCACCCTATCTATAGATAATAGAATAAAAAGACAGCAAACAAAAAATGAACGCGACACAGCCGCGTACATGCCGCTCAAACTCAAAGACGCCTGCTGGGGGAAATACGTGCAATTGTTAGATACCAAAGTTTTAAGGTGATGCCACAAACGCGTGCAGTGTGAGTCGCCGATAATGGGTGCACCACGGCTGGCAAAATGCAGTACGCGTACCACGAAGAGGGAACGAGAAACGGAGCTTAGCAAGGGGGACCTCAGCACTTTACACAAGTAGTCTAGTCGTGACCCCCTAATCTGCCGCGGCCGGATAATCTTTAAGGGCATTTGCAAACGTAGTATTACGGGAATTAGTTCCGAAGAACCTTGCGCGCTGTCTAATATTGATAATCGGTGTGTAGTGCATAGTTACTGAATGGAGTTATTCCGGCAGCTTCACTAGTCATCCGCTTCTGCACAACAGAATAGCACAGTAATTTGTACAGAATTATTGCACTTGTACTATCCATGGGATTAATCGGTGTTGTGAAGAGCTTAGGAGGTCGTTCTGCTCCGTTAATGCAGTAAAGATCTTTCTTCGACGCACAGTTGGGCCTTCAAGGGGAAGTTACCGATTGTGCCTCTTCCACCAGAGCTAGTTGTTACACATTCAGGAACTCGGCTGAGGGCAGAAAACTACACTAAAAACACTCCGGTTTCTATCAATAGCTTTGCAACGGACAAAAGCGTCGCAGCCCAAAGTATTTGAGCCAGGCTACAGTTCAACGTGACATGGCACATTCGTGTGCTTATTTCGCACTCTTAGCACAAAGCATTTCATCAACAGAGAGAGTTGGCGCAACTCTAAGAATGCTAAGTTCATTTGAGAGGTTCAGGACAGATTTTCCACCATCTCCGAAGGATCGGTTGATTAAATCTGCCCGACATAAAATTTCTGGATTCCACGTGCTTATATAACTTACGAATGTTCTGAGCAGCCAAAATCGTGATATTCCATATGGAATTAGATCATAGAAGTCCCGAAGTACAAGAACGCTCCGCCAACTTCAATGGACGTTGAGCGTTGTTTTTTCACACACAATTATCGACTGAAAGAAGGTACAACTTGAAGCAGCAAACCATTTAAATTGGTGTGGTTTTCTGTGGCTTTCAATCTTTTTTTTTTAGTGTTGAATCACCGTAAATTTCGCGTTTTTTTTTAAATATGAACTCTTGTGCTGCTTTTTTACCTAAAAAAATGAAACTACTTTCCCGCTGCACATTATTTGTCCGCGGTTTCACTGCAAGTAAAAAATGTGGGCTAAAATATGCTTCTGAAGCAAATAGGAATTGAGCCTATATATGCCTAATCGAGAGTATTTAGTGCCTATATATGCCTAAATGGCACTTCTCAGTGCCTATTATAGGCGCCTATAACCTGGATTTTTCGTGCCTTAAGTTCCTGTATGTTCTACAGAAGAATCAACCTGACCCAACACGGGGCACCTTGTGTATTCACGGTGACGGTATTGACGACCCCGCGGACCCCCTGCCCCACACTAATGCTGTGATCAACCTTAACAAGGAGGTTTAAGGAGAAGGGTAGAAGGCTTGAACGGTGACCCTCAGAGTCCTGGTCAAGCTCCGGCCGGTGGCCTCCTATCCGTCTACCTGGTACCGAGCTTCTCTCTGGCCATCAAGTTGAGACTAGCGAAAAAAGAACCCCCGTACCCTGCTTTTACTATGTTGCAAGGTAAATTACAAACCCCCCACCCCCCCCCACCCCAAAAAAAAAATAAATAAACTGTATCGGGCCCTGAAAGGGTCCGTTTTTGATGTCTACTTCCCACCACTCCCCTACGATCTCTTTCCAGAAACGCAATAACTACCCTCGCTTCTTGATAATAAAATATCCTGAAAAATCGCTGACGATTACTATAATTCCTAATGCGAAAATTGTGCGCAGCACCCACACGGTCACGGTCACGGTCTTCTCGGTCACGGCGCATGGCTGCTGCGTCCTACGAAGTTATCATACGATGAGCGGTCGCACGGCGGCGCGCATTACTCCGCCCTTATCTTGCAGAGCGTCGCCGCCGCCGAGCATGTTGCTGTAAATCGCGCTGGAACCTGTATTTCCGCAATAATGCAAACTTCGCGAAACTTGCACCTCAATCGACATAATATCGTAAACGGAGACTATGGGTCAAATGAAATTTTGACGAACTAAAACATAAAAAAATATAAAATTTACCGAAAATGGCGAACAGTATAACACTCTGCATTTCCACAATAATGGATATTTAGTAGAAGTTCTACCTGTATTCGCTATAATAGCGTCAATGGAGATAAATGGAAAAATGAAATTTTGAAAAACTCGAAAAGATTATATATAAAATATAAGAAAAAATGGTAAACCGTTGTAATGCCCTGCATTTCCACAATAACGCCGATTTCGCGAAATTCCCACCTGTGATCGCTATAATATCGTAAACAGAGATAATTGGCCGGACAGGATTTATAAAAACAAAAAATGGT
Organism: Haemaphysalis longicornis; assembly: GCF_048455015.1. Lineage (NCBI taxonomy): Eukaryota > Metazoa > Arthropoda > Arachnida > Ixodida > Ixodidae > Haemaphysalis > Haemaphysalis longicornis. The sequence continues at coordinate 83,485,198 of NW_027526361.1, forward strand.
TGTAAAGAAGTCACACTCAAGACAAGTGGCGAAAGAATGCTGCAAATTAATAGACAATTCTCTGAATTCAAGATCTTGCGCAAATTCAAGAGAATCGCGAGCATCAATCTCTGTATGAAAGTGGCAGAGATAACCAGGATTGTCCAAGCCTTTGTAATTTCGCGAATAATTTACAGCCATCATACCTCCGTTTTTCGGCTCGTGAAACTGACGAGGTTAAGCTTATTACCCAGAAATGCTATGAAGAGGCGCTGGGCCTACCGAAACGAACCAATACTGACAGACGTGAAAAACTAAATCTCTGCAACACGATGGACGAACTAATATAACAACCCATTTGACGTGCCAATACAAACGAGAAGAAATAAAATGGAGGTGGTAGTAAACGCACTCCAATGCTTGGGCCTCGCCACTCAAGGGCCTCACGAGAGCCGAGCGAAACAGTGATTACTCACGACTTGGCATACCCAATCTCCAGAATATGCACCCGAGGCAACACCGTAATCACAGGAACAAAAGGGCTGCTCCCATCAAAGTTCACCTTTCGTCCATTACGCCACAAGCTGTTTTCTACACGAATACGACAGCCCTGCCCATCAGGGGCGCCAGCCACAATTCAAGACATCTGGTTGCGGTAGTAGTCGACGGGAATGACAACACCACTTCCGCCACGACAATGATACCACACGTCTCTGCTTTCGAAGCTGAAGAAGTGGCTATCGCCATAGGGATTTCCCAGGTATCAGCACCAATTGCAGAGGCACCAAGAAACTATCTCCGGGATCGTCTCCCAGGAATCACAGTAGTTTCTGCTCGCCCCTCATCATGGAATCGCTCCAGAAGTAACATTTTTTCACCTGCTGTGGACTCCGGCCCACTCTTGCAACAGGGGCAACGATCGAGTTCACACTGCGGCTCACGCTCGGACCAACCTGGCTCACAAGCATAGAGACCCCCTGAGTTCACCCTCTTCCGTCTTAACCCAGAAATAACAGTTTAACTCACGACGAAGCGGTGGAATGTATGCCCGAGAACCCGACGTCTTTTGCTGAAATCATTGAGCATTTTCGAGCCAGGAGGCGACGTCTATAAGACCCTCATCCCAATCTCGCCAAGCCACAGCAGAAACCACCCAGGAGACTCCAAACGAACACACTCATGGGTCCAATCAGACTACACCAGTTTTACCCGACCAAGTTCATGAACCCCGAATGCAAGTTCTGCGGCGCCATCGAAACCGTGGAGCATATGGTCTGGCTCTGCAGTCACACACCGGGCCGCCTCTCTGCAGTTCCTCGGCCCGCGTCTCATCTTTCCTTGACACCAAATGAAGCCACCACAACCGGCGCTATCCGAGTTTCCTCTCGTAATCTTCTAGGACTTCGAGGCTTATCTTGGACGGCCCCTCCATAGAGGACCAGCTCCTGTTTGTCAGTAGAAGACAGGCCGCGTCTATGGCACTCGAATTCCCCTGAGTCAAAGTCAGGGCCTTCTGTCCTAAGCCCCCTGGCCTTCGAAAGGCCAATAAATTGAGTTTCACCACCACCACCATCACCTGAAAACACCTACAAGTGAATAAAGGAACCCAAATGCTCACGGCGTAACCCCTAGACGCCGCCGAAAAGTCAATTCCACTCGCCTCCGGTGCTCCGAGCAACCAAAGAAGGCCGTGGTGGAACGAAGACTAGGATGGCGCGAGAGGCCCTGGACAAGGCATGGGCTATCCTTCGTACGTACCCGACATCTGATAGCCACATCTCCTTTAAACGGGCATAGTCACATGGAAAGCGGGTGTGCCATGAGAAGAAACAGGAGAGTTTGCGCGCCTTTCTGACATCTAAAAATTCACACATATGCACACGCAAATTCTGGACACATATACGTAAACTTAAAGAGCAACAGAGACACAGCCTGCCCTGGTCAGCACAATGAGGGACACACTCGAAGAGTAGGCTAACACATTTGTTCATGATTCAGCACGTGTCCAGTCCTGCACTTAATACAAAAACATTATTTGAAACAAAATATCTTTCGAAACGAAGCCCCTACGCAATAGCAAGTCAAGCTCTTCTTACAATCCACGTTTTTGTTTCATTAGCTGAGAAAAAATCTGAGCACTTGTAAGCCTTCAGCTCCAGGCGCGGACAACCTAACAAACACAATGATACAACACTTACACGCAGACATACCTTAAACACTTCCATTTATACAACAAAATATGGCTTTCGGAGTGCATTCCAATTGGTCTTGGAGGGAGGTCATCTTAGTGGATTTTCTGAAGGAGGAGAAGGACCCCTGTTCCTCCGGAAGTTATCGTCCTATCGCCCTGACAAGCTGCCTCTGCGCTGTTCGACAATATGATTAACAGAAGACTCGTGCACATCTTAGAGTAAAATGGCCTTCCAAGACCTGCCAAGCAGGCCTTAGGGCTGGACGATCCATGAACGACTAACTCGTGGCACTTGCATCGTACATCAAGGATGGATGCATTCATTCATAACTAGTTTTGCTTAACGATGTTTTTTGAATTAGAGAAGGCCTGCGACACCGATTGGTGTTACAAAATTCTCACTGACCTCAAGTCATTCGGTCTATCGGGGAATATGTTGAACACTCTAGAAAGTTACAAGTCCACTGCACTTTCCCCTGTTAATGTGCAGGAAAGCGGAGTACCGCAAGGTAGAGTTTTGAGTTGCCCACTGTTGGGAAGGCATTGCCAACTACAATTTCTTTTTCTGTGTATGTACACGACCTCCATATATCTTTTAAATGTAGTAACATGTCAATCTGGGAACGTCGTCAAGTACAGTTTGGTGTCAACAAATTTGCCGGCTGGGAAGACAAGAATGGTTTTAAACTGAATCCTGAAGAAAGAACTTCCTTTTTGTTCTCCAGGAAGTGTGGGGTTTATGCTGAACCAGGCATTACTCTTAATGGCGTTTCGATTTCTGTTAAGATGGAACACAGGTTTTCGGGTTTAATGGTCGATAAAAAACTGGCATTCATCTCACACTTAAAACAGCTCGAAAAAGGCCTAATAACAGTGAACATCCTTAAAATCCCTTCACACAATGCTACCATGCAGATAAACTGCTTATTCTGCGTCTTTATAAAGCTCGGGTAGGGTCCCGGCTGGACTATGGTAGCATCGTAGAAGGGTCTGCAAGACAAGCGGCACTAAAGATGCTCGACCCAGTGCTGCATTTGGTGCCTCGCCTTGCATGTGGTGCTTTCCGCCCTATGTTAGGCCGTAAAACCCGGTATATTTATTCCCATCTCATGGTACAATTTCGTGTCCCGTTACTCAGATAGTTGTTGTTGTTTCTTTGTTTGAGGCGCATACCCACTTGAAGGATCGGCCAAGATTGGGGCTAATGTGCCGGATTTAGGAAACTAAGTTTTGGAGAAAAAAACTGATTCGCACAACAAATACAGGAATTCGTAGAAGAAAGTGCAAAGTTGGGTTTGTTGGTGATGCATTCTTGTAGGCAAAGCGCGAGGCAGACATAGGACGAGACATGAGATGGGACGAGTACGAGCGCTAACTTCCAACAAAGTTTATTTCGAGAAGCAAACGAATATGTACCCCGTGCCAAAACAGTGAAAAATTACACCGAACCATCTCGAGATAACACACTCGCTATGCGAGAACATTCCATAGCCTCAGGAATTGCAACTATTTATCACAAAGCGCGAGGGAGGGGGTGGTGACACATTCCGTCCTCGTCCCATTTCTTGTCTCGTCCTGTGTCTGCCTCGCACTTTGCCAACAAGAATCGTAGAAGAAAAGTGCGCACTATGCAGAAATTTGCAAGAAAAGGCTATGCGGGAATTTAGAAGAAAAGGATCTTCTTTGGTCTGTGTACAGCTCAAACTCAACAAGAGCGGATAACTGGGCAGGCGCCTTGTCTCTGAGACGTAGGTGTGGATGGCTGTAATCAAATTCCTCTGAGCAAACCCAAACGAAATGGCGCCAAACGAAGGTAAGACCGGCACTGAAAGCTAAGTACAAGGCAGTGAATTGGCTCCGCGAAGTATTTCGGTTTGTAGGTTCATGTGTGAAGCACGTTCTATGCGCTTGAAGCTGGTTTCGTCTTCGTCTGAGGGATTGGTATGGTGTACGTTTCTGTCTATGTCTCGTATTTCTCGACATGCTTGCCAGTGCTCACAATTCTGAGCAATCAAAAAGTGCCCAAAAGCACAATAACCCTCTAAAAACACTCGATTCCCGCGTGTGCGTGTGATCCACCATTTTTAAAGAGAAGCTTTTCATGCCGCACTTTCGCGTAGATTGTGATACCAAAACGTACTGCAGGAAAGCCAACTTTACAAAATAGGTTTTCCCAAAGGCTACATGAGGATGGTGGTGGTGATGATGATGGTTGCGGGGGGGGGTAGTGATGATGATGATGATCATGATGACGAAGATGAAAAAAACACGAAGCGCATCCACAAAAATAACGCTTCCCATGGTCGGAATGGAACCCGGGCCCCACTCGTCGTGAACCGGTGTCTATCCGATGACGCCATTCCAATATGGTCAAACCAGCTTTGATTTTAGACTTTGACTCAGGTAGCATCGGAGTAAGATTCATGTTTTAACCGCCATACTCTTAAGAAAATGACGTTGATTACTTAAAGTATTTCTTGTGGAGTATACTATAACGATTCAGTCATCATGCGAGTTATTTACGAATTCTAATTTTAAAACTCGCACAACGATTTTGTGATGAAAAATTGCTCTGTATTACCGTTACTGAAAAGGACCATCAAGTGTGTCCTTTTTGCTAAAGCCGGGCTTCCTTCCTCAAACATTGAGCTAAGTAGGTGTTCCTACCATTTTCCATATTGATCTGATTCACAGAAAAACACTTGTATGATAGTACTCGCAACACACACATTATATACTTCGATTCTTGTGCTAAATGTGCGCTATTGCAATTTCTCATTGCAATTTCTTAAAAAGTAAATAATTATATGGCAAATTATTTCTTCAATTTGTTCTCCTCACCACCCTTGATCAAACAAAACACGTTTGAAATATTTCAAATATATTTTCTGGCTCTTGTTTTTTTTTATTCGCAAGACCCTATGTTCTAAAGAAAATTAAACGAGTCTATAATTTGTTCTCTTCTTTTTGTCGCGACTAACACGCGTACTTTTATGCGTGTACAGACGCTCTAATCTAAAGTTTCTAATGCAACGCAGCTGCTACCTCGTCTATTGCGCGACTGGCGTCGCCAGCCCTCCAGCGCGGTTTCGTTGTTTTCTGTTCGACAACAGCCGCTCTATGTGGGGCACGACAAAATGTGGTTCAGAGTTCTTCCACGCTACCAGGAGAGGGCGCAGCGCCAAGCGCTGGTGGCATAGGTGGCGCTGCCATCCACGCGTTAGCTTCTCAGTTGGTTCGCCGCCCGACTCGTGCTGCCGTCTTCGATCCGAAGGGATGAGGCCGGCACTGGCACTGTGGCCGCCGTCGTATTCGCACGAACCCCAACGCGGGGGACACCCTCGCCAGCAAACAACCTCGCTGAATTATCGGCTGCAGGGACCAAGACGATGACTGCACTGGGCTATGACCTTAACTGAAAACCAGCGAACTGGCGTGCGCATATATGGAACATCGTTGCTTGAATGTTGCAATGTTGCGAGCTTCATTCCGTCATGCTTCGAAGGACGGTGGTGACCATGTCATGTTTTACGTGCCTGAACCGGAGTGTTCTCTCCCAAAAGTGACATCCATAGGATCGAAAGAACAGCAACAGTGCGTGGGACTCGTACCTCGACAATTATGCGTTTTTTTTTTTTTCAGGAACACTGGCAACTTTCCTCGAGATTTTTGGGTTGGGAGTGCCGGAAGCCTTGAAACCGCCTTGTCATTGTAGGTTCTATGGGCCTCATAGCACTATAAGTCTTGAGATCTAAGGTGTAGCATAATTTCAATATGGCATGTGTGTATGTTTATCAGGAATACAGATCAGAGGGGAAGGCGAAGGTGATATAGATGTTTTCAGGGGCTGCGCAGTGTGAAAGGGATAGTGAATTATTCATTGTTTTAATTATTGTGACATGGGCACGTACAACCGCAAAAATGCATCGGCTGTTGTGGAAGTTGATAAGCAGATGAACCAACGCAAGTCCGCAAAAACGCTTATACAGACCGAACAACGGACAGTTCTCTGGTTTATGCTTCACAGACGTCTAGGCATGGCCCGGGGAATCCAACAACCCTTCATCATTTTTAAACACAGCAAGTAACACCTATCTGCTTATGCATTGCTACTGGTACTCGCATAACTCCTTCAATTAGGCAAAGTTGTTGAAGGGTTTCGTATATTTTAAGGGCAGTCACTACGACGATGTTTTTTCACAGAACGTGTTGCATGGCGGGCTCCAGCAAAGCATGGCTTTATACTTCCCGAAGTGCTTTCGCACTGATTTCATTTCACTGATCAAATCACCCCCGCTGGATATTTATCGGCCAACGCCATAATGCATTAATAACTGTTGAGGTATAAAACTTTTACACAATTCTTTACGAATCGGGCTCATGCTGCTGCCATACATGCCCTTGAGAAGGATGATTGTATCTTAGAATTCCACTGGGTGTTCCCGCAAACACTTTCAGAAAATTGTGAATGTAGGATAGCGAGGTGAAAATTATTTAGTAAACGATCATTACCAGCCTAGCAACCTAGCATGTGCTTTATTGACACTTAGTGACGTCAACCGCAACTAAGACTGCTTCCAATAAGGTTTTCTTTTCTGTTTTTGTAATGTACATGTTCGACCATTTTTGAAGGTGTTCGTTGAAACACTGCATGTCTGCCTGTCTCATAGATAAAAGTTGTCTGTGCGTGAGTGCACACGTTGCGCTACGTCGTCATCGCCGCTGTTGTGACTTCCTCGTCCTCAAACCGAGACTCGCGCTCTGCTCGTTAACGCAATCGTTCGGGATGGTGGGTGGATCTCTTTCCTCATCCGCAGAGACAGTGACAGTCACCCATCTTACCAATTCTGTTAACGCTAACTTGTTTTCTGAGACGGAGAATCGTCTTCAGTAGAACTTACAATGCTAGCCTGGCAAAAACACCTAAATGTCTACGTCTGATGGATGAAAAAACACGGATATAATAACGTCGATGAGCATGATGCGTATTCTTGCGTACAAATATTTAAAAACGCTGGCCTAGTTCTGCTCAACCTGGGAAAGTTAGCCGAGGTTTAATGGTAGGGTAAAAGTGTTTGGGACCCCACCACAGGAACAACGCGTCACTCAGGTGCAAAACTCCTTTTTTTGCAGGTCACAAAAATCTAGGCAGATTATCGCATGAAGCGGCTTACTCAAGAACACCCTAAGGAACATACTCAGTTTCTGGCCGTCCCTTATCTGACCTAGTATCTTCCTTACAGGCAAGCAATGTAAACAGATGTGGGGGATCATGCGGTGATAAGCAATAGATTTAGTCCTCTGGCGCTTCCTAATAACTCTATATTTGAACATTTCGTCCATTTATCGTAATGAAACACATTCCTACCACGTCACCTTTATACGGTGACATTACAGCTGGCTCTGCTGGAAAGTTTACCCAGCAAACACAATGACAAATTCCTAACCACCTGCATTTCATTGGTTACACATTCCTGGTATGCAACGCTATTTGCTTAACACTTTCCGCTGCCGCTCTTCGCACGCAAAAACTTTTACGCACGAAGCGCACATGGTTCATAATTTTTTTCTGCTTGAGACAGATATATTTGTAAATGTTCGACGGAAAGTGGAGAAAAAATCCTTGCCCGAGTTGGAACTAAACCCTCGACCTTCGGAATGCCGGTCTGATGCCATACCAAGTAGGTTACTGGAGAGGTGGTTCTCCCCTCCACTTTCTGAGTATTTAGGTGAATGTAAGTTATGTGTGATGGTTGGTGTCTAATGGCGCAAGGCCGACGACGGCAAAGAGCGCCAGAGAAGTTATTTAATGAAAAGAAGTTATTACCACAAAAGGCAGGTATAAAACGTGTAAACTGGACATAGTAAGATCAATAAAGATAATGGTGATGCCTGGTGTATACGGCCAGATTTGATTATGCATGATAAGAAATGAGGTTTAAAAACTGAACATCTGACAAATACTTAAACGCGCGTTTCACAGAAACCATGGCATCGTCACCCAGAAACAACGATGGGTGTAGGGGAATATGTTGTCTGTAGAGTTCTCTGAAGTGTTTGTGTCGGGTTGTGTCAAGTGCCTTGCATTGTGTGAGTATGTGGACTACGGATAGGCCCTCCCCACATCTGCTACACAGGGGTCTTGGAGATATTTAGGTCAATGGATATCCTGAGATATGGAGCCGTAACCCAGAGGCGCTCCGAGAACACGTGGTGAAGGGGACATTCTTTCGCACCTCGGGGCCGTGACTGGTGTGTATACTACGTGTCTAGCAGACAACAGGTGGGTAACTTTCTTATGCTACCTATGGCACAGAGACTGCCAGAGCGTAGGTCCTCTGTAGCATGCAGCAAAAAAAACGTGAGAAATAGTAGTAGTAGTAGTAGTAGTTGTTGGGTTTTATTGGCGCAAGGCCGACTATGGGCAAAGAGCGCCAAAGAAGAAGTTACTGAATTATGATGAGACCGTACATACTAAAACATGTGACTAAAAGTAAAGGTGATGCAAAACAAAAGACAATGGAGATGGCTGGTGTATAGGGCCAGGGTGATTACACGTGATATGACAAGAGCTGCAGAACGTTTACCTCAGCTAAAAACTTAAAAACACGTTGACTAGAAAACATTGGTTCGTCGGCTAAAAAGTATGATGGGTGCAAAGGAATGTGTCGTCTGTATAATTCAGGGAAATGTTTGTGTCGTGTTGTGTCAAGTGCCTTGCATGTGATTAGTATGTGGACTACGGATAGGCCCTTTCCACACCTGCTACACGTGGGTCCCGAAGTTCCAGTGAGCAGGTGGGAGTGCGTAACATGCGTGTGGCCTATCCGCAGCCTAGCCAGGGCGACTTCAGTGTATCTGTTGTGTGAGTCAGTTATGTAGCGTCCCAGTCGTGGTTTTATTACGTGTAGTTTGTTGTCTGTTTGTTGACTCCAGTGTAATTGCCATGTGTTACGAAGCTGTCGTCTGATGTGTGTCTTTAGGTCGGTGTAAGGTACTGTTGTAACGTCCACTGTAGTCATGAGAGCAGCATCACCAGCCATTTGGTCGGCGGCCTCATTGCCAGGGATTCCACAGTGCCCTGGTACCCAGCATATAGTTATTTCAAGATTTGAGGCATAAGCAGACAGTACCTTGAAGAGAGCATTTATGACATAGTTTTTAGATGACCTTCCTAATGACAGTGCCTGTACAACGCTTTGAGAGTCTGTGTACACAATGGACTTGGGAATTTTATGTTTGATGATGTGGTTTGAAACGAGTAAAATGCCATATGCTTCTGCCGTGTAAATACTGTTATGAAAATTCATTGTTTTGCTTACTCTAAAATTTGGTCCGTGCGCTGCACAAGATACCGTAGAACCAGTTTTCGACGCGTCGCTATAGAATTCTGCGCACCTGTACTTGTCCTGCAGGAACAGGAAGTGCTGCAGAATTGCATTCCTGGGTACCCTATTTTTTTCTACAAGCGTGAATGACAGGTCGCATGATACAGAACGAAGATGCCATGGTGCGATGAAATTATGAATGGGTGTCTTGTGCGTGTCTGAAAGGGGGACTTTGAGTGCAGTAGCCTCCTCCCTAACTCTGAGAGAGAACGGTAAGGGAATAGATGGCCTGTTTAAAAAGAGTTGTAAATTTGATGTATCGTTCATGGTGGGATTAAAAGGATGGTTGGTCAGAGACACGATCTTGGATGCATACAACAGGTCAACATACTCCCGCTGCTGCCCTAGGCACCATTTGTCGCACTCGACATAAAGACTTTCAATAGGGCTAGTGCGGAATGCACCACATGAGAGGCGAAGGCCAAGATGCAGCACTGGGTCGAGCATTTTCAGTGCTGTTTTTGTAGCAGACCCATACACGACACTGCCGTAGTCGAGCCGAGACCCCACCAAGGCCGTGTAAAGGCGCAGCAGGAGTTGTTTGTCGGCCCCATAAGATTGATGTGAGAGGACCTTAAGAATATTCATTGTTTTTAAGCATTTGCATTTGAGCTGTCTGATATGTGGGATGAATGTAAGTTTTTCGTCAAATAAAATACCTAAAAACTTGTGTTCCTTGTTCACAGGAATTGGCACAATCGCAAGAGTGATGTCTGGGTCCGGGTGGACGCCACGCCTCCTGGAGAATAGAACACAAGAGCTCTTCGCGGGATTAAGATTAAAGCCATTCTTGTCAGCCCAGCCGGCAAGTTTCTTGACGCCGAGTTGGACTTGACGTTCGCAGATGGACAGGTTACACGATTTAAAGGATATCTGCAGGTCATCTACATACATGGAATAAGAGATTGTAGGTGGCAGTGCCTTTCCAAGAGAGTTCATTTTTACTATGAAGAGAGTGCAGCTCAACACTCCACCTTGCGGCACGCCATTTTCTTGCACGTGAACATTTGATAGTGCATGACCAACTCTGACGCGAAAGGTTCTCTCCGACATATAACTACTAAGGATGTTCAACATGTTGCCCGCAACACCGATTGACTTTAGGTCACTGAGGATACCGTACCGCCAAGCGGTGTCATAGGCTTTCTCTATGTCGAAAAACACCGTCAGACAAAATTGTTTATGCACAAAGGCATCCTTTATATATGTTTCAAGAGCTACGAGTTGATCATTCGTGGATCGCCCCGCCCTGAAGCCTGCCTGGCAGCTCTCGAGAAGACCGTTGTACTCAAGGAAGTACACGAGCCTGCGATTTATCATCTTCTCGAGAAGCTTGCACAGGCAGCTGGTCAGGGCAATGGGTCGATAGCTAGCAGGAGAGGAAGGGTCCTTCCCTTCTTTCAAGAATGCTACAACTATGGCCTCCCTCCAAGACTTTGGAATGTGCCCCGAAAGAAATATCTTGTTGTAAAGGTGAAGGAGTGTTACAAGAGTGTCTGCGTGTAAGTGCTGTATCATTGTATATGTAATGTTGTCTGGGCCTGGAGCTGAGGGTTTACACGTGCTTAGAGCAGCCCTCAGCTCATGTAGTGAAAACAGGGAGTTGTAAGAAGTCTGTGATTTGTTGCTGTCGCGTAGGGACTTCTTTTCACAACAGGCTTTATGTTTCAGGAAAGTGTTTGTGTAGTGTGCTGAACTGGACACGTGTTGGAAGTGTTGTGCGAGTGTGTCAGCCTGGTCTTCGAGTGTGTCCCCTGTAGTGCTGACCAGAGGCAGGCTGTGTGTTTGTTGTCCCTTGAGTTTGCGTATTCGTGTCCATACTTTCCTTGTGTCTGTGTAGGAGTTTATTGATGTTATGAATGTACGCCAACTCTCTCGTTTTGCCTCACGGCGCACACGTTTTCCTAACGCCTTGGCCCGTTTGAACAAGAGGAGGTTTCCCGACGTGGGGTACCGACGAAGGATACCCCACGCCTTGTTCTGGGCCTCTCGCGCTCGCCTACAGTCCTCATTCCACCACGGCCTCCGCTGGTTGCGCGGGGCACCAGAGGCGTGGGGAATGGACCTTTCGGCGGCGTCGAGGATGTGCGCCGTGAGGAGTTGGGTAGATTCTTCAACGTGTAGGTGTCCTATGGATGTGTGGTGTAGTTTGGATGTCTCTGTAAATGTATTCCAGTTAGCTCGTGTTTCATTGAACCTATTATGGGAAGATGGACTGCATGGGCCTTTACCTATGTATGTAAGTGAGGTGGGGAAGTGGTCACTGCCATATGGGTCAGTTCCCACACCCCACTCGAGAAGAGGAAAGAGAACTGCGGAGCCAATAGCCAAGTCAAGACATGAGTATGTGTTGTGTCCTATGTTATGATATGTAGGCTGTTTATTGTTGAAAAGGCATGCTCCAGAGGATGTAAGAAACCTCTCTATCAGGCGACCCCGGGCATCCGTACGAGAAGAGCCCCAAAGAGAATTGTGAGCATTAAGGTCGCCTGTTAGAATGTACGGTTCGGGCAGCTGGTCAACCAGCGCCTCGACGTCAGAGCTCGAAAGTGTAACATCAGGAGGAATGTATATGGAGCATACCGTTATCAACCTATTAAATATTATTAAGCGTATTGCTACAGCCTCAAGGATAGTGTTTAAAGTGACAGGGTGGCATGCTAAGGATTTCCGGATGATTATGGCCACACCGCCAGACGAGTGTGTGCAGCCATCCCTGTCCTTTCTGAAGACCATGTAACTATTCAAGAAATTTGTGTGCTTGGAATTCAAATGTGTTTCCTGAACACACATTACACTTTGCTGATTAGCATGCAGTATTTCGTATACATCGTCAAGATTTTTAGAAGGCCTCTACAGTTCCATTGAATTATGTTTTCTCTTCCCATTATTTAGTGTGAGAGCTACTGGAGTGTGTGTGTTTGTTTATGTGTCGTCTTTCCGGGCTGTGACTCTCGCCTTTTTTGGCTTGTCGGGAGGCTTTGCCGTCGGGATGCGTTCCTTGCGCTGCGTTGCAGGCAGGAACGGCCCGACATCCATCTCGTCGTGGGATGTCCGAGGGGTGCCCGACGGACCGGGCCCCCCGGACTTGGCCCCCCCTCGGGAGCCCTTCGTTTGAGCCGCCACCGCCGAGGGCGTCCGGGGCGCCAGAGGTGGCACGGGCGGTGCGGTGGCGGTGGGAACCGGGGCGGGGCCCGTGGTGTCCATCACCTCGGTACCCTCCAACGCACTGGAGGACGGGGAGACAGAGGCGGGAGCGGCACCGGTCCCAACGGAAGAAGTTGCCACCACAACCGCTGCTGCCTCAGCAAGCGGCGTGGTGGCGGGTTGGGCTGCCAGAGGCAACCCAGGGGGGGGGGGGGGGGGCGGGCGAGGGACCAGGTCAGACTCGCTGAACTGGGTCCCTGTGGAAACCAGACGCCGCTCCGCCCCCCGGCGAGCTGCGTCGGCGTACCTCCCCAGAGGGAAAGAGGCGAACCTCTTCCGCGCCTCTGGAAAGGTGATGTTCTCAGTGACCTTAATGTTTATTATCGTTTTTTCGAGTTGGAATTTTTCGCACTTGCGGGAGCATGCTGCATGCGGCCCCCCCGCAGTTTACACAAGTGAGGGTTTCGGATGAGCAGTTCTCGCTCGGATGATCGTGCGCCGCGCATTTTGCACACGTCGTTCGGCCACGGCAAGAGTTCGTACCGTGCCCGAACCGCTGGCACTTAAAACAGCGCCGCGGGTTCGGGATGTACGGACGGATGGAGCAACGGATAAAGCCTGCATTTATGTGTTGTGGGAGAACTGCGCGATCAAAGGTCAAGATGATGTGCTTGGTGGGAATCTCCTTGTCGTCTCTGCGGATGGTGATGCGTCTCACGGCAGTGACGCCCTGATCCTTCAAGCCGGCAAGGAGATCCGCATCGGTTTCGTTCAAGAGATCTGTCTCTGATATCACACCCTGCGAGCTGTTTAGGTTCCGATGGGGTGTGACCCTGATGTCTAGATCAGCCAGTTTTGTCTGAGCTAGAAGCCTTGTGGACTGCTGCTTGTCATTTATTTCGATTAGGAGTTCACCAGATCTTTGTTTTTTGCATTTATGCGATTTTCCTATTATGGCTTCAAGATACTTGGCGATCAAGAAGACTGACTGAGATGCAAGAGGATGGGTTGGATTGAGGGACTCCATGACGAGAAATCGAGAGTAATGATCTGGTTCAGGAAATGTTAAAGATGGCAATGGGGGAAACGATACTTCGGTGCGGCCCCTTTTAGGGGGCCGATCACGGTTGGGGGGGGGGGTTTAGACAATACCATAAAGCATAGTATAAAAGCAGGGAGACGGGGGTACTTTCTCCTTTGACCTTACCCTGGTAGCCAAAGAGGTCCCGGAGCTCCCTGCCTGGTAAACAGACAGGGAGCCCATCCGCCGGAGCTTGACCTGGGCTCCGACGGCCACCGTTCGTGGTTTCTAACCCTCCACCTATAAACACATCGCCACGGTTGGATCCAGCTTATGTTTGGGGGCTCGGGGTCCGCGGTATCGCCAGTACCGTCACCAAGATTGCTCAAGGGGCCCCGTGCGGGGAAAACGTGAGAAATATTCCAGGCGGAATATAACTATAGACGAGGGAGCGCCAGCGCTGTTTTAATGAGAAATACACGTTGGATGGGGTTTTGTTATGGCAAATGAAAAAAATAGTGTTTTAAGCGCCATCTAATGGAGGCGAGATGAAATAAAGCACTGAACATAGGCGTGACGGCTCTAGGTGCTACAAGCACGACAGACACAAAAGGTCCGAACAGATGACACGCGAACAGAGTAAACGCATGAATATTGACTTGAGCAAACTTTTATTGCAATCATCTAGGCGGGAGCGAGAGGTGAGGGGAAGAGCGTGAAGGTTAGGGGGGGGGGGGAAGCAGAGGATGTTATGCGACAGGGGACTAAGGGTCTTTAGACGGCATGTGCAGTGAAGAAAAAGATACACGGTAATTTTTTACCGTGTATGTACTCAAGATACACCGTATAAGATACACGGTAGATGATACACGGATTTACATGATACGCGGTAACCTGAACTCAGGAGTCCGCCTAGAACACCAGACACATAAACGCCCTCGCATCATTAGCTAGATAGTGATTCGTTACTTATTACTATAGTTTATTGCGTCAGGATCGGTTATTTCTAAAATAGTAAGCGAACACTCAAGAGTTGAGAGGAGGAAGGACACTGGCATCTTAAAGTGAACGAACAAAATAAGCTATAACAGAACGTTACTTTGGATGCGAAATTTAGTGTAGCAACCCACATAAACCCGGAAGGGTTTTTAGCCGGGATGAGCTGTTGGTGTATGCATATAGCACAGGCCTCTGCGCTGTGTTCGTGATGAGGGTCACCGAACTGAATTCAGATATGGCACATGAATGCGCAGAAATGCCACAGAAGAAAGGCCCTTAATAAAACGAACTTTCAAAGCTGGCCAGCACTGAAATCTGGTGCGGCAGCGGCGAAAGAAAAATCAAACTGCAGCGAATAGTAATACCAAGAGCTGAATCACAAGTGAAAGTCGATTAATTACAGTACTGTCCTCGCCGTGTGCTTTCAACGCATACGATTTTATCAGTCGACCAACCAGGTGCACTGACATCGCATGACACTATTGTTCCCAAGTGAAACAGATCAGACTCCCTGATATAACCAGACCAATAAGTCATGTGTATGAGCTTTCATTATCATACACTTGGTTTGTACACTCCCAGCCGCTACGCTACATTAACTAGCGAACTGATTGCTTATTAGTAGAGCCGCGGGATATAATGGCGTAAGCTTGCATGGATCCCCACTCTACCCCCGGGGAAAAGCTCCAACAAAGGTGCATCCATTAGGGGTATTCTTTTAGCGAATATATGGTATTCACATAAAACTTTAGCGGCCCATTTGTCCTCTTGGCAACACTGAAAAGCGCCATGGTTGTTGCCACCATAGAGTTTCTTAGTAAATATACTAGAGAGGAAACTGCGCCTGGTAATCCATGTAGTCGGGGGGGTTTAAGGGAACACCCCCCTTTTTGGCTTGGGCTTGGCATGACAATTGGATTCTTAAGCGGTTTTGGGGATTTCCTTTCTTCACTATGCAACACGACTACAAGCTACGAGGAATCCGAAATCCTTCCTGCCAGTTCCTGTTCTGTGGTAGCCGTGTTCGGTGAAACAGCAGGCAGTGCGTGATCGCACCTGACGTTGGTCATGCCGCAGTCGAAGGACGTATGACTGAGCGGGAAATATGCCGCCGCAAAATTAGTAGCCGACGAAAAAAATAAACAAAAGGTACTTCGACGAAGACAATATACAACGGATACGGGCGCCTGCATGCGTCCTATTTTGTCATTTGTCGACGACTGTTTGACGCTACGCTTTCCTTTTTGTTGTTAAACTGCAGCTGACGGTCAGTGCACCGGTTCACCACGAAGGTGACGCTTTCATAGGCACGCAGCAAAAGCTTTCCAAACTCTTCAAGCAACTTATTACTTGAAATAATGCTAAAGTTCACAAAACAAGAGTCTATAATTAGTTTCCTCCCCAAATATTAACATTGTTCGCAACTACCACCTTGGAAAAACGTTCCGGTAAAAATACGCTTTACCTCCATTTTTCTTAGTTTTAAAACAGCCTGTTTATTTTCCACTTACATAACTGCACACTATTTTTCGCGTTTTTGTGGCACTTTGTTTAAATTTGCGGTCACTAAAGCGTTTAAATGCAAGCCAATGATGAAACTTAGGCGAGCGCATGACCTAGTGGCGACCCGTGACGACACAGACGGCCTTGATGTGAGCCGCATAGACGCTTGCGCCAGATTCCCTTCTAGTGTATATTGTAAGAAACTCTATGGTTCCCACCATGTCTTCGCGTGCGTCCGGATCTCACAAGAAAAAAAAAAAGGCCCAGCGTCCGTCGTATGCGCCGTTACCACCGGATTTTCGGCTGTGGCGTCAACATATAAGAATAATCGCAGTAACATTCCGTGGTGATGCTTTACTCGTCCTTGAGAACACCTACTCACCACCAAAGAATAGAGCGCGCGGTCTCGAAAGGAGGGGGCGCACGACACACGAAACGCCTACGCTGCAGCGCAGTTGCTTACGAACACTGATATGGGCACATGTGCGCCCGCACCTTGCCCACGGCCGATTCGGTCAATACAGTAACCGAGTTGTTCTTCCAAAGAAGTTGCGAGGTTAATGCGCATGGTGATTGAGATACGACGCTGCTGTGAGTGCATTGTTAGCTGGGAGACTAGCGGCATCTATCGGCAAGTGGACGAACGGGGAGCACTTGCCAAGAGTGTGGGAAATCTGTTCTGTGGCAATATGCGGCCGATACGACTGCCGATACCGCATCACGGCAGCTGGCAGTCAGCTGGTCTGTACCGAGGACTTCTCCCGTGTCTTGCGAGAGGTAGGCTGCAGGACGCTGCGCGAAACAGTACTTAAAGGGGCCCTGAAAGGCGTTTTGAGCACACTAAATGATGTAGCGCAATCGTTAGATTGGGTCGTAAAGGTCATCTGGGCCAAGTATGACTCTTTTACGCGCAGCGGAAAGCTCACACATTTGTTGCAAAGTTTGTCGCTTTTTTCTCACCCCTTCCTTCGTGTTTTTTGAGGCCGCCATCTTCACATGTCTACATCATGGATTCCCAGATGTTCGTCATGAGCTAGAAATCTTGCTATTGGGCGGCTTTTTCACGCACTTCCGGCAAAGAGATGAGTCGTCTGCTCAGCGTCGGCTCGCCGGCTGATCTGCCAGCGGAGTGTCGTAGTGCTCGGACATTTTACGACAAACGAAACAAGTGTAAACAAACGCTTAACCGTTCGTATTGAATGCAACACGGCCATAACACGACATGGATATTCTCTTACCTGAGTACGTTCCGTAAAGAAAGCGTTGAAGCCCCGTGGCACTTCTTTCGTGCAATCGTAGAGAACGCCCTGAGCCGAATGCCCGGGTTTGACGGATACATTTTATTCCACTTCAAAACAACCCAGAGATGCGTTTCGAACGAACACAACGTCACAACATGCGTTGCAAGTCTGAACCGCGATTGACGGACGATAGGTTGCCTCCTCCTGCCCGTCGTAAATTCGGCACTCACCTCGCGCGCGGTTTGCGGGGACGAACAGCAAGTCACTTAACTCTGGCGCACAAGCCGAGATGGCTTTTAGCCACCCACATTGCACATACCCCATGCGAGGTTGAGTCGTACGTCGCTCGAGAAAGATAATCCAGTCCATGGGAAGCACTATCCACCCGCAGAAGCACAACGTCGCATTTCATCGCGAAACAAAGGCGTCCACAACACACACACCATCGCCTCCTGTAATGCCAAACGCATCTCACACTTCCCAATGGGAGTGAGTGGTACGCCTGCAGTGTCCACATGTCGCGAGGTGGGGCCCCGAGCTGAACCGGGATCACGCAACCGTAACTTACTTCTGGGGCGGTTCGTGCCTTGTTGCCAAGGCAACCGATGTTTGAGATTGTCAAAGAAATGGCGCTCGCTCCAGCACTAGAAAGCTCGGAGCCGCGCCGGAGCATATTTTGCCAACGTTGCCGCTCTCCACCACGCGTCGCCCCAAGCTTAACTGGTCACATGATTGAAGCGTTTTGTGCACGGGTTCTGTATCGGTTTAGGATGTCTTTTTTCACATGCCGCCAGCAGGAATTACCACCACCAGAAAATAAGACCCGGCACCAGCGGGGCCACATCTGATACGGCGCTTTATGGATAAACAGTGCGCCGTGCATGAAAGGGACCGAGCGCACGATCCTCCCCGAGCGGCTGCGAGTTCGCCGCCGATTAAAAGTCACGTGCTGCCCTGCAGCAACACACACCGCGAAAGGGCAAGGCCAGGTCGCGGCACAAATGCGGCCAGATTTTTCGTTCGCTTTTCCAGCCTTGAGCGGAGTGCGGGATTCGTGGTATCAACAAAGCTTGCCCGTAGCAGACGGCAGTATGAGGAGCGCCATAGCGGAAGTACGTCACCGCCGAGGAGCCCAGCATCACGGGAGGGAAGGCTGGCGCGCCTTCAACAGCGGAGAGTAAGTTGCAAGGAGGAGGAAACGCGGCGCGACGATAATGCACGGTTTTTGATTTACGATTTCTCAGCTAATACTCATCGCTTTAACAAAATTCTTGCGGGAGGAGATTGCTAATACGTTGTCTTATTTGGTTACATGTACATCCATGCATCGGCGGAAGGTATTTCAGGACCCCTTTTACGTCCAGGTAATGCTTTCGAGTTGGCTGGGACGGCGTTATGCGTGCGCCGCCATGCCCGATCCCGCGGGTACCTGTTGGGCGCGTACCCGTTGGGCGAAGGTAGCAGCTTCTCGCTATTTTCGCGCCCATTCACCGTTCTGTTCGGGCTGACGCTTATTCTGTTCCTGTTCGTCTTTCTCCAAGCAAGTGACATGCGTTCGTTCCACAAAGAGTTAATACCTCGACGGTCTCGACCTTTATCAGAGCCAACACACACGTGGGTGCCCCTTTCGCTGCCCAGTCGTAGACTTCTTATTGTCTGCGAAGACAACTTTACACCTATTTATCTATTTACGCCTATTTATCTCATTGTGTGTGCGACACACCAACCCAGACACAAACCGCTCGATTGCGGAGGACATTTGAGAGGGCGCATTGAGCCATGAGTCTCCCACGTTTAAATCTTCCACCACCACCAGGGGCATGTCATCGGTAGCGGCATTAATCCCTGCTGTGCGTGCATCCCCCTCCTTGCACCCCCAACCCGTGCACGCCTAAACAGGCAACCATGGAGGGGCGCATAAGTAGGCGTGAGATACATCGGCGAAGGGAGAGAGAATTACTTTATATACGGCCAGATAAGGATCTATTATTATTCTTCCGCCAGAAGAACTATGACCAGCTGTTCAACGAGAGGCGCCGACATGCCAATGTCGCAAACTAAAGAAGAATGGTGTGCTCACACCGGCGTTCCAACGGGGCAAGTAGCTGTTTACCGGCAGGGATTCGCAGCCAGAGGGCGAGGTGGAATTTGAGGCGGCAACGGCCGCGGCTGCATTCTCGTCGCGGCGGTGGTAGCGGCTTTCGGGCGCTTTTACACCCGCTCGTGCTGCTGTTGATTCTCAGTAATCATCTGATAACGGCGCTACAACCACTGTCAGTGGACTGGGCAACTTGTGAAAGACACATCGGTATAGGCGAGGGGAATAACCATTAATAGCCATCCTGAAAGGGGCGTCAGCGGTTGTGAGGAGGAGACCTCAAGCGGCGCCGAGTAAATCGCCTTCACCGGAATGAAAACGAATGGGGTAAGACATACTCCTTCGCAGTAAAAAATCATGCAGTCTAACTATGACGGTGCTTGAACGCGAAGCTTTCTTGTGATTGATTGTTTGGTTGGCGAGTCCCACACTGCGAGTATGTGCTGCTCTGGAAGTACGCACTTTTCTAGCAAACCCACAACAACTCTCGGGTGCGCATTCCGTATACCTATAGCTTTTGGTTTGGGGTGTACGGCGGGCATCGGTACCTGCTTCTTGGTGTTCGCTTCGACCATGTCAAAGTGGCGGAATCGGATTGACACCGGCTTCAGAACGCGAGGGACCCACGTTTGATTCCGGTCACGGGAACCGTTTTTTTCTTTCATTTCACCGACGATCATTCATCGTCGTCGTCAGAGAAAGTTGGCTTTCCCGCAGGGCGTATTGGCGTACAACGGCATCAGTGAGCACACTACAGCTTCGCTTTAATCAGAGAAAAAAACAAAACCCGTGATGCTGAATAGGAAGGAAAACATTAAAACTGTTTGGTCGTTACTGCAACAACCAAGTTGTATTGCTCACTTATTATCGCAGATGGAGTTATACACCATATGCATAAATTCGCATTTCTTAATTACCCTGTCGCTTTTCAGATATATTCTGACTTTGTGGGATTATTTTGCTTTGTGTGTTCAGCTCCTCAACACCACTGTAGAGTAGACTCGCGATAAACTGAACTTTAAAGGACCGAAAAGCATATTTCTGTTTAACAGGAGTTCCGTTTACTGAGATAAATGTGTGCCACTGGAAATTGATGTGCGTACACCCTCTTAATACCATTTCATGGGACTCTAAGCACTAGAAGGTGAAAGCAGCTGATAGTTTTTCAGAAAGCAAGAAAACTGCAAGAGGTTTAGGCACAGCATTCACAAAGTTGATTTGGCAATTGTGAGTCGGCGTGCACTGCAAAATGCATCCATTATTTTTGTTTGAGTCCCTGCAACTGGATCTTCAGGGAGGCTAGAGGCCTCAAGTTCGCGAGTGCTTATGAGCCACCGAATTTACAAGACGGCAACGATAAAATGAAGCGCGAATAGCACCACGATGGCACGAACGAGGCGGCACGATCTGAGCCCTGTAACCTCGGCGTCTTGAATCGAGACCAAACGGCTGCAACAAGAACTGCGATGCCGTATTCGCTGCGCTAACACGGCTGACCACAAACGAGACGAGGCTTACGAGGCCAACGAGGAGAAAAGAAACATGGAGAAGAAAAAAACGAAACATCCGGAACCGTATCAGGCTGACTCTCATGCCAATGAGTTTCACAACAAGTTCAATGTCTGGTTCCGTTTACACTGTGACGCGGAAGTTTTAGTTCCGATTACCGAGTTTTTTTACGTTGTCTGAAAACAAAACCAACCAACTTACAGGGTGCTGTTCCGTTTAAGCGGCATTTCCGTTTCAGCGATTACAGTTTATGGAGATTCTACTGTACTGAAAACTTTACGTGGGTAGGTCTCAGGGGGATGAACGTTACACGCCTTCATGACCGTCTCTTAAAACAATGTTTAGCATTAGACGCATCTTTAATGCCCTATCCTGGGAACGTTCTGGCAGATCTCGTATAATTGTTATGAATGGCCCGTCACCTACAAACAGACACCACAGAACTTTCTCTTACTCGACCAAATGACCTTATATACAAAGCTACACAGTTTGGCAAGTGCGCTCAGGTTCACACTTAAGCCGGTGTTTAAGCACTGATGGATATGTTATAGACTCAACAATCATTTTGTAACGTTTTGTTTAGGAAATGCACACATTGTTTTATGATTAAAGTGATTTTTAAAATACCCAGACTATTACACACATTACCAAGCCGTGTGGCTATTTATTGTTGGTTTAAATAAGAAAAACTGCCTGCTTCTTCTAATGTTGAATTAAATCGCATTCAACCGCTACAAAGCTTGTAAGTTTTAAATTTCCATCTCTAATTTCGCATAAGCGAAACGCTGTTGTAGGGATTTTATGCCCATAGTTACGGTTAAAGCAGTAGTGAATCAAGATTACAAGCACCCAAGTTTTCTTAAAACTTGTAGCCGTAACAGTAAATGCCAAAGAACAGATACTGGGAAAAAGAAAAATGCCCAGCACTAAGCGATGCTTTAAAGTATGAAAAAAAAGCGAACAATCTCCTAGCAAAAGGGGTGCCAGCCGTAATACGTTTTTGTTCAGCTATGATAAGGGAAAAGGAAAACAAAGCCCTTCTAAAGGGAGACGACTAAACTCAATAGTTCCTTCATTATTCTTCGTAACAATGAGATTACGTACAAAAGTGAATGGCAGCTTGCTTGCATAGCTGATTTTCCTGGGGTCACGTGCGTGTCATTGCCTTTGTTTGCATAGCCACCTGACTAATCTATCTTAGTGTCGAAATCGACACAAGCAAAGAAAACAAAAACTGTGGAATAAAAATGCCTATTCTGGAAGATAACGGCTACAATAAAGGCGGCGAAAGCTACAGTAAATCGCCACGGAGCGAGGACCTAATTTGCTGTGGGAAAATGCGGGTCTTTGTCCTCCATGTTTTTTTCTTGTTAACTGCTTACATACTCGCGTTTTTCTTGTCCGAACACCCTATATACCCCAGCCTATAGGGAACAGAGTACGCAGCCTTACATGTGCAAGGCCGTGCTCTGCTGTGTGCACTAATTCGATCACCTTCTATCGATTACCCAAGGCCACTTCGCGACAAGGTTGTTGGCCTCTTTATGTCCTTCCCTTCTTCCCTTTATTTCGCAAGCCAGCGTTTATTAGATCGCGCCCCTGTTGCTCCCCTCTCCATTTGGCTTCTTTTGTCCGGTGGGCGATGAATAGATATCCACTAAAAATGGAGTTGACGTGGAAAGGTTAACGAGGGGAAGTTTTGAGTCTTCAGAGGGAAGCACCGCTGAATAGAGGCCGCAATCTGATGGCTGCCGTCTCCCATCGCGCCTTTTCTGTACGTGTAAGGGGAGACGATTGGAAAGACGTGAGTTTCACCGAAGGGTGCTTTGTTTTCATTTTTTTAGGGTTGCAGTGGAGCTGCTTATTTTTCCCTCACAAGGCTGCCATTAACGAAAACGTTTCACACTTAAAGAAAATAAGATGGCAATCTTGACGCAGCTACTTTAAGGACGAAGATTTCTTATCTACTTCTATGGTGGTACACATTGAGCCAAACACGCGAAGTCTGAGCCGCGAGGGGCGACCGTTCACATTCTTTCACATTCGCGTCTTTTTTGGAGAGAGCAGCTAATGCATGCGTAATAAATTCTCGCAGCTCATTGACTGCAGTGCATGGAGGTATAGCCCCGCACCTTCCGTACACGGGGGACGGGCAGTACTCACTCCTGCACATCCGTCTTCGGGCAGGGATGACGAAAGGGAGGAGGAATAGCTTAATTTTCACAAGCAGCATGAATGCCCTGATGGGGAAGAAGAGGGGCACGGAGGGAGGGAGAGAATGTTCGAAAACATATCACTGTTCACGGTTAAGCCACTTCAAATAGGGGATACCATTTTAAAGTCTATGTTTCTGTGGGTTCCGCGAAGAGATAGGGGATACGTTTATGGCAGAAGATTGATTGATTGATTGATTGTGGGGGTTTAACGCGCCGACGCAACGCAGGCGATGAGGCACGCCGTAGTGGAGGGCTCGGGATTAATTTTGACCACCTGGGGATCTTTAACTTGCGCTGAAATCTCGTACACACGGGCGTTTTTGCTTTTCGCCTCCATCAGAAAAGCGGCCGCTTTATGGCAGAAGTCGGTCTAGGTTATCACACTAACGTGTACAGAGCACTGTTTAGTGAGTATTCTATTATTTTCTCTAGCGCTGAGGGGTCTGGTCGAACGCGTTTCAAATGTGCTTAAACACAACAAAAAAAGAAATCGTGAAAAAAGCACCAACCCGATATTTCCTTGTGTCTGAGTGCACAAAAAGGCTCGTCTGGGGAAGTTTGGAAATTGAAAGGCTATGATAGAGTAAATCAGGACTATAAAAAATAAGAACATAAATCCGTATTACACTTATTCACCTTAACCAACCAGTAATTCGAGCCCATTAAGTTCATTTCTGTTTTGGAAACTAGATGGGTATACAGGCAAAAGGAAGAAAAACTTTAAGAGAGCAAATTTCTCTCAAACCACGACCAATCATAGGCAATTAATAATAAAATAGCCAAGAGAGCCGACAGCAAAACTAACATTTACCTCTGTTGCGGAAGTGCGCGGTGAACCCGTTTATAACGAGTTTGATGAAAGTCACGGCGCCTGTAAGGCACGGGTGCGTGACACGTGGCGGTTTTCTTGAAAAATCTGTACATTTGCAAGTACCGCCTCGAGCTAAAATCTGGATATGATGCGGACGGGCATTTGCCCCTCGTTGTGGTGTGCACTATAAAACCGCAAGAGATATCTTCTATTCTATCCTCGGATTAAAAGCGCGCACCACGCATTGTTTGATCATCATGCCTTAGGCTCTAAAAGCGGTGTTCAAGGAAACTTACAAAGCTAGCAGTTGATGGGGAGGCTGTTACGAAGCAAGGGTAAATAGGCAATAGTCACCGGTGACCATTAAAAAGAAAGGTTTACCCATCCACGTTGGCATTGCCATGAGGGACAGGCCACAGTAGAAAAATATATGTTGTTCCACCCAAGTGCAGCCTCTTTTTATTACTTCTGTGCTTCTTATGAAACCATGAGACATGAATTTAACAAAGAAGGAGGTGGGACCTAGATCACGTTAAAATATAACTGAAATTATATGTCCCAGCAATTGTTTAGTTTTAATGTGACTTCGGAAGGTGCTTTTGAGATTGCCGCTCATCTTTGTCGGAGTAATGAACCCTGCCTTCAGCTCACAAAAACCGCGAACACCCATTATAGCAATTGGTTTTAAGCAGCGCAGTTCGTGCTAAAGTATTTAACCAATTAACTAGGAAATACTGAGGTTTACCGACTAAAGTAACGTGGTCGCGTACCTCGATCAGTACGTTCCTTCCACTGCCGCTTTGGGAAAGCTGGCATTTACAAGGCACTGTTTTAGCAGCAGTCAGGTGAAGAGCAGTATCAACACTTTTGAGCAAGCCTTAACGGGAAAAAAGAAAAAACAGAGCACGTGTTTTTTTACCTGAGCAGCCGTTAAAATTTAGACAAAACAAGACAGAAACATTCCCAACTAATTTACACCACCTTCTCTTAGTTTTAATGAAGGCTAGGAAGTAGCCTGATCATTTCTTTTTTTTTTTTAGCCTATTTTGGAGGGAAAAAATCTCGCCGTCTTTGGCAGGTTTTCTCTTAATGAGCGCCGATGCAAGACCTTCCTCCAACCGTAATTCTATAAAAAACATTTATGTTCGTGCTACAGGAGCCTTTCGAAGGCCTTTTAATGGAATGGGATTTAACTCCAATGACACCTTTGGGCTGCTACTCGACGTTTTTCAAAAGAATTTCCTTGACTTACCATTTGAGTGAAAGGAGCGCGACTACCGACCTTTGAGAATCTCAAAGGTCGCGTGTGCTTACGCACTCAGTTTTTGAATGCCGTATTTACAACGACAATTATTTACGAGTAAAACGTAGTTTTAAAAAGCACGCTCTTAATATCAAGATTCCGTCTACAATTACGAAGTACATTGGTACTTTCAACACTGACGGTGGAAAAAAAAACACTGCCTATTCTGTGCAAGTTTTGCTCGTTTGTGTGGGTTATGATGTAAATTGTCGCTCACAAACATAATTTCTGGCCTGAAATTATTTTTTTTCTGTTTTATGGGAACGAAACTGGGCAGGAGTGGTGACACCAAACCATGGCGGGTTAATGCGAAAACTTTCAAGTGCCTGGGAGAATTGTCGCATAGATCACCGGGACTGCTTTCAGGTCGAATGGCATTTCAAATTTCGAAGGCCATTCGACTTAAATGTCATTTGAAACGCTCCTGTAGCACGGGTATAACGTACGCAGGATATTGCTTTTGAGGGATCTTGCTTTTGAGTACGATGAATGTTTGGTTCCCGTAAAAAATAGCTGTCAGTAGCTATATAAGCCCCTACATTATCGTCATTGTCATTACTGGAACTTATTTGAGTGAAGTGAATCACATTTTGTATTTTATTATAGGGGAAACGAGAAATAGGATCCCAGTGGAGCTCCGCATGGGATACACTAACGGGTCCTCTTGCGGAGGCCCATCCACCGAGCCGCACACACAGACGTTTGATGATTTTTTTTTCTGTTTAATTTCTACAAAAGAGAATAAAACAGGATATAACGCGGTGAGCCAAAATAACGCAGATATCCATTTTATCGTGGCGTGTGTGTGTGTGAAGCGAACCACAGAATCAAAAGGTTCATGTAAGCAGTGCGAGTTGTCCGTGCATGGCACTGAGGCTGTCCGCCGTCTTTCACTCCGTACCACCCGTCCCTCTGTGCGCCTTAATTGCATCGCCCGCGATTCCCTGTTCTGTTACGTTTCCTGCGTAATGAACAAGTTCCGCAAGTCCCGGACGATGGTTGCCGGCAACGGTAGTCGCCTTCCAGCCGTCGGAAATGAAAGCGTCTGGAAAGACGTCAAGCCGATGAAGAACAACACTCAGGGAAGAGATGGTGGGAAAACAGTGGACACTGTGGCGAATTTCTGCAAGAACAGGAGAACTTCGTTCCGTTTGCAAGTAATAGTACGCATGGGGAGCAAACAGCAAACGGCGTTGAAGTGCGATAAAGTGCCGGGGGAACATAAGGTAAAGAGAATGGCCGCGAAATTGCTCAGCCCATCAGACGGGATGGTCTATGCTGTAAAACAAATTACCAGGCAGATGTTTTCATCAAGTTGAAGCTTTTAATGGCACGTCAGAAAACGAACAAGCTCATCAAAGAACATTGACATCGGCCATTCGTATGATGTAGTAAACTAGTTTTTGAACGCGCGTTTTAACAATAAGTGAAACCGGAATTGCAGTCATTATGTAATCGTCTCTGAGTGATTTAAGAATTAGTGGATGTGGTCGCTTTCGCTTTCTACCCAGAAAGAGTGGAAGACTAATTCACGCGGGAATTCCTTTTAAAGAAAAAAGAAGGATGGGGCAAAAAAATAGCGCTTTAAAATTCACCTATGAGGTTTCAACGCGCGGAAGCACATCTACGCTGCCACCCACGATGTAGAGGAGGACTCCGAATTAATTTTGACCACCCGGGGGCCTTTAACCTGCGTAGAGATAATAGCACATTTTCTTTATGTGTTACTGAAGCCCTAACCACTACTGGTTAGCCTAATAAGCTGCCTTCTCTGAAGTATTGTTTGCAGGCGTACTTTACGCGAATGAAGAGCCCCTGGCAAAAAAGAAATCACTTTATATGGGGATAAAAGGCACGCGCGGTTGGGATAAGAACACAAATAGAAAGCCATCTGATATGTTCAGCTGCATCCTTGAAAACTACTTCCTTGAGTAAACTTATATTTATACATCGCAACGCATTTTTAGTGGTTTAGTGGATCCCTCAGCTACAACAGAAAGTCTCAGTTGCACAACAAGGAGAGGCTGTAGGGTTATCGAGAAGAAAAACAATGATGACCAATGACCTGGAGTGAAGACCGATGATGAAGAGAGACGGTGGCTGGTCGGAGTGAAACGAGATATGCATTTAACCGGCGAGGTCCAGTTCCCAATTTTCTCAGTGCCTCGTTCACAGAAAGGCAGAGGCCCGGCGTCATTGTCTGCACCATTTTCTCGGCGGAAGCCCGGCACTGCTTCAAAGAGCTCGATGGAAAGACAATCACCAAAAGCCCGGGTTCTTTTCTTTACTCGGGTCGAACGTTCGTGATCAAGGCACAGCACAGCAAACAATTCCTGCTCCAATTTCTCTTCATTTTTTCCCCGCAAACAAGAAAGATCACTTCGTACGATGCGACGACTTTGAGGAGCCCTGCGATAAATAAGAGAAGAAGGTAAACAGTTGAGGCAATGGAGGAACGCTGTTAAGCATGAAAGCAAAGACAAGGGTTCAAAAAACACGGTGCTCAACGTTACCGACGGAGAGAGGCGGAGTGTAAAAATCCGATATGGTATCCCATCATGATCAGAAAGTGCGGGAATTTGTTATGACAACAAGCTCAAAATATCAGTAAACAGGAAGGAAGTTTTCTGTGTGAGTGGTGGCAAGAGGTTCCCTCTGGTGAAGCTCACGTGGCATTAAACCGTTCCCGTCTGGAAACAACAAAGAGGTAAAATAAGACCACAGAACGGTCTATCGAAGATATCCAAAGCGCGAAAATTGGCATCACAACTAAACTACAGAGTTCCAACAACTAGTATGCCCAATATGAGGTATAGCATGCGTCGGCTACTTTTGGTACCGACTTCCAACGACAAAGTCTATAAACGCTTTCAAGCCGTCACCAGAAACATTTCGAACACAAGAGTCAAGAAACTGTTTGCAGTTGGCAAACAGTTGGTTACAGACGACACCACTCTGCATAAAATACGAGGATCGGCACCATTTGCATAATATATGAGCATCAGAGTACTGGGCTACCAAGAGCGACTCGTGCACCAGAACAAACAGAAATAAACAGCGGAACAATAAAACGACAATACCTCCCGAGAAAACTCCGGCGATGAAGAATACAAGAACTGCAAGCTGTGAGGGTCAAATTTCGCTCAATAGGATGGATTATGGTATCTACAGTAACAAAATCAACCTAGGATAAGCTGTGTCATACCGCGGACTACGCGACAAAAAACGAATTTTGAAAGTGGAAAATTGCTTATAAACCAGCGGAAAATGTTGAATGAGGAAGAGTAGAGGTCGCGTACAGTGAGGACGTTCATGACACAAGAAATGGCCTCAGAAATGAACAAAAAGCCCGACCCATCCGGATGCACGCTTGATCAAAAAGAACAAAATATGCACAAAGCCGCAGCTGTCTTTGAGAAACCGTGGCTAGACCGAAAATTCGGTTCCGCCAAAGTTGTCGAAAAAAATTAAACAATTCTCGAAGAGTGTGATCTGGTGCCCTATTCTCGACTGCATAAATTCAGTGAATTTGCCATGTTTTTTCTGCGTAAGCAACACGTGATGTAACGTGATCAGCAACGTGATGCGCGTATAGCTATGACGGCATGCAGTGTGATTGGACGCTTAGCTTGATAGATCACAAGCAAGCCATGAAATATTGCGCATAAAAGATATGAAAATACCTCGGATGTATATAATAATTACGACGGGAGCTTAGGTTCGAAACAGGAACACATTTCTTCAGGTTTATATTGGCGTGATCACCCCAAGGTGATGAAGTAACGTTTATCCAAAAGCGAGCGAGGGTGTTGAGCTAACGAACATCACACAATATTTTTACCGTACCTATTTATTTCTTTTAATCGCTTCTAGTAACATAGTTGAGCTCGCTGCTTTTATGCAATTTTTGTTGCATTATCACCTTCCCAGCCGTTAGGGCCGCCACGTGCGGCTATGTTACAAGTTTATTGCGTGATCACAGAAAAATAAGGTTGTGACTATCGTTTGTACGAGGGTGATACGACAGCGAAACGCTACGCCTGATAACGGCAGAGCGTACCGATACGGCCGATTCACTCACTCGTGAAGCTAACTCACTCTGCGCAGAAAGAAATAAAACACCTAGTTTTTTTTCGGTATGTTTCTCTTGTATTCCATCATGTCACCCACAGTTTACTAGGAGGGTTGTGGACAAATGCCGTGCGTTTGGTTCTTTGTAATGTAGAGGATTGTACTGGCCTAATAAATAATTGCTATTTTATTGCCAATTATACAAACAAAATACGGGACGTTATTTTGATTCGCCGTTATCGATGAACTGTGAACAAGTCAAAACTACTACTTCTTTTGCTAGAACAAAGTTTTAAATCGCACGTCGTGCGAAGCTGCGCCCGCCTCAAATTCAGAGAGATTTCACTGTGCGGAAGGTCGCTGACATTTTTTGCTCCATTTCACGGTGATAGCAGCTGTCATTTTCAAGCTCTTATGTAACATCACGTCACTTTTACGCAGGCTGCAGTTGCCAATGCGTGACATAATGGTTCCCGCCAACTTTTAAATACCTCATGCCTTCTCAGCCAATCATAGAGAGGGAGTTACATGCAAGCCGTATTGTTGTTGAATAGGAAAGACAGGCCTAAATTGTCATGTCCGGTGCATTGCGTCTAGATTCTCATTGCCGGCAAAGAATTATGCGCTGTCAGTAAAGAGAAAAAAGGCAAACTTCAGCACGTGTTCCAGTAAACGTCATGAAACGTCAAAATGACGGAAGCACACAGAACCGCTTTGTCAACAGGAAGCATGTGACCAAAACTGAAAGCCAATCAGAAAAGATTTCCGGTGAATCATAGTTCACTGTGAACTTAGTACGCCGAGAATAGGGCCCCTGAGTTTGAAAAAAAGCTTCAGGCAATCGCATGAAGAGGAATCTTTGAGGTTCACAGCCCGCCGACCGAGGATTTATCCTAGTTCGGTGGTCAATTGTAAAAAGCGATTTAAGAAGATAGCAAGAAACCCAACTGAAGGAAACCTTGGAATACTTAGCAAAACAAAGCAAAACAAAAGGAAAAACAAGGAAAACGAATACAACGGAGTAAATGCAAAAAAAAAAACAAAAAAAAAGATGCCGACATACACAGATGACACGGATGGGAAATGCAAATCTGCCACATTCTGATTCGACATCCCAAGCGAGATCGACAGGGGTACAATAGATAGAGAAGATTCCGAAGGAGAGACCAACTCCAAAGAAAAAATGACAACAAATATAAACGACTTGTCTCACTGTGCTGGGGCCACGGCACAGGGTTAGCAGAATCAAGACGGTGGACAGAGTGCGGTAGAGGACTACCCACCCTCGGGGAGCACAGGAGAGGCACCCGAAGTTGACACCCTTAGGAAGCGACTTCAGGAAGTAGAAAAGAGAGCGATGATGGGATTTGTAGAACTTGGAGTCCAGTGCAACAAGAACCCAAGGATGACGTCGCTAACAGATGCCCTATTACATGACTTCATCAGCATGAGACAGATGTGTCTGAACTTGGTGTAGGAGAACTCTTGAGTTCGAGGCAAAGAGGAAGGCCTTACAGAGGCACTGGCAATGCAAGGTCAAAGACACGCTCCTGACAACAGCAAGGCATTACACATGTCATCCACAGCCGAACGCTTAAAAATAGCGAAAAGCACAAAAGAGCAGCCCACAGGGACAAGCAATCTAACGGCGCCCAACGCAAAAACCGCTACACTAGAGAAGTTGATTAAAAAGAACGTCGATCCGTGCCAGCTTGGTATCAGGTACGTGAAACTCCGCCAGACCAGGGAAGGAGTGACTGTGTGATTCGCGTGAAAACAAGGGCTAAAACCACTTGAATAACAAATAAACATACACGAGAACTTTAAGAGGCATACCAAAAAGGAAGCCACGGACGCAACATCAAGGTCACCGCCATCGAAGCGAACATAGAAGACAAAGAAATCGTGGGAAACATAGTGGGCCGAAATAACACTGGCGATGGAAAAGGAGACATCGAACTCGGCAAGACATGTAAGGGAGAAGCTGCAAAAACAGAGGTCATCAAAACTGGAAAGAAAGCATACGAGCAAATGAAACAGGAAACATCTCAACATCGGGTGCACACGGTGTACGGTCTTCGATAACACGTTTGTATTAAGGTGAGTAAAATGTGTCAGGATCAGACACACGAAGATCCACTGCCCCGCCTGAGAAGAAATAGGCTCGCTGTGTGTGGTGCGCAAGGCAACACTACTATTAAGGACTGCAACGCAGCTGAAGGGTGCTGTGCCTCCTGACTTGAGCTTCCGGACGTCCCCGATGATGACGTCTACCACCCCCTGATGCCTTTCCACTGCCTGGTGTAACTCCAGAAGAAGAAAGAGAATCTTCAGCTCAATGTGGCTCAAATGGAGTACTTGTAGCGGAGAACAGACTGCAAGTAACTGCGGAACACATCTCAAGTCTGCAGGTTCACCTGTGCGCACACCTATCTACAGGCGTCGCCTACGTTTTTTGCAGTGCTTGGAAATGTTTGTTTTTTTACAATGCGACCTTGCCCAAGTTTATTTCCTGAGATATTCGAACTGCTTTCCCGGTATAATTGTCGCTGAATTATGTTCTATTTTAATACGGGTGCCTTTAATGCATAAATGTCTTGCTTAAACAAACCCAGCTCGGATTATTTCTCTGCGCTCCATCTTAATTATCGCCTGCACCATAAGAGTCACAAAGTCTTAGCTCTTATAAGTGACCTTCACATTCAGGTCATCCTTGTAATATTCACAGCAGACTTGGCAGTAATGAAATTACAGTAATTGAATTACAGTACTTAACTTACTTTTTACTGTAATGAGTTGTAATGAATTACTTTTGAGGGTTGGTAATTTAATAATGTAATAAATTACTTCAGGCCAGTAATTTCATGGAAATTACTCAGTACTTCCCCAATTATTTTTGGCTACGATAAAGCCTACCCGCTTCTCTTACAGCATAAATATTTGGCAAAGAAAAGTGGACTAAGTAGAGTTCCGATGCCCAGAGAGTCTCTGGGCATTGAAACTCTACGAACGCGAAGGAAACAACGCTTCGATGAGAGCTCTGCCTGCTTTCTCGTGATTTTTCGTTCCCTTTTTATGCGTCCCGGGTATGTCGTGGTGACAGCCAGTCGGATTAAACAAAAACGTGCAGATTGTGTTCAACGATTCGTTACACTGGTCACTGGTGTAAGCCCGCTGCTAGGAACGTGCATTAAAAGCATGGCAAAAGACACTCTGTCGTACAAACGCGGGCACCTTTCCGATGCCCACTTTCAATCGCCGCTACTTCTGAGATGTAATAAGGATATCTAACATATCAATGTATAGCGCTGTAAATAAATTATAGATAAGTTGCTGTATAAACAAATATTTTTTGAGATTGCAGTGTATATTGTCGCGTGCTGTAAACACGCAGTTGCTGAGCCGGGGTCCTTGGAGGTGACTACCTGATGACTAGAAGCAGCCGGAGCCTTTACGGGAGAGCTCGAGCCCTGGGTTAGAAGCGCGAGCGCCAGAGCTCTGAATGACGATGATGAGAGAGCACGCGCATTCAACCATTTCTTCGTCCTGACAGTCACCTCTTGGCACCGGTGTTAAGAAACACGTGAAATTTACCCCCCCCCCTCCCCCTTCCAAAGGAAGCATAATCCCGATGCTTTTGTGGACATACAGATAACAAGCGCGAGTGGTTTATGTCCTTGAAAAATAAGGTTTCACGCGCACTACGTGCACTATGTCCGGCAGCAAGCGACGCCGTCTCGTTGAAGTACCGCATTCTGGAATCCCGGTGTAAGTGATGTCTCTAAGGTGTTGAGGGACCCGGTAGGGACCGAAGTAACGCTTCAGAGGCTTCTCCGACAGACCTCGACGTCTTATTGGGGTCCACACCCAGACACGGTCACCAGGTTCGGAAGCGGTGTGCCTGTGGCGGGCGTTGTACTGAAGAAAATCCTGCAGCTGCTGTTTTGTGATGCGATAGTTCGGTAGCTGCCGCGCTTCTTAGGTTTTCTGGATGAACCTGTGGACGTTCTCGTCACCGTCGCCGTCGTCGTGAGGAAGCATTGCATGAAGCATGGTTTCTGCCTCGCGTTCATGGTCAAGCGCGAACGGTGTCATGCGCGTTTTTTTTTTTTTTGCCGGGCGGTATTATAAGCAAATGTCACAAGGCTCAAATCGCTTCAGCCAGTCCTCGACGTCCTCAAACACCTCACCGTGAAAGATGGCCGGAGTACGTGGCTGTTGAAGAGACCTGGGGAGTAAGTGCTTGCGCCATTACTTGGAGTTACGGGGTTTGACATCTAGGTGCGGTGAAGTTAAGGTAACCTCACTCTGGAGACAGTCCGCGTTGGCGACGACTAGCACGATGGACAGGTGTGTGGACAGGGTGAGGCCGTTCCACACACTATTACTGCTCCCACTCGAGTAACTGATAGCCTCATAGATACCTTTATTACCAATACCGCTCGTGAACTCTCTGTATCCGGTGTCTTGACCACATCTATCAGTGATCATATACCAATTTTCTGCATATTTCCCCTACGGCCAGAACGGAATAGCTGTAATAAACAAGCATTCAGAATAGTTATAATAAACATACAGAAAATTTGACAACAACGGCTTAACCCGCTGACGAAATGTTGCTATAAACGCTGACTGGAGCAGTGTTTTCGCTCTGCTATATACCTTATAATTGTCATGGTGCTTTCGAAATATGTTACCAATATTTACTTAGAGGCCTTTCCAATTCTTCCTCTTTTGAGAAAGCAAGAAAATTAGCAAACCATGCATCTCCAAAGCGATATACGAACGCTTACAGAAAAAAAACCGCATATTTGAAATTTAAATAAATTATGGATAGTGAATAATTACTAAAAAAATTAAGCTTATACTAAATGAGTCAGTATCAGATATCATGATCAGATATCAACACGCATAAATACGCCAGATACTGATGTTATACAAACCATTTCACCGCATATCAATCTACTAATGAAACCCAGTGCTTTTTAAATAAACTTTTAGTTCCTGAAAAAAAGGCCAAGATTCCCTCGTCACTCCGTCTTGATAATCGCAATTACGAAGGAAACGAAATAGCAAACATGCTAAATGATCGCTTTCCCCTTTCCATAAGTGCAGGTATATGTAAAACCTCTAGTTATTCTCACAATGATCCTCCAATGTATCTAAAGAAGTAATTTCCATATTCAATCTTCCAGTCCCAGTGTTCCCAAAATGAAGTATTTAAGGTTCTAGATTATTTGCGCACCTTTAGTGCTGCCGGCACTGGCGGTTCTTCAACTAAGCCTCTTAATTATATTCCGTATACTATTGGATACCCACTTGCACACATCATCATGTCAGTGGGTTGTTTTCCTTATAAAATAAAAATATCTCTCATAACAGCTTTGCACAAAGGTCGCAGGATTATTTCTGTCCTTGCAGTTCTTGCTCAATTTGCCGTACATGTCATAAACAGGCGTCTGTGCCAGTACCTTGACAACAGTAATATCACTGTTAACGAACGAGTCTGTTTAGAAAAAGGTAAAACAACTTAATATGCTCTCCAAAACATAAAAGAAGGCACCATCCACAACATCTAACATAAGCTCTTAATCGCTGGAAGTTTCTTAGACTTGACGAA
This sequence comes from Haemaphysalis longicornis, assembly GCF_048455015.1. Taxonomy (NCBI): domain Eukaryota; kingdom Metazoa; phylum Arthropoda; class Arachnida; order Ixodida; family Ixodidae; genus Haemaphysalis; species Haemaphysalis longicornis. The sequence continues at coordinate 83,520,295 of NW_027526361.1, forward strand.
AGCCCTCCACTTTATAAAATACGATATGTTGCGTCACAAATTGGAGTTCTATGGTATCAGGGGCACCGCATTAAATCTCTTTAGGTCCTAACTTATTAATCGACAGCAATGTACACTAGTAAATAGCTTTGAATCATAAAAAGAAACAATTCGCACAGGTGTACCTCAAGATTCAGTATACCCACACACGTACAGGCAGGAACAGGGACCTATTATGGTGGTAGGCGAATTTAGCATGAACGCCAAACGAGAGCCGCAGCTGGACGACAACGTGATGAATGCCTTCCCCATGCGTGAAAATCCAGGGCCATCTCCACTGACGTGAAACCCGGGGAGGGGCGAAGCATTCAGTAATTAAGTGTATTCTCGGCGCCATAACGTTTTTGCCCACGGAGATGAAACCCTTGGGGGATAGAGGTATGCAGCCTTGCTTTAAAAGTCTCGTGTCTTTGAAGCACGAAGCGTTCTAGCCCAAGAAGTTGGAAATGAGTGTTCCGGTGCATTCGTTTAGACCTCGTTTTTTGCCTACAGAGAAGAAATCAACACGAGGCGTTGGAAAACGAGTGTCCCGGTGTTTTAGTATCGTGACTACATGAAATGACAACGGCGACAGCAGACGCGGACAGCCCGAGCCCCTTTGGGGCTTCGCCCAGTAAAAACAAGGCTGGGCGGAGGATTGCGTCCTGGAGGTCGGCCAGGCATATCTATGACGGCGCCCTCATTGCAGCAATAGACGTAAAACTAAACAAACCTACTACTGCGCAGATGATTAAACACCTCGAAAACGACACCACTTGGCTCGCAGAAGACAGCTGAAGCCCTTCAGCAGGGGTGAAAGCAAAGGAAGAAACCGGCATTTGCCGGAGCCACTTTAGGGGTTCGTACAATGCTGCAGTGTCAAGGCTGGATTCCGGTGGGGGGGACTGGGAGACGAGTAAGCATACACGAAGGCAACCTGTGCGGAAGATGAACTGTATTTATAATCAGCGTCGACCGCGAATGTCACATCACTTTCGCTCAGTAATTTTGCACCCGCGCGCAACTTTTGATAGTCGATCCGTCACAACTCTGCAATATCTCAAGGCTTCTTGTTTTTTTTTTTTTTTTTTTTTTCAACCTGAAAGATCGTTCGGCGCGTTTTTGTAATCTACGGGCTTCCCCGTCCGCACACAAGTTTCTTCGCTTGCCCCTTCCGGTAGGGAAAGAAATTGGCTGTATATAGATGGGAAATAAATTAGATTCGACAAAAGTTAGTGGTAATCCGGCCGACTGGTAACCCCTCATCACACACGTCGAGCTGCGTGCTACGGCAGATGAAGAAAAGACGACGCGGAAATCGCGTTAGGTTGGGAAGCGGGTAGAATTATACCCGATCATGATCGTGTTCCCTTTGCGAAGCCGGGAGCTGGTGAGCACTGAGCGTTAAGCGTTGCCGTCCTGGGTAATTTCCGCCGCCAACGACAGATAAATGCGCTCACATTATCCCCAGGGCTGACGCTGATTGGACGGAAGGCGACGCAAGGCTTGATAGGGCGAAATGACTTCGGTGCGTTCTGTTTCTTCCATCTCGCTAGGTCCGCCTGCAAACGAAAGTTGCCGACCTGATCTGTTTTCTTTATTCTTGCCCTTTTTGCGGGTAGTGCTAATACAGAGTACCGGGAACTGGTCTTCGAACGTTGACGTTGCAGTGTAAGCCTCTTCTGTTTCGCCTGTTTCGCTCCAGAAGTTATCCAAGACAAGGGGGAATTTGCACGATGCGCAATTGTGTTTGTAGTCACTCGTTTCGTTGCTAAGACGTTGCGCTGCTGAGCACGAGGTCGCGGGTTCGATTCCCGGCCGCGGCGGCCGCTTTTCTGATGGAGGCGAAAAGCAGAAACGCCCGTGTGTACGAGATTTCGGCGCACGTTAAAGATCCCTAGGTAGTCAAAATTCATCCGGAGCCCTCCACTACGGCCCGCCTCATCGCCTGCGTTGCGTCGGCGCGTTAAACCCCACAATCAAAATCAAATCGTTTCGTTGCTGATCTTTGTCTAAGACGGCAGGAGTATCACTGCACGTATAGGCGCTACCGCGATGCTTACACGTGGATATAAGTAGAAAATAAAGTTGGTCGTAGCCAGAACGACGCAGTTGTGAAGAATGGGTCGGAGATTATTTAGCTAGATGATTGCAATCACTCAGACTGGGTATAAATTAGGTCTGGCTATAATCAAATAAGTATACAGGAGGCGAAACGGTATATTGTAGCGTGAAATTGAACGCGGACTACACAGCTTCGTAACTGCGACGGTGGAGGAGACGGGGGTGGTATCTTATCGGCGAAATGATGACGGCCACAGTTCATTCGAGACCTGCGCATTGAAATATCGATCACGGCCGCCGCACAGTTTTTTCTCCCCCGAAAAATGCCGCTAGCTAAAGCTAGGCCTATGACTTGTGACGTTATCTGGCCGCCCTAGGTAGCGCTACTTCTACTCCTGTCCTGTTCTTACTCCGCACGGAGGAGTAGGAGCAGGTTCCCAGACTTAGCGAAAGGAACGCAGTGGTTTCGCCGGGTTTAGGACACCTACAATGGCTAATGTAACGCAAACTGCTCCCTCCTCCGCCGCTCTTCTCATTTTTACTTCATCCTCGCCCGCGGCGCCGTGAGCCCTTTAACTTCGCGACGGTGCCGCCGTCTGTGTTTTTCCCTCCTGGGGCTGCTCGCAGCGGGCAGTTTTTCTTGCAGTTCACTCTTGTTTTGGCGCCCATTTGTTGTTTGGTTGAATTTGTAGGATTTCTAGAGCCCGGTGTTACTAATACGCGCCAAATGAGACCGTCCTGTTTTATTTTTTTTTGTACAAGGGGATATTTCTGCAGGTTGGATGTCGCTCGCGCGTACGCTTAGCGCGGTGTTTGTTTACGTGTGCGGCATAAAGCTGCACGCTGCCATATCTCAAGATAGTTCGTGAACGGGAAATGATCCAACGTGAGAATTGCGGATTACGCGGTTATCGTGATTTCGTTCTTGCGATCGCGTGATTGAATTGTGGTCGTCCAATGCGGAGACTGCACACTGGACTTCCGCATGGTTCGTGGTAGTATCGTGTCATTGGCGAATGTCGCAGTGCGAGCTCTGCGCTGGCTTTCTTGGGTTGTTCGTAAATGTTTAAGTAACCCTCAGTCTGCGCCCCGCAGCTACTACCGACATACATCCAACCTTAATGCCGTTCACTTTCCTGTGCTTTGACGTTGTTTTAGAAGATGTTCATTCTTTCTTCATGTCGTTATAGGCTGCTGTGCAAGGCTTAAAAAACGGTAATGTTAAAGCTATCGCGTTCCCTCACTGGCTTCGGACGTGACGGCTGTACTTTTGGCAGTGTGTCCATGGCGCGGCAACGTACGTGCGATAAGTGTTCGCAATTACGTCGAGCAGGCAATCGCAATGTATTCGGGCATATCTTGAATGAGCTAGAACATAAAAGGTGAAGTTAGGGAATGCTCCAATGGCCAGTTTACAATCAGTTTGATTAATTATGAGGTTTAACGCACCGACGCTACACAGTCGATGAGGAGCGCCGTAGTGGGGGCTCCGGATCAATTTTGACCACCTGGGGATTTTTAACGCGAGCCGAAATCTCGAACACATGGGCCTTTTCACTTTTCGCCTACATCAGAAAAGCGGCCGCCGCTCCCGGGTAACGAACCCGTGCATGGGCGCAGCAGTAGAACGACTCAGCCACTAAGCCAACGCGGCGGGTCAGCTGGTTAGCTTACAATCAGCCGTAGTTGCCAGTTCCATATTAACTGCCGTGTTTCACTGGTGGTTCGTTGAAACGTATTTCAAAGGTGGCGTAAGAACGGAACATTCAAATAAATTGATTGTAGAGTTGTAAATAACCTTTAACAAAGAAAGGAACCACAAAAAGAAACAATGTGAGATGGGAAAAACGCATTTGAAAAGACGACCGGCGGGATGTTACTATGGAGTATCTGATTTCCCCTGAGAATGCCTCATCATAAGCTATAGTAGCAATTTGCGTAGTCCCGCATTGCCTATGAAAGCCATTCTCTTCCGGCAGGCAGAATACGATAAGAACAAGAGGCGGAAGAGAAAGCAAAAACCATCGGGAGTGCTAACACAGGAACGCAATCTAGTCATCAGAAAAGAAGTAGCCTTTAGGTAATAAATGCCTACGGTACATGAAGGCGAGCCGGAGAATGCTGTTCTCAACACGGGTCTTATTGACACCGCACGAAATCGTTCATAGTATTCGCGATGCGTGCAGATTGATGCAACAGGGAGAGGAAGGAGCACGCATAGTTTCTCCTCGGAAATGATAGTGCATGGGTCCTGGATAGGAGATGTAGCCAACGTGAAGAAATGTTAGGTGTTACTAAGCCATGATTCTGCGAAGCAGGGGAGTAAACCATGAACACGTTAGCGTGAGCCGTACTCGCCGCCGGTTCGAAAGCTCTGGTTTTAATGCAATGCATATCTTGGCAAACAGTCCTTGGGCATGCCAGGCATGCCAGGCAGCTTGCCAGGTCCTTGGGCATGGGTTTTCGAGCCGTGCTTTTCAAGCAATCGTGCCATTGCGAAACACGCTTGTACAGTGTACAAATGCGAAGTATATAACGGAATACAATTTTTATAAGTACTGGCACTAGTGACAAGGTTCATACATGCTGAAACTATTCAGCGTGAAGGAAATCCCTGGTATGTGTAAACCAAAAGGCAAATCCGCAACCGGAGGCAGCAGTGTACGCTCTTGCTCTGATCTTCACTATCAGGAGACGAAGATTTTCGCTACTCTTCCAAACGCAGCAGCTTTCATGAGAGTTTCCTTCCAAGCATGCCGAAATTACTACGGTGCGCGGAAAAGCCTTCTTATTCCGCCGCTGCCTGCCGATGAAGCACAATAGGACTCTCTGCGGGCGCGTCAAAGAAGTAGGAAAAAGCGCGCTGGTCTGCCAACCTCATCAACTATCTGGGTCAAAAAATAAAAAATACTCGAGGAAGCGACTGTTTTTGAACCCCCCCTAGAGTAAGCGGTCGCTTTGGCGCGTACCTCTTAGATGTCTCCTATCCCCCCCCCCCCTCGAAGTTTCCCCACGGTCTGTAGAAAAGAAATTTAGGCTTTTCGGCCGCCAATGGCACAAGGTAACATGCGTGCGCTTTTCTACACTCCAGTCTTCTTAGGCAAGGGAGTCTTAAGAAAATGTTTACTAACAACTTCGCTGCACTAAAACAGCGCCGAGGAAAGTGTACTGGAAAGAACACTTCGGAAAGGTGACGCTATATGTAGTCGGCTTAGGTTTAAAGACACGCAGTTGGTCCCAAGAGAAGATGATTCAAGCTATGCCACATTTCTATTACAATTTTCTTCATGATCGATATATCTCGACTTTAGCGCTTAAATTCGGTTCACCACACAAGTAATCCGCACTGCCTATTTTGAGGCATCCTTCATTAAGTGCAACTACATTATAGTCGTCACCATGTCTCCGTTCCTTCTTCAAGAAACTCTTCAAGCGCGTGCGCTGACAGTAAGAAAGTTTTTACAGGGAAGCGGTGTTTGCCTCGGTTGCCACATATAGCTTGCATGGACATTTCGGTGTAGAACAAAAATTTGTTTCACCCGAATGCTAGCGTTGTTGAGCTGGTGTGACAGGCAGCAAGGCGCATACGACGTAGGGGGGAAACAGACGGCCCAATCTTTGTCCGCTAGAAAAAAATTATAGTCCTTCCACGTTTCATTCAGCTAATTAGCTCGTAATTATGCTTGATCCCAAATTACAAACAAACCTGTTTTGTTTCGTGCACTTCTTGGACGGCGCCCTGCTCCACTCGTCATCGACGAGAAGGGGAGTGAATTTTTGCATCGGTATCATGGTGTCGTTGTACGTGAAAAAGGAACCAAAGGATGTTCGACTTTTTAGAATGCGTATCTAAAACTTTTAGCAGCAGACAACACTGCCGAAATGTTAAAAAAATGAGGGAGCAAAATTTGGGCTCTGAATTTGTGACTGCGCAAAACAATATTATAAAAATAAAAAGCCCGGAGGGATATCGAAAAGCGTTTCCTCGTTTTACCCAGCTCAGATAAGGACGCCAGCAAAGAAAAGCGCCTTTAGAGACAAGCTCAATGCCATAGCTGCTTCATTAATCTTCGTAACAATGGACGACGCTATGCAAGAGAGTTGATGCGTGTTGAGTGTGCGTATCTCCCCGAACCTGCATGTCAGTAGCCGTTCTTGCAGGTTTTAAGATTAGACAAGAAGGCTGGTCTCATTTCTTACAGAGAACGGCCCAACGATATTGAGAATCTTTAGGAGGCCTAAAAATGAAAATTTTAACGCGTACACGAAAGGAAAAATTGTTGGGGGAGAACAATTCCTGGGATAACAAGCATTGACTTCAATGAAGTAATTCAGGGACGTGGTTTTCTATCATTCCTGGTTGTAACTTTTTGCTCTAGCTCAAGTTTCCTTTTTCTGCCTCTCTTTTATTGTTTCTGGAGTTTTAGCATCGACTCTTTGCTTCGATCTGTTTTTCTCCCTTCGGAAGAAGGGTCCTATGACTAGATTCCCGCTCTCCCCATCCTCCGCTGTCGTCTTGATTTCTCCTAAACATCGGCTGCCTTCTTGATTTTACGGTGCGCTGCTTCCTGCCGTACAAGGCTCCCTCTATCGTCGAACAATCGAAATATATCATGACTCACCGAAAAGCTAATGAGAATTTATGATAATACTCAGAAAATCGTTAAACTCGAAAATGGAGTTTGTCTTGCAGAGATATCTCAGCACCCCTTCCACGTTCTCCTTTACTCTTTTTGGTACCCGTCCAAGGGAGAGCACAAGAATAAGTGATGGTTAGTGTACGCGATCCTGTTTTATTCTAAAATCTGGAACTAGTTATTCAGATTCCATCCTTCTTTTTACCTGTCTTTCAGTATTGCTTCGAGCAATCGTGCACCCCGTAAGGTGAAGTCACGGAAAAAACGTAGTAGTCTTACTTTTTGTAACACAGCTGTTTTCGCTGATCATTGTTTCGCTGATCATCAATAAAGTCACGCAATAGAGTCAGGCAAAAAAATTACTACTTATTGTAACACAGATATTTTCGCTGATAATCGTTTCGCTGATCACCAATAAATGCTGATAGGATGACTTCTAAGCAATTTTAGATGCGAAGGCATCTCATTCACTCGCCTTGTCCCTCCATACGGCGTTGTCGTTGTCCGTCCACACCCCTCCCCTATTCTCCTCGCCGCGCGAGCTGCGCTCTCTGCCGCTCACCCCCTCTCTTCTCGGATAGCGAACACTCTCTCGCGAGGGGCATTGGATTGGATTCGATTGGATTGGCTTGGCTTGGCTTGGCTTGGCTTGGCTTGGCTTGGCTCGGATTGGATTGGATTGGATTGGATTGGATTGGATTGGATTGTATTTGGATTGGATTTGGATTGGATTGGATTGAAGTGGATTGTGTTGAATTGTGTTGCGTCATAGCCGCGAAACATTGCGTCATAGCCGCGGCAGGGGGTTCACGGCACGTTTCACGCGATGGGAGAATCAACCTAACGGAAACAACAACGGAACCCCCTATGCGTCGCATCTACACAGGGGTTCCCGCGAGGGGAGGTGGGTATAATTTTTCTGCAGAATGGCTCCAGCAGCTCCAGTCTTATGGAGCTACTCCAGAATTCTGGAGCTCCAGTCTTATGGAGCTCCCTCCAGTCTTATGCTGACACGTCTGTAACACATACCCATCCGGGGGTGTACAAATATGGGGCTGCCAATATCTTACACGTCCGGCACGTCATCAGCAGAAAGTGAATACCCAGATATGTGCGCATTGCACGTTCCTAGGCTCGCGAATACTTTTTCGGGTTGGACATACATCTAAAAGATAGAACTAAAGGACGCACCTCATGAAATACTGTTCTTGAAGCATTATTGTAACAGCACTGCTGAACGTCAACAGACGCCGCCGTAGGTAGTATTAAGGTCAGCCACGCCCCCTATAAACCATGCCATATAAGCATGCGACAAGCCCCGAGTGCTGTTTGGAAAGGACTCGTTCTCCGGGTTTTTTTTTTGTATTCTTATATAGTTTCCTTAGAGCTCGACACCGCATTAGAAAGCGCCGCTACAAAATCGACCCCAGGAAGCTTGCTCGCGCTCGCCAAGATGTGTTTGTGTTATGAAAAAAGACAGTCGCTCACGCCACCGAAGTGCAGCGTAGAAAGCCCACCGCTGAAGACACCCATGGCTGTACTTTTACTAACTCCTCCACCACACAGTTGAAAGGAAGGCTGGCACGAAATTCTCGTCTTACTTTTTTTTTCGCTGCCATGCATGCCTACCAGCCCAGTAATCATCGAATTACACATTAGATGCTCGATCGCAGCGTAAAAAATATTTACAGCCTAGTTTATTCATGTCCGTTTTGGTTTTGGGCGAAACGAACACCGAGGCGGCCGCTATAAAAAGAGGGCGCGATTGACATCGCTGCTCTCTTCGCACGCGCCCTGACACCATGGGTGCGTTCCAATTGACCCTTCAGACGTCTTCGTTGCCGTCTTCGCGGACAGTCCGCCATGTTAAGTCCCGTTCCAATTTGAACGAAGCAGTCAAGGAAGACTGCTTCGAGGAGCCAGCATCGAAGTCAGCAACGATGCAGGCTACCTTCCAGTCTGAACCGAAAAACGATGCCAGCGCCACATTTTCGCGTATTACTGTTGTTACAAACTAACTTGTTCTTTTATTGAAATATTTAGTATAATTTCCTAGTGGTAAAGATGATTTTTCTTTATTTTAATATTACGTAATATTTGTAATAACAAGGGTAATATTAGTTACAAAACCTGCGGCTTACGTTTGTCAACATGTCTGCCAGGAGGCTGTCGTCTGCCCTGGTGTTGTGTTTAGGACCGCGTCGCCGTTCCAATTTTATTCCTTTAGACGTCTAGTTAGACTGCTTCGTAAGCTGTCTACCAAGCTGTCCGTGAATTGGAATGCAGCCCATAACGTCAGTCCAAAAGCTGACGTGACGCACAACGTGGAGTAGTGCGTGCCTCGGCTACGTCACGGGGCCTTGACGTCAGCAGTTTGGTGCGAAGCGCTGAATGTACCACGATGTTGCCGATGTTGAAAGGGTCTTCGTTCTGAGCTTTACCGTGCGCGTACGCTCAGTGCTAAGCTAGTGTTACTGTAAACAAAAAATTGGCCGCGTATCTGCTCCTTTCGTTGCAAATGACGTCAAAAGACGATAGTCTTTATCGACTTTTGCGAAGTAAATGCCTCCCTTCGCTTTACCGCTCACCTCTCACGTTGTTCCTCTTGCGTCGCGCTCCTCCCAAGGTAAAGACGCCAAATGTTTGCTTAAATCATTTTAAATTTCCCGCGTTCCACTGCTCCAAACCGGGTGTCTCGATGCGAACGCTGCCGTACGGCGAAGACGCGCGTTAATCGAGGCACCCTACTTCAACGTTTATAGAACCGCGTTTCCATACTCCACGTGCGTTGCAAGCAGAACGTGGAAACTATCTAGTGGAACCTTGCGTAACTGTCGCCGGTTGATTTCTTAAAATGGCGCCAGAAGCTATAGTGGCGCGGGTGACAGCAGGCGACGGCGGAGTGAATTCTTTTTCTGCAGTTCATGAAGTATTTAATTTCGCAAAAGTCAAGCATGTTTGAATTTTTATAAAGGAACACTGTAAATATCACTTCTGTATTGATTTGGTGTCTCATATTTGCGTAATGTCTTGTTCTTCTTCAACAATGTTGACAAGTATGAACATTACACCGGACCAAGATGGGTAGATTTAGCTGTGACTATATAAGACTATTGCGCAGGCATTGTTTTGCTTTGGCCGGGTGGCTGAATCGAGTCACAGACAGACAGACGGACAGACATACAGACAGACCAAAATTTCTGGGTTTAAGTAGCCCAAGAAAGACTATCGTCTTTAAAAATGGGAGAAGGTTTTGATATACTGTAGTCGGTGAGGCAGTGGTGCCCCTTGAGCCCCTTGTTGTTTGAGCCCTTTTGTTTTCTTTCTTCAAAGTGAAAGGAAAGATTTGAAAGATTCTGAAAGAAATGAAAGATTCTTCAAAGTGAAAATATACACGGATTCCATTTGCACTACAGTGAAGTAAATTTTTTTTTCATATGCCTAGGACATCGCTGTTTTTTGTAGGGATAAGAAAAGTGTTAGTGAGGTGGTAACTGATCTAAAGCAATCTTGCGAGTTGTCTGCCAGTGCAGTTAACTGGAACTAGTGCTTTGGATTTTGGCAAGGTGACTGGCAAAGCAGGCCAGTGTTTTAGATGCAACGCATCTCTTCAACTCGCCTTGTCCCGCGTTTTCGCGGCGTAGTCCACATCCCTCCCCCATTCTCCTCGCCGCGGCAGCTGCGCGCTCCGCCGCTCTCACCGCCGCGCCATCTGTGCGTCAGCGCAGTCAGCGCGCTGCTTGCGCTCGGCTGCGCTTACTCCCGTCGCCGTGCCAGCTGTGCGTTAGCGCACAGCTTGCGTTCGGTTAAAAAATTTACACCATCTTCCCGCGAGGGGAACCATGGGTTAATCGACCAGATTTAGGGGAAATCCCCAAGGTGGAGTAAGTTTCTGTAAAAGAAAGTTTTGTCATCCACCTAAATGCAGCCATACGGCTACAAAGGAAAGCTATACAGCTTTCTCGGAAACTTCGCAGTTGAAGAAAAATTCGTCCTTGTCCAGGATTCGAACCCGGGACCACTGCTTAACCGGAGCAGTCACTCTACTAACTGAGCTAACCAGGAGGCTAGTCGTTAATAGCGCGAAAGCGAATTGATCAACAACTCGAAGTGAAGGACAGGTGTTAATCGACCAGGTGTTAATCGACCAGACAGGTGTTAATGGACCATCGGGGGTGAACATGCTGCGTAAATAGGATACACAACAACAGCAATCCACACGCTGACATCGCTAACATAACGGAAACCCAACGGCAACCGCGGATGCGTCGCAACTACCCCATGGCTCCCCTCGCGGGAAGATGGTGTAAATTTTTCGAGAGCATGTCGTGGACGACAACTCCGGCCAGGTATCTGGGCATCCCGCTTGAAAACTGCCAGGACGCTAGAGAGTATTGGGACGGAGAAACCTAAGGAGTTAGATAGAAATTAACACAATAGGGGGAAGGGATCTGTCAATGTCTGCCCGTGCATCAGTATGTAATGTGGTTGCCGCTGCCAAGGCATGGTACGTCCTTCAGGCAATCGGTATGTCAAGAAGAAACACACAAAAGCCGCTCAGAGTGTTGGCGGTGTTTTTTGGGGGGCTTAAGTTGGGATCGCATGAGTCGAACTAATTTGTTTCGCTCGCTGAAAAGCGGTGGATTGGGAGTGGCACATTTTTTTATCCGAAAAATAGTTTCTAGGTTTGTTTCCGAGAGAGCAGAGAGATTGCTTTCTACGTACTATGGTGCAAGTCTGACTACGTGATGTTATTCCAGACTATGCATTTTCAACTTCTGAAATCCGATGTGTACGTGTGCGTGGTTTCTTGCGCGAAGTCGTGGATGCTTTCAGTATGTTGAGCGTTAGGTGTTTCTCGGAGTATTTGAGTAATGTACCGTGTACCACGGAAGCGTTTGTACGAAGATAGGATTGATGTGTGTCTACCGGTTCCGGTTTGTCATCAGTTGTATGCACTAGGTTCAGGAAAAGACGTTTTAAAAAGACTGAAACGAATGCCAGTGCGTTCATCCGTTAAATCTTTCTTCTTCAAACTTCATAGCAGTACGCTACCGGTAAAACCCTGGCTTCAGGAAAAATGATTATATGTGCACCTATGGCCACTTAACTGTGGATTATGCAAAAAGCTTGAAACAACTGAGCACATGTTTCTGGACTGTAGGGATGCGGTGTTTCACTGGGACATCCTCCAACGAACCTTGGAAAAAGACCTACCTTTAACGCCTTATGGCATTCGCTTTTTGCCCGTAAACAATGTTGGAGGCGTGCCCTATGATATGTTCATGGCACTTAGTCTCTATTCTATGCGGAAAACTCGAATGACAGTTCAAAATGCCGAAAAGGATGCTCGCACAGTGCGGGAGTACTTCATTGAAAGCGTTATTTATATAAAAGAAGTGTATGGAGTCATGCTGGAAGAACCTGAGTGGTTACCCATTCTGGATGTTCAGCGCAGTTTAAGATGTTTTAAGCCACCCCCTTCAGCCGACTGGTGGCTGGAGCTACTAATATGTGTACTGTGCAGTGCGTGTTCGGTTGTCGCCAAGCAGGCAACAAAGAAAAAAAAGCTAAGGTTATCATGTATTTAAATATCATATACTGAACGGTTATGGTTGAAACGTCCTGGAAGGTATCTCCACATGCAAAGGAAGCTTTTTATATGGTTATCTCGGCTTTGACAGTTCGTGTCAGCACTTCTTTAATTACTGGCCGTAATCGTAAACACTGCTCAAAATATCCTGTGTCTCCTGGTCTTCACCAGCTGGTGGAGCTTGCGTAATATTGTTACGTGGTGGCAGGACAAAGGACGTGAACCATGAGATGGGCGAACGATGTATTTTCAGTATTTGCAAGATGTCGGCCATCACACAGAACCAGCGCTTGCTGCGCGCCTGCCCAGCTTCTTCGTCTTCGCACGTTGCACCACGTTTCGTTGTTCGCATCCTCGTCGTCGTCTTGTGACAATATTGCTGGGAAGCCTTTTTAGACCAATAATCCTCATTTCAAAGACTTGCTACGCCGCTTCCTGGCTTCGTATTACACGAAAGCTCGGAAACAATTCGACGGCTGAGTGACCATAAGACGTGCGTTGCGGGCGCACGCACGCATTTTCTTGAACTAAAGAGTGCTTCGTATGTAGGAAATCGTGCGTGCAGAATTTTTCAGACGCCAATTCTGCCCGCATCTGTCCTGGCACTGCATTGTCCTGGTGGCCCTGTCGTCACCAGATAAATTTCTTTGACCTGCAGCATCCACGGGGGTCACGCCAGATTCGTACACGACAAACCAATAAAAATCATCTGCGCATTTCAGAGAGCATACATCAGAGCGAGTAAAAAAGGGCGAGGAACTAAGAACAAGGTGAACGCCGCACAAAACAAACCCAGGAAATCCGAACGTGAACGCAGCACCCTTTTCCTATCGAAATCTTTCACGTTACATCCAGAATATGGGGTCTTCTCGGAAAATAGACAATAAATAGGAAGCCCCCTGCCGAAGAAAAAGAGCATCGAAAAATTTCTATGCCGAAGTTAACCTGAAAAGATTTGTTGCAATAGACGCAAATATCACAGCCCAAGAACCAGTAAGCCGCGAAGGACGCTTCATTCATTTCGGCACCATGTGCAGGGATAAGGTGGACATAGCTACCGCGCAGCACGAGCACCATGCCAAGCAGCTTGCTGCCAAGAAATCTCGTCATTCCGCAACCAGGCAAAAACAAAGAGTGCTACGGCTTCTTGCCTTCACCAGTAGCCAGTGACGTGACTGGGTGGCGTAAGTAGGCGCCTGCCCATACCAGGGAGTGGAGGCAGATGGACGGCAGAGCGGGGCACAGGCTGACCGTTGCCGCATGTATCGTCTTCTCCTTCCCGTAATATCGAGTTGGCCAGCCGTGCGTCGCGCATGGATAAACAAGGGGACAATACCGGGCTGTGTTTCCACGCTGCTGAATATCACAGCGAAGCGGGCGAAACAACCTGACTCACTCTGGGAAAAAAATAACGCGTTTTCACTTTCCCTGCTAGTGCAACTGCATTCGTTAGTCGTGGCATTTGTTCAGCTGCGCCGGAGTGTAGGATGATGACTAGAGCTAGGTATCGTTGATAGAAGGTAACAAAGTTTTGAAGCTTTCTTGAAAAGACGATTTTGTTTATCGGGAATTTAAGGACATGCGTCAAATAAAAAGATGCCGACTTTGCGGGCCCATTTAAAATAAGGTTTGCAGATATCAGCCTTTGTGGTAGAGAACCAGTGATACTGTGTTAACCAGAAAGGACAAACAATAAAGCGCTGAAATTATATTAAGGTACTTGGGTTTGATAGGTGTACTGTAGCGCAGAAAAATTCCAAGGTCTCTTTTTTCCTCCTTTTTCCACCTCATCTTTTCTGAATATTTTACTCCACGAAACCACCAATTATGTAGAAACATTCCGCAGAAAATATTTTTGTCCGCCTGAACACCTCCAAGAAAATTGCTAAAGTATGGAGATAGCTAATCCTGTAATGTTTCAATGTACATTCACAGTATTGTACAAGCTGCAAGTAATCTGACAAATTTAAAGAAACAATGCCTCACTGGTGCCCCTCATTTTCGACAAAAAATTATTTGGAAAAGGCAGCACCTAAATAAAAACGTCCTTGTAATAATACAAAATAATGCAATTAGCGCTGAATTCGCGAAGTTGGTGCAATTTAGCGTAAAGTCTTTTTGAAAAACTACCAGTAGGACGTATAAACAATTTTCAAAAATTTATTGTCAAGAAATTCAAAGCCAGCTTGCACAACGGTGCAAGCCAGATGTCATAGCAGAGCTGTGTTCGTCTCACTAAGCTAAACTTGACAAGTGCCATATAAATAAGTCAGAACCATCTACCTATGAGAATTACGGCGCTCGTCAGCAGAAGAACAAATCAATCACAAAGTAACGTATATGAGCACTTAACTTGTACAGTGTCCACTTTGGTATTCGTATTGCTTGTATTCACTGGCGAGGCGCGCATGCATACAACCGTGTGAATGCGCCGTCACTGGTAGCGTCGGGCTCCGCGGAATGGTAGCGCTTGTTCGTGGTAAGCACATGACTCCGTTGCATGCGTTAATAAACTCTACCCCACCGAACGCAAGGTATTGCCTCGAGTTCAATGTGAGTGCGATTAAAAACATCTCTGTTGACACCACCATTGAGAATCGGGTCGAAACGGAAGAGACGACGCTGGCCGATGCTTTTTTTTTCGGCATGCGGGCGCAGCGGCCCAAGCCACGCCATGTCCGTGGCGCATCGGCCATGCTTGTGGCCGTTTCCAGTGTTGTCAGGCGAATAAATTGACAGCTACACTTTTTAACGAATACCACCTATACGTCACCGTCCACCGCTGCAATCGTTGTCGAGCGCTCCCTCGCGGTTTGAACCTGCACTACTTCTTCTTGGGACATCTTGAAGGTAGCGCACTTAAACACGGACACTAGTGAAAGAAACGACAAACCACAGCGTTTCTTCCACTAGTGTCCGTGTTTAAGTGCGCTACCTTCAAGATGTCCAATATGCATTACCAACTGGCCCAGTTGTCACTTCTTCTACACTACCTCTTCTTCTTGCTAATATTCTGGGCGATTGCATTCTCTCTTGGCAGCACGTTGCGCTTCTGATGAGCCGGCTCTTTTTCGAGCCCCCGGATCTTCTTTGGTCTTGATGATCTCTCATGTACGCAGCACAGAGTCGGAGAGAGTTCTGCTGCCGCCGCCTCGGAGATTTCGAATTTTACGAGCGCAAGTGGTTGTCCCAAGGAGCGTCGAGCGAATAACGTTAGGAGCAGGTGAGAGTCGCTTTATAGGTTACGCTGTTTGCTCAAACGCTGACTGGCACGTGAGCTCGGTAATTTTTCTTTTTTTTTCGGGCCCCTCACGTGGCGAAAGCCCCCACTCCAGCCTAGCTACTAATCTTTTCCAGTTCAGAAAGCTCATTCTTTTGTTCCAACTTCCATTTCTGAACTTTTTACCAATACTAGCTTGTGTTTATATACTCTTTATTCATTGAAGTGCTACAGTTTCTAATTTCCAGTTTTGCGTAGCGAGCACTTTTGTCCTCATTACACCCGATTCTTTTTTAATCCCCCACGTTAGTATTTTTTTTGCGAGCCCCTCAGCGGACGTAAGCACACGCGCAAGCCTGGAAACCTATCGGAGGCTAGGCGCCTCGCTGCTAGATTTTATTCTTTTCCTGTTCAGAAAGGTGGTTCTTTTGTTCCATCTCCTATTTCCGAAATGTTTACCTATACTGGCTTCTGATTATATGCCCTTTGTTCGCTGAAATGCTAAAAATTCTAATTTACTATTTTGTGTAGTGGGTGCTTTCGTCCTCATCCTATTCTTGACCAATCCCCACACGTGAGTATTCGGTTTCTTGCGAGCCCCTCCCGTGGCGTAAGCCCACGCGCAAGCGTGGATACGTACCTGAGATTAGCCGCCTTCTCTGTTAAGCTTTTATTCTTTTTCATTGCAGGAGGGTTATTCTTTCGTTGAAAATTCCATTTCCTAAATTTTTACAAATACGCGCATGTGATTATGTGCTTTTTCTTTGTTGGAATCGTTTCTATTTAGACTTTGTGTACTGAGCGTATTAGTCTCCTCATTCTTGCCAATACCCCATTTGAGTGTCTCCCCAGGTCCCCACACACACTGTGGCGTTACCTTTTTTGGGGGAGAGTGTGGGCGGGGAGCATCAGGATTGGTTCTTAGAGGCACATTACGGTTGGTGAAATGAGAAAAAAGCTCAAAAAGCTATTTTGCAGGAAAACCTTTTGCAGCGAACTCTGTGACTATTTCGAAAATATTTGAAGCACTCGTAGAATAATTTATAATATTGCTGTTCATCTAAAACGATTCTTTCATAAACTTCACGTGAAGCAAAAAATTAAGAGTTGTCTTGTCCTCGTGAAAAGGGAGTATGAAATAATACTAGGTACGTGGTGTTAGAAGCACGTGCACTTTAAGGTTTTGCGCAGCACTGAGAACTAGTTACTTGCGCCCTCTCGAACACGCTTTCGCTAAACCGTGACTCGAATTAGGTAAGGCGAGCTGCTTTAAAGTGCGATTTTATGTAAGGACGTAGCGTTAAACGCATGCATCGCCTTCCCCCCCCCCCCCCCCCCCCCTCCAGGCCGCATTTTAGAAAAAAAAAATGTTGCCGATTTAATTCTTGTGCACGTCAGCAGATACGGCAGCTGGTCGCACGGTCATCACTCAGCCTTCCAGCGCGACGAACCGGAGCCTTCTCATCAAACTACAATTTCTTGCAGGTGCCTTCCGAGCCAAGAGATAAATATGCAAAATAAATGCAGCGAAATCTGACAATCTGTAACAATCATTACACCTTAAGGCCCGATAATTAGATTAAAATCTCGCGAAACCGTATACTTCTCTCTAATGAAGCCTCTATACGGGCTGAGTACTCGAAAATCATAAATAGAACAGAGATACCTTGAAATAAATTACGACTATCGGCAAGTTATTGGAAAAAAATCCTCAGCCGGATGGTGTCTCAAGAGTACGCTGAGCACCGCCTGCGCTCGCTTGGAGGCGCTTAAATTTTGAGGCTGAACTCACGCTGCCAGAACGGTGGCATTAAAAATCAGAGGAGAAGAAGACGGCGTATAAGTGGCGATCATTTTGAAAGAATGACTAAAATCAAGTTGGAGGGAACCGCGGAAGCAAAATGGATGTTTTAAGAACATGTTTATATTACCCAAGTCCCACATTTTTCTAATCATTTGAACGGTGGTAAGGTTGGAAGTGTTGTAAAGAGTAGTAACGTGTCCCACGGAAAATCTTGAGCAGCCGTATATAATCCTACTTTTATGGTATGTACGTTCAGAGCCAGGGTATAATTGTTTTAACAACAAGGCTGCTTTACAAGCCCTGAGTTCGCTGTTGCAGGAAAAATACAAAGAAAATGCGGAGCGCTCGTTAAAGCGTGCCTCGCGGCGACCACCCGGCGCGTGCAGCGGCTTTAGCAAAAAAAAAAACCAATAAAATTGGCAAAAACCACGAAGAGCGAGAAAATCACGCGCGCTCGGGATCGCGTGCCTCGCGGTGACCACCGAGTCTCCGGCTCGCGCAGTAACTTCAGCAAAAAAAAAAAAAAAAAAAAAAAGCACCAGCGCTGTCGTCAAGCTTGTAATGCTTGGCATGAGGAACACGACGATATCGATGCATATGACGATGACTACTATTAGCACAGTGTAAAGCAACGACGGAACGTGTAAATAAGCAATTTCAAACTTGTACAAATGCGTAGTTATCTCCTTCAGTGCTCACGTATAAAGAAATGCTGCAGTTTCGGTATAGTTGAAGCCTTGCGCGACTAAGTGCGAGCTTCGCCAGTGCAGCTGGTACGAGGTTACACTGCTGAGGATGACTTTGCATCTGCCACTCGCCGCGAACAAGACGACTACCTCTTCGATGCATATGACGACGATTATTAGCCCGGTAGCTATGCAAATAAACAATGACACTGAAACTAAACTATGTGCGTGGAAATGCTCACCTACAGCAGCTTTGCCATTCTTGTCTCTCCCGTGAGTGCGAGCTTCCATGAATTTTTTTTTACGCATTTTGCGCAGCCTTTACTTTGTAGATTCTTTCTGATGTAATTGTTAAGGAGTATAGAAATGTGCCATACCGGCCTCCTCTTCGCAAATAATGTGTTTAAGAAGACTGGTTGAATACTCCGGCAAATGAGATAGCAACCCAAGGATACCCTATGTCATTGCTGAGGGTCCACAAGTTCTTTCTTTTAATCAAAGTATTCAGCCAGAAGGAACACTTTTTTTTTGCGTTTAGCCGATTTATTGACGTAGGAAGAGGAATCTTATGCACGTAAAGCCTGTCAAAGCTACGTGCGAAGTGAACATGCTCGCTTTTTGTTGCTGGTTTAGTGCCAGAATATAGCGACACGGACGGCCATGCAAGCTCTGTGCCGGTCTAATACAGACATACATGTCTTATTCGTAGGCCAGCGCAATCTACAATGATGCTTGGCACACTGCGCAATACTTTATGTGTTATCTCTCCCCGACGATGCGCAAGGGCATCAGCAAGGTCTAACATTGTCGCACTGACTCAACAAAGACTGATTCAAGTGCCTTTGAACAGATAAATTGGTGAATTTTCCACTACGGATATGCATGAAATACACAGAAGTATAACATGGGGACTAGCTATAGCAATGGTATAAAATCTCGGGGAGAGGCCTTCATTCTGCAGATCACACTGTTAGGCTGTTGGTAATGATGATGATATGCAAAGACACTGAATGCAAGAGAAACAATCGTATTGAATTAAAGAGCTGTTTCGTATCCACAGCTCAGTTACGTACGCAATACGACTCAAAAACAGGTAAATGTCCACGTTACAAATTTCATCGCCTTCGGCGCTCAGCGGACGTCAATCGCGATAAAACCTACAAAGATTCTTCTCCAACTATGGCGATTAATGCTCAGCGATATCAGCCTTCTACACCGTGCAGCTGTGTGCGCATTAAGAGTAAGTACACGGGCATAAGTAAATAATCTGTCGAAATTTTTTGCATTATCTCGCCGAAAACGCCGATCACGCAATACCTTAAGACGTGAAATCACTGCCATTCAGGAATGCCCAGCGGCCTTCATTCATAATACAGGTCATAAATTATGGCTACAGAGTAAATAGTCTGATAGAAGTCCGCCGTCCTCGATTAATAAATTATTCAGGCATCAGTGGAAAGGGACAGCCAGCTGCTCTTTGGCGCAGGTAATAAGAGCAGATTGCGTTTGCGAAAAGAGTACTACCTTTTCAAAGATTTAAAGCCTGCCAATCGTGCGCGTATAATCAAAGGGCCCGCTGTATGAACACCTTACGCGCAGCCTTGGGTCCGCACGCACGCCATCACCCGAGCGCATACTGGATGACGCTCGGCCCCCCGGTTACTTTTTCGAATGGAGGTCCGAGTACCGCGAACACGGTAATTAATAACTGACAGGAAGCGCACCCCTGGAGAAATGATCAAACGGTGGCTCGCATGCATTCATTTTCGCAAGAACACACGGTTGCCCAAAAATATATCAGGGTGTACCCAATGGGAAGATTTCATTCACCACAGAGTCTACGAAAAGTTGGGCCCTTTAGCGGGAGAGAATTAGCTATGCATCTTGCAAAAGACCCATCGCGTGTGCAAAGCCAACGTGAGCATTGGAATGGAAACGCGTCATTCGTCTTTCTCTGCGCGGTGCTATGGGGCGTCTGTGCCATATGCAAAAGCCGCGTATGTCTGTTGCTTGTCCGCTGTCGGGTTACTACTCGCCTCGATGTCAGAGCTCCGGTGTTTGCACTCAAGCACATGCATATACGTTTTGTGCGAGGAAATATAACCTCAGTTACAACCGCGGACAGAGGAGCCTCGGTATTTGATCCTGCGGCAGAACGAACACCGTGCTAAGAGAGCGTAGCAGCATTGGAAACGGTGGAAAGGCAGCGCGAATCTACCCACGCTGTCGCTGTAGAAACGCGGGAAGCGGCCAAGCACGCCGATGCCTTCCTTCGCGTTACCAAATTTTCCCCAACCCCGTAGTTACTCCAAACACCAAACGGTGAGACCACAGCCAGTAGCTGACGCGAAGTGGGCCACATTCTTTAGTCCACGGCATCAAGACTGCTGACTCTAGTTGTGGCAGGCTGCGACAGTTCCTGTCTTTTTCTTCTGCCCTCAGTAATAGTGGACCATGCTGGTTTAACCGGATCTGGGCGGTGCAAACGTAATTATTGGCGCCGCTTGAGCCGACAGAGCAAGCCAGCATCTTTATGTTTTGCTTTTGTTGTACCTGGCGGAAGACGAGCTGATAGCTTTTGTTTTTGTTTTTTTGTTTTTATCTCGCCTTTCTTGAACACAGACTTTATCTATCTTCTATTTATGTTGATAGAAAGCGCGTCAACTTGTATTTCTAATTCCAAGAACCCTGGTAGTTTCGGCTCAAATATGGCCAAGGTTTACAGCGCAGTACAATGTTGACATGTACAATTTTTTTTTGCTATGCGCTTTTCCCACTTAGCGTATGAAAGCAGGTTTAAAGAACGGAAGAGAGAATAAATTGGGAATGTGAGGCAAATAAGGGGTATGAAAATCACAGGAAGGGAGGAACGCGATAAGAGTGGCCTAGTGTATAGTTGGGCATGCAGTTCAGTATCGAGCAGAACGTTCAGTAGCGACCTGCATTACATATCATCCTGCAGGGAGTTGTAGTCATCCGGTTTCACCAACCGGACATCATACCCTCTGTACACATCCCGAGCTGTCGTCGTTCCCGTGCACATCAAGCGAAAATGCTTGGCATCAACCCCAGCCTCCGGAACTCGACACTTGGGGCAACTTGCTGAGTCTTCTGGTGTGGTTTTTCAAAAATCCAGGTGACTAAAGGGGCATAGGCAGCCTATAGCCTGAAGCTTCCTGCGAGAAACGTAATCCACCAGACAAAAATAAGGGGGCGGGGGGCGTATTTTCAAACGCTTCGCTGCACAGAGCACCCACGTGACATGTCGGTTCACTTGATGTAGAACGGTAATAAAATATCGGCATTGGCTGCGCCCCAAACCTAAAGCGACCCAAACATACCAAATTAATATTATAACAAAAAGAACACTTAGATTTTAGTTTAGAAATAAAAATGCATTTTTTGCAATTGCAAAATTGCAATTTCATTGCAAATTACAAATTTGCAAATTGCAATTGCAAATTACAGAGAGGAGGAGAGAATTTTCGAATTGATCTTTCTACTATATAAATTCGCGTAAACGCGCTCAGAATGGTCGAAACGTGGCCTATGGACTCCGGATTACAATTTGCGCTAGTAATCCCGCAATGTTTACAAATCCCTTCAGTGTTTTTAAAGCAGCAGCGGTTTTTTGAAAGCCGCCGTCGCTTGTCCTCCACTGTTAAGACTTCGTGGCAATCTCTTCCCTTGTGGCCGTGACTATCGCACAGGTAGAACATCAGTCGCCCTCCCGCCGAAGAACTGGATGCAAAACCGGCCGCCAAGCAGAAGACGGACCGCAAATAAGGGGGGGAATTTCTCGGCGGCAGTCGAATTGGTGGCTTCTTAGACTCAGAATTCGATTGCAAATCTCGGCCCTCCACCCTGCTCTCCACCTGAACTTTCAAAAGCGGTATTATGGCCTTGAACTGCCCTGCTCACGTAGGCTCGGCGTTGTCGTCGCTGACGGTATAGAGCTCCCAGGTCTTCTGACATCGAGCGCATGAGGACGCGATTCAGGATTACCGCGTAGTCTGAAGCAGGAACACCCAGACTTTCAAGGCAGACAGTCCTGAATTGTACCTGCTCGTGCAGGTCTAGAAACGTGACCGGTGCGATGGCGAGTAGACTATCCACATAGCCGTCCACGAGAAGCTCTATACATCCAAACCGGTCGGTGAGGACCTCCACTGTCTGACGGTAATTGCCTGCGTTGAGGCGAATCCACTCAACGGTGCGCTTTGCGTCTTCGGCAAGGACAGTGTTTAAATAGCTAAATTTTTCAATTAAGTATAGCTCCGGGTGGATATGAATAGTCGCCTCAAAATGGTCCCAAATGTGCTGCCATTCGCGTGGCTCGCCACAAAAGGTGGGGACTTGCAGTGTCGGCAGAACAACCCGCGATGTCGACGCGAAAGAGGCGAAGTGCACGAGCTGGTTCGCATAGGCTGCAGTGCAAACGCCTTCCAAAACCATGCTCTTTGTTTGAGCGGGTTGCTGTTCCCCGGGAGGGCCGCCGTCGGAAGCTCACATGCCCGGCGCCCGCAGATCATTCAATGCCGAGGGCAGCTGACTGAGTCTATACGGCATATTTTTTCCTGGTATTCTAATGCTTAGGCAAAATGTGTGATTGGTTAATTCAGGGATTTTACGTGCCGACGCAGCGCAGGCGATGAGGCGCGCCGTAGTGGAGGGCTCCGAGTTAATTTTGACCGCATGGCGATCTTTAACGTGTGCCGAAATCTCGTACACACAGGCGTTTTTGCTTTACGCCTCCATCAGAAAAGCGGCCACCGCGGCCGGAAATCGAACCCGGGACCTCGTGCTCAGCATCACAACGCCTTAGCCACTGAGGCACCCCGGCGGGTCTTGGGTAAAATGCTGGTCGAATACATCGCCTTCCAGTGGTTTCCCAGTCTTTCATCAAGTTCTTTGAGTGAGCGTTCCTTACTTGCAAGCTGGTCTATGTCCTCTTGCAGGTGATACGCAGACAGTGAGGGTGTTTGGCAGAGTGCAGTGGCTGACTTGAACGTCCCAGTAGCAGCTCCACGAGGAGCCTTTGACTAACGGCGGAGGGTGTCCATCGGTCCGGACAGGATGTCGGTCTTCTCCCGGCTTTCAGAGTACCACTAAAATTTAATGCGTGAACACCCTACGCCGCGCAACCGTTCAGAACACCTTGCACTTTTATTTATACTTTTTCCCTCAGTGCTAGCCAAACCGTGCACCCCCTTCTTTTTTTCCCAAGTGACCACACATCCGCCCTTTCCGGGCATCGAGAATCATCCCTTGCCACTCCAGATGAGTTAAGATGCAGTTATGTAGAAAAGCACTTCAGCCCTTCCTGTTGGGTTGGCTTTTTTCTACAGGCCCATGCCCGTCTTCTATATTGTTCCATTATAAGTAAGGATTATATAGATCTAAGAAAAGCAACATCATTTCTTGTAGTCAGCGGGAAAAATATGTGTGAGAGGGTCAGAATTCTTTGTACAATGATTATATGCTTATAATTTCAGCCTCAAGCACTATGAGGGCTATCGTCTTCCAACTGTTTTATATGCGTCGAACGCGATCAGAAAAGTGTTGTAGACAGAGAACCAACCCATACAGCGCAAGCGAACAAGTAAACATTGCCACCCATATATGGCTTTGAGCACCACAAGTTAGTCTTAGTTCGTCTCTTTTCTCCTGTATTTGCGTCTCGGAAGTCTGAGCATTCTTCAAGATGCCTCACTTAGCCGCGCGCGTTGAGCATATAATATAATAATGCATTTTTACCGTATTTCTAAATCCTTGTTTCGAAACTTGCCCAATGTGTACGTGGCGATGTTCCGTATGCCCTCCATGTCTCACCGTTGATGCGCCGTGCCTATTGTAATTTCTTAACACTCTTTTTTCTAGTTTTTTTTATCTATATACGCCTTTGAAAAGATATGCATGGCGCATGAAATAACACGGACTGTTAGAACAATCGGCGCGGGTGCTCAGTTACCCTAGCGAATGCCGGAAAGCGATTTGCGCGGATTACTTCTTTCCTATTTCAGGTAACACCAGTTGCCGCCTTGAATTATGCGCGTGCTACAGGGTAGCCGTGGAAAACAGGCATGTAGAACGTCTTACAGTCGCATTTGCTTCATATATGCGATTCAAGTTTGCAGGCTCAGAGGAACAGCGTGCACTCGTGAAAAAGGTAAAACCAGACACAGGGTGGGGCGGCTGTGAAGCAAGTGTATCATCATTTCTTGACAACTGTCCATTTCGTTCACTGGTTTCTTAAACGTACGCAGATCAGATATACCATCTCTAACAGCAGAGACTGTGTTAGTTCTTTTTGTTTTAGAGGGCAGAGCACGGGTCGACATACATTATCCCCCTTTTATGTTTGCTGCCTACGCTGTTTTCCTCGACAAGATGATTGATGGCTTCTGTATTCCGTGCTCTGCGAGTTGAAATATTGGGTTCTTGGTAGGCATGCTTTCGACTACTTTCCTATTTATTTTAAACTTCGAGGACTTTCTTTAACGTACCTAAAAACTACAACAAATTGTGTAAGCTGTACAGGAGGGAACTATAAAAGAAAATTTTGTTAATACGCAAGAGAAATATATATGGCAATAGAAGTGGGGGAAAATAAGAACGCGAAACATAAGAAACCCCTGTTTCTTATAACTCCATAAAGATGTTTTAAGAGAACTTTATTTTTCCCGGAACAAACCCAGATAACGGCCAGTCCCTCGTAGCGTCTATGTGACCTTTAAATTCAGCCAAGATAAAGTTACCGCCTAGTGCGGTTCAGCACTGAAGGCATATGTCTAATCGCTCGTCCCTTCTAAAGGAAAGGACGCAGAGAGTGGAGAGAGGGAGAGAGAGAGAGAGAGATATGGCGCGTTTCATGAGACAATGATACAAGAGGCCAGTACCTGCATTCCACTTCCCTGCACGCTCCCGCCTGGAACGTCGACTCCGCCGAGGACCCTCTGTGTTTTGTTTCGCGGTGCAATTTTGCTCGCCTTCACTGCCCTCTCGGCACGAAAGCCGAGCGATCGCTCGACACACTTGCTTTAACCGCGTTTAACCACGGCAAATTTATACCTAAATTCTGTGTCGCCTCCATGCTGTGTGCTAAAGAGCTTCTCTGGTCAGCCTGTTTCACAGAGCAGAATGGTTTGTGATTTCAACAGAAGAGCTGTTTAAGCTTTTTTGTTCAGCCGTTTAACGTTACCAGAAGAAAGATCGAGCGCACGTGAGCGTTCTCCCCGTGAAGAGCATCCGGCGTCGCCTGGACTTGCGCGTGGGCTTGCGCCACGTAAGGAGCTTGCAAAAAATACCTAGAAAAAAATCACACTGTGGTTTACCTCAGCTAACGCTGGATACGCAAATCAAAAGGTTGGCTTAATCTGGTTGAGCCTTTTTTCACTTCGTTAACCTTTGATTCAGCCGTATTCGTTATACTATTCGTCCAACGCCTGCCTTTGTCTACGCTTATGGTTCCCTTCCGACATTTTCCGATCGTAACGGCTCGCTTTCCCTCAGTCTTGGTTGATTAATTATGAAGTTTGACGCACGCACACTACGCAGGCATAGAGGCGTGCTGTAGTGGAGTGCTCCGGATTTATTTTGACAACTTGGGGATGTTTAACGTGCGCCAAAATATCGAACAGATGGGCATTTTCGCTTTTCGCCCCCAGAAGAACAACGAAAATTGAGAAAATAGAGCCTACAGGCAGAAAAATGTACAGAAATGTAGAGACAGCGAAGAGACCGACAACCGCGTTACCTGATCGAACACCTCCTGGTTCTTGTCTTTCTTTATTGCATGCTCACGTTCCTACCCATATGCCCCCCCCCCCCCCCCCCCCTTCGTCCTCTTCTCTGGTTGAGCTGGAAGGTGCCTGGCGCTTCCCGCCACAGCTTTTCCGCAGGAAATTCAACATCCTCCTTTAACATTTTCAGTTCTTCGTTTCCGTTGACGTTCAGCTTCGCGTGCCTTCGTTGTATCAATAGCTTCCTGACGTAGTTTGAATGAGTGAAGGACATAAGGCGCGCTCGTAGCACATGCTCCCGTCTTGGTTTGTAGCGCAGTGTGAAGAGCGCCACGTACCTCCCGTTGCGGCCAGAGAGTCGTGGGATCGAAACCGGGCGCCGCCTAACTATTTCTTTTTATAGTGGACTGCGCTGACGTCAGCCCAAACGTTGACGGGGATGAAGAGACGCGCATGCGCAATAGAGTGTGGACGGCGGACAACTACAGCGGAGGGAGGGACACAACCCTGAGCATGAGATTCTTCACATCTGAAAAATAAATGAAGGGAGCTCACATTATAGTAACAATGATAGAGTAAAGGTAGCTTCCACAGCGAAGAAGAAGCACATCCGCTGCAATAGTGGACATAAACCTTCGTGATGGTCGCCAAAGTTGCGTACAGCGTCGCTACCTTCACGTCTTACGCATTGTTGTGCGCTTCGCTCAGTTTTATTTACCTCCTTATAAACCACACCCACGTGCCTTGCCCGTAACATACAACCTAAGTACACAAGCTTCTACAGGTTCCAAAGAATTCGACACAATATAGTACAATCATATCAAACTTTACGACAGTATTGAGGAGTTAACTTTTAGCTGAAATCCAGCAAAAGAATCTTCAGTTAAGCATCCGTCATAGTTCCCTTCCGTGGAAAAAAACTGCTGCCAAGAAAAATCCGGAGCTTGCTAGTTGATGGACGGCTAGAGCACTTTCTGGGTTTCTGGTTCACCTGCACGTATTGTGTTAGTCTTTAGGCAAGTGCGAGATGCTCAGCTAGCATGAACTGACCTTGTGCGGGCAAGGGTAAACTTCCTGGTGTTAGGAATTCCTGCGTTTCATGAACGGAAACACAGCTCTACTAAAGGCGCCTGAATACATTTTATGCTTATAGTAGACTACAACTGTAGCAATGATCTTTTTTACGTAGTTCGCGAAAGTGAAACAACAAACTCTTAAATGTTTATCCGATGGGAGTCTCAAAATTCCCCGAATTTGGTAATCCACATCATTTTAAAATGGTACGTACTTGATGGAAAAGAGAACTTGCCTTCCTTTAAAAAGGTCTACGTAGGCTTTGTGGGGAAATACGGATTTAAATAGATAACAGAAACCAACAAACTCCAGCTTCCATCTATGAATGATGAGAGCATACAAATATACGTGCGATCAAAATACCTTAGTATAAAAATCCTACGATTGGGTAAGTGCGTTGTTTTGTGCCCAGAGAAACAATACTTTCTCTGCCTACCACCCACTTACCCTAATCGTAAAACAACCGACACAAAAAGAAAGCATGTAAAAGCGAAACGCTTTCCATTTGCATGCTGTCACCCTCACTTTCAGAAATTCGGTGCGCCGTGGAAAGCGGTGCCGATTGTGCTGTCGTTGCGCATAGGCGGATCGAAAGGTACGCCGACACCGACAAGAGAGGAAGGATTCTTGGGGCAATCAGCTCCCCCCATAATGGCGTAAACAGAGTGCTTTTAGGAAGATCTTTACCCCGTTATTCTCCCAGGCGTATTGTGGTCCTCCCCCAACCGATCTGCAACCTTAGTATTCAAGCAATGTCCCGTACATAGTTTTACCCTTTCACCCACGTTCCTTCCCCTTTCATTCTGCTTCAAAAACGGGACAGACATATAGGGCTTAGGAGCATAGACGTAATGGTTGGCGACTAACCTGCGTGACCTACCCACGCCGAGTGATTCTGTGCTAAGAACGACCGCAGGTGATTCTTCCCCTGGCGTTGTAAACAAACCGGTCGCCACTGGGCGGCACGCGAAGACGATTAACGCCACGCTCGATCCGATACATCATCGCAGGGTACACATTGGTTGACGGCCCTGCCACTTAACGTGTATGCCCGCAGAAATAGCAGAGAAAAAAAAGGAAAAACAAGACGCTAGCGCCATCATGGAATGCCTTTCTGGCATCGTGCCGTTACTTGAAGTAGGCTTCCAGGTCTTATTGGCTAACGGTAGCAGTCGTATATTATTTGTCTCTTTTTAATGCCGAGCATTCTTTGCCGAGTACCGCACAGCCAGGAACATGTAACGCTCTGCACTTCCACCTTAATGTAGATTTCGCGAAAGTTCCAAATGTAATCGTTAAAATAACTTAAATGGAGATAATTGCTCGCACGAAATTTCGAAAAACTAAAAAATAAGATAAATATTAAAAAAATTACAGAAATGGCGAACCGTGTAACGCCCTGCATTTCCACAAATATGCAGATTTCGCAAATGTTCCAAATGTAATTCTTTAATAAAGTAAACTGAGATAATTGGTGGGATGAAATTTCCAAAAACTAGAAAATAACAAAAATATCAAAAATACGGAAATCTACAAAATGTGTAACGCACGGCATTTCCACAATAATGCAGATAGTGCAAAAGGTTCACCCGTAATCGTTATAATATCGTGAATACGAAAACTGGTAAACAAGAGTTTAAAAATAAAAATATAAAAATATAAAACATTACACAAAGTGGCGAACCATGTAAGGCCTGCATTTCCGCAATATTGCAGATTTCGCGAAAGTTCCACCTGTAATCGTTATACTAAGGTAAATGGAGATAATTGGATCAAATAAGTATTGAAAAATCTTTGAAAATAAGAACAATATAAAATAATTACGGAAATAGGCAAAACGTACAACGCATGGCATTTCCATATTTTTGCAGAGTTTGCGAAAGCTCCACCTACAATCATTATATTCGGGTAAATATGATAATTGGTAGAAAGAGATTTTGAAACACTAAAAAAATTAAGAAGAACAAGAAAATATGGAAAATTATAAACGGTGTAACGCGCTGCATTTCCACAATAATGGATATTTCGCGAAAGTTTCATTTCTAATCGTTACAATAGCATGACGATAATTGGCCGGACAGGATTTAGAAAAACCAATAAATTTGGGTGGGAAAAGCTTGCACTCACGACCAGCGGCATAAGAATACTACGCATTAGTAGATAATCCTCTGAGTTTCTGCAGAATTTTTCCTGGCCTATTCTGTCGCTCCAGCCTGCCACTCCCTCTTCCTTCTCTCGATCTATCCCCCTCGCTTTCCTTCGCGTCAAGCGACCCATAGGTGACCAACGGGTGTTCCTGGGTGGGTCGCTAGTATTTGTGGGCCCCCGTTGCTGCTCGGTGACCCCCTTTGCATCACGTGACCCACCTCTGAGCCACAAGTGAATTGCGGGTTTTTCACTGAATGGCCAGCCCTGGCGGGTAAGTAAGTGAAACATTATTGAACACCCATGTTAAAGTGATGAGGAGGCAACCTGTTAAGGCGCCAATACAGGCCGACGGTTAGTCTTCGGTAGAGGGGTCCATGGTCATCCCAGGAACGACTCGATCCAGGTCACTGACACTTCAGGTGGTCCCCTGAACACTGCTCCTGGTGGGCTCCTCTTGGCGTTCACTTGATGGCCATTGTAAGTCCAGTGCTGCGATGATACTGTTCCAAGACATAGGCGGCAGATGTCCGTTTCGTACACCTCGGGGCATACGTATCGGGCAAGGGCTGGTGTAAGGACCGAGTGTGCTTGTAGTTGTCGGTAGAAGACTGCTTCCACTCGAGTTAGACCCGGGTGTGGAGGAGGCATGGTCCGCCTGCTGAGTGGGTACCAGGCCACAATCTCGCTGTATGTAGTCATGGGTTCCTTGCCCGCGGTGCACGACTCCGGATATCAGTGTCGACTTCTGCTGCATTGCTGTTAGTAAGATCTCGCGCTGCAGCATAGGCAGTATCGTTATGGTTGGTGTTCCCCTTCCCAGAGATGTGGGGTCCCATGTGGGCGGGGAACCACTTGAGGTAGATGGCGAGGTTGCGTTCCCGTATTCGAGAGAGAATATGGGCGGCAGCCACGCACACATTTCCCCTAGCATAGTTCATTATCGCTGACTTGGAGTCACTGAGGATTGCCGTGGTCTGGGGAATTGCGATGGCCTGGGCGATAGCCATCTCCTCTGCTTGCGTTGCACTTGGAGCGTGGATGGATGCTGCGACCTTGAAGTTGCCCGTCGTTGCCGTGGTCCCCTTGGCTGCGTACGTGTCTCTGTGTTAACACTGGGCCGCATCTACATATACATCCCCGTTGTCGTTGACGTGAAGATCGATCAGAGCTATTGCCCTGGCCAACCTCCTTTTCCGGTTATGCTCTAGATGCATATTTCGCGGGAGCGGGGCACCACCAAGAGTTTGCGTATCTCCTCCAGTATCTTGTTCTTAGTTGTCTCTCTCTCTCTCTCATGGGTGAGAGGTTCAGTGGATGGAGAATGTATCGACCCGTTCATGTTGCTGATAGCCTCTCTAGCTGTGCAGTTCGTTGTGCCTCTACAATTTCCTCCGTAGTGTTGTGTACACCTAGGGCGAGAAGCCGTTCACTGCTGGTGTTCTGGAGGAGGCCTAATGCGCGCTTGTATCTTTATCGGATTGCTTCAGTGAGTCAGTCCTGTTCTTGCCGTCTCCAATTGTGTAACGCGGCTACGTAGGCTGCGTGACTGATGGAAAATGATTGTATAAGTCGTAGCAAACTTTTCTCCTTCATATCTGCTTTCCTGTTTGAAACACGTCGGATTAGGGGGGATGTAGTTATTTCCTTTGATGTGATATTGGTTACCGTGGCGCCGTTACCACAGCCGGGCTCCAGTAGAAGCCCCAGAACTCTGATTTTGAAGACCTCTGGGTTTGTTTGCCCCTCTTTGTGTCCACCTGGATATTTTGGGCATAGTCTTTCTTTCTCCGACCCTTTGACGGTATGATCAGGAGTTCCGATTTAGCCGGGGAGCAGAAAAGGCCCGACCCCTCGAGTTGTTCCTCTATTTTAACGACCGCTTTCTGTAGCATGTCTTCAATGTGACCGTCGCTGTCTCCCGAGACCCATAGGGTGACATTGTCGGCATAGACGGTTTATCGAACACCCTCCACTTGTTCAAGGCGGTTGGCGACGCCAATCATGGCCAGATTAAAAAGCAGCGGGGAGATGACAGACCCCTGCGGGGTCCCCACGCTGCCCAGTTGCTTTTAGGGTAGTTTGGGTGACCCGCGCCGATCTGAGTGCAGCGCTCAGTGAGGAAGTCTCTGATATAATTGTATGTGCGTTTACCCATGTTCAGGTTGGACACCTGTTGAAGGATTGCAGTGTCGAACCTTGTCAAACGCACTTTTTAGGTGAAGCCCTAGTATTGCTCTATTGTCTCTGGTGTTAATGTTAGCCACTATTTCGTGCTTGAGCAGCAGCATTGCGTCCTGGGTACTCAGCTTTTCTCGAAAGCCCACAAAAGTATTGGGATATAGTGCGTTGTCTTCCAAATAGCGCTGCCTACGATTCAGCAATACATGTTACAAAACTTCACCTACGCATGAGGTAAGAGAGATGGGCCGGAGATGTTCGATGATGGGCGGTTTCCCGGGTTTCGGTATTAGGATGGGGCGAACAGTCTTTCATTGTCGTGGGAGACAGCCTTCGCGCGAGCACTTGTAATACCTCGTGGGAGCCTCGATCGCGGGGTCGTTGAGATTCTTGAGTGCGTTGTTAGTGACCCTGTCCGGTCCCGCTGCCGATTTACAGTTGAGTGTCTTAAGGCCGCTCGAACTTCCCAGACCTCTATATCGCGATCTAAGTCCTCGTTGATGTTTCCAGCGTATTCCGGGTGATTGCCTGTAGGTTTTGTCGGCAGGTACTTTTCGTCCAGTCGGCGTTCAACTTCACTTTCTCCAATTTCTACCACCGCTCTGTGCAGGATTCAATTGAGCGTGTTGTGACGGTGACACTTTGTCCGGATTTCGTCCAGGAGGTGTTTACATAGGTTAGAAGTCTTGCTCATGTGGAGCTGCCAGTCGGCTTCATTGCAGACGTCGTGAAACTGCTGGGTGCAAGTTGCATATTGACTTACAATTGGCTTCTATTTGTCTAATAAGGATTTCCACACTCTTGCGGAGTCGACGGTTCGTACGCGGCGTCTTCCAGC
Source organism: Haemaphysalis longicornis (assembly GCF_048455015.1). NCBI lineage: Eukaryota > Metazoa > Arthropoda > Arachnida > Ixodida > Ixodidae > Haemaphysalis > Haemaphysalis longicornis. The sequence continues at coordinate 83,552,297 of NW_027526361.1, forward strand.
GGGGCTTTATATATTTCTTGGCCTCAAGTAAATGGGCCAGGCGTGTGTCCACCTGCGTGATGTTATCGTCAGTCTCTATTTCTTTGGTTACGTCCGAGGTAGTTTGGACGACCGCTTTCGCCCACCGCTCAATATCGTCGATTTCCATACGCTCTTGGGATAGGGATTTGCGGAATGCGACCCAGTCCGTGATCTGGTGCTTTCAAAGTGCTGGTGTCCTTTCAGGAAGGGGGACGCCGATTTCGAGGGCGTAGTGGTCACTCCCAAAGTCTTCACGAGTGTTTCTCCAATGGATGTGTCGTGCGGGGTTCTTGACGAAAGTGACGTCCGTGGCCGTGTCCCTTGTTACAGATGGGCCACAACGCGTTGGCTAAGTGGGTTCTGTGATCAGGTGCATACCGGCTTTCATTCCATCCTCCATCAAGAAGCGGCCTTTGGCGGTCAATGTTGGGCAGCCCCAGTACTGGTTCGGAGCATTAAAGTCTCCACCGACGATCAGTGTGTTACCATGGGCCAATCGTGACGCCTATTGCAGAAGCGCTCTGAAACGTTTCTGGCAATGTGCAGGGTTACCGTATAAGGTGACGAGAAAGGTGCTGGCTTTTCGCTTCTTTCCGGTGACAATTTCTACTGCGCAGTGTTCAATGGCACTTCTTTCGATGAAGTCGTGTTCTATATAGGTGGTCCTCGTGCGTATGAAAATGCAGACCCCACGTACGACTCCCTTGGCGTCCGCAAGGAGGATTGGCAGGCTTGCATACGTGCGGTGCCATAGAGTTTTGGTGGTGTCTTTCTGAGTGTTTCTTGTTTCATGATAACGTCCAGGTTGCGTTTGATGTTCTTAAGATGCTGCTGTATAATCGCCTTCTAACTTTGACACCCTTTACAATCTCATTGCCATATGAGGATATCTTTTACTGGGGCGGCCATGACTGGAAGGGGATGGGTAGTGGCTGAGGTTGTTGGATGACCGACATTGGCGGTGGTCCCGGGGCTATGTGCTGTTCTGTTGCCTGTGCGTTGGTGTTAAGTCTTTCCGTAAATGTGGCTAGCTGTGCTAGAATTTGCACGAGGATAATTTGTACTTAGTCAAGAGTTCGACGAAAGTTCGTCTGGTCAGGTAGCATGATGAGGACGAAGATGCTGTCACTGACCAAGTCAAGGTGAAAACACAGAGACATTTCGGAACCCGTACGGGTTCCTTGATGACACTAAGCAGGCAAGAGCCGTAAGACGCTTCTTATTCTAAAATTTGACGTAACGAACGGGTGTAGCTTGCCGGCAGATTGCCATCTGTCCTATTGATAGTGTCCTTGGTCGTTTGAATGAACACGGATTCCAAAAGTAATCTCGTGGTTGGGTTCTTTTCCTTGGCTATTATAGCGGCGTTACCACAGTCGATGGAATGACCGTGATCATCGGCATGCTCGGCCAGGGCGTTTGACGCTTTCTCGTTGCTGCTCACGTCCCTTTGGTGTTCCTTTAATCTCATTCTGAAGTTGCCAGTTTCGCCGATGTAACTGCAGCTACAGTTGGCGCATGGTATCTTGTAGACAACAGTAGACAACACCGGGGTATCTCTTGCTGTCCAAGCGATCTTTCACGTTCACGAGCTGATTCCTCAGCTTGTTGGACGGCATGTGGGCAACGCGAAGGTCATACGTTGAAAAGATATGGCTTAAAGCTTCGCTGACCCCAGGAACGTATGGGATGCCGGCGCGTCTTCGATATGACTTGCTCTGAGATGGCCTGGGATTGAGAACACCATCTTCAGCAGTCTTAATAAATTTCTCCGGGTACCCGTTCGTCAATAATTCTTGATGTATGGTTTCAAGTTCTTTCCTCCTTTCGTCGTCACTTGAGCAAATACGTGTTGCCGGCGTCACAAGAAAAGAAACGACGGATTGCTTGTTACAGGCTGGGCGGCACGAATTAAAATTCAGGTAATGTCCGGTATGCGTCGCCTTCCTGTGCACAGCAAACGAAAGACTAGTTCCGGTACGCCTCAGCTGGACATCAAGGAAAGGAAGGCTGCTGTCACACTCATATTCTGCTGTGAACTGTATGGAGGCTTCTATCGAGTTAAGAAGAAGCAGGAGCCGTGGGGCATCGTTTTTATTGATAATGCAGAAGCAGTCGTCCACGTAGCGGACGAATATCTTGGGCTTGGGAGAAAAACCAGCGAGGGCTTTCTGTTCAATGACTTCCATGACCAAATTTGCCGTAGTAACGGATATGGAAGCTTCCATGGCAGTTCCGTGGATCTGCTGGTAAAACTGCTCGCGGCAGGTGAAGTATGTGTTGCTTAAACAAATTCCAGCAACTCACACACGTGTTCTACCTCCAAAGGTGTGCGTTCCGCGAGCGTTTCGCGAGCGAGCCATCACACAGCTTCCTCACGAAGTAAGGGACGAGGCTCGCACCCGCGCAATCGTTGTTTTATCGAAGTGGAGGACGCGCGGCCCTCAATCCAGGTCCTCACCGTCTTAGAAAAGCCATCAAGGGCCCCTGAAACAATGCCTCCATTGCCATACTTCCTGCGGACAAGGGAAACGCCGTTGTGATACTCAACAGAAGTGAGTACGGCCAGAAGATGATGGATTTGCTCTCGGACGGGGATACTTATGCAGCGATGAAGAAAGATCCCACGACAAGCCTTCAAGCGAATCTGCAGAAGCTGCTCTCAAATATTTTTCTGTTCCTACCACCGCAGCAGAAGCACTTTTACTATCGCCTCCTGTGTACCAATGGGTCTGCACCTGCAATTTACGGTTTACCGAAAGTACATAAGCCAGGCGTTCTACTACGGCCCATCATCGATTTCATGAGCTCGCCGCTGCACCGACTTTCGGGTTACCTACACCAAGTGGTGGCACCGCTCGCCGGAAAGACAACTCACATTGCTATTCTTCAGCTTTCGTGGAGAAAGTGCGCGACATTTCCCTGGATGAAGACGACGTGTTGGTGTCCTTCGACGCCAAGTCACTCTTCACTTCCGTTCCTGTCGACTTGGCCGTAGCAACATGCAAGGAGGTCCTGCTGGTGGACGAAACGCTCGCGGAACGCGCACCTTTGGAGGTAGAACACGTGTGTGAGTTGCTGGAATTTTGTTTAAGCAACACATACTTCACCTACCGCGAGCAGTTTTGCCAGCAGATCCACGGAACTGCATTATCAATAAGAACGATGCCCCACGGCTCCTGCTTCTTCTTAACTCGATAGAAGCCTCCATACAGTTCACTGCAGAATATGAGTGCGACATCAGCCTTCCTTACTTCGATGTTCAGCTCAGGCGTACCGGAACTAGTCTTTCGTTTGCTGTGCACAGGAAGGCGACGCATACCGGACATTACCTGAATTTTAATTCGTGCCACCCAGCCTGTCACAAGCAATCCGTCGTTTCTTCTCTTGTGACGCGGGCAACACGTATTTGCTCAAGTGACGACGAAAGGAGGAAAGAACTTGAAACCATACATCAACAATTATTGACGAACGGGTACCCGGAGAAATTTATTAATACTGCTGAAGATCGTGTTCTCAATCCCAGGCCATCTCAGAGCAAGTCATATCGAAGACGCGCCGGCATCCCATACGTTCCTGGGGTCAGCGAAGCTTTAAGCCATATCTTTTCAACGTATGACCTTCGCATTGCCCACATGCCGTCCAACGAGCTGAGGAATCAGCTCGTGAACGTGAAAGATCGCTTGGACAGCAAGAGATACCCCGGTGTTGTCTACAAGATACTATGCGCCGACTGTAGCTGCAGTTACATCTGCGAAACTGGCAACTTCATAAGGAGATTAAAGGAACACCAAAGGGATGTGGGCAGCAACAAGAAAGTGTCAAACGCCCTGGCCGAGCATGCCGATGATCACGGTCATTCCATCGACTGGGATAACGCCGCTATAATAGCCAAGGAAAAGAACCCAATCACGAGATTACTTTTGGAATCCGTGTTCATTGAAACGACCAAGGACACTATCAATAGGACAGGTGGCAATCTGCCGGCAAGCTACACCCGTTCGTTACGTCACATTGTAGAATAAGAAGCGACTTACGGCTCTTGCCTGCTTAGTGTGATCAAGGAACCCGTACGGGTTCCGAAACGTCTCTGTGTTTTCACCTTGACTTTGTCAGTGACCGCATCTTCGTCCTCATACTTTGTACTTGTTGGTGCATTTAGTTTGTGGTCTTGATGAATTCATCGAGCCGATATTCCATCTTTGCCAGTCGTTCCTAGAGCTTATCCTGCCGGAGTCACAGCTTACGGTCTTGGGTAGGCATAGCAGCATTCGATGGGGCTGGGTCAACAGCCCTGCGCTTGCTGGTCGGCTCTGTTTCAGTCGTGCGCGCCTGCTCTGGAACAGGACCTGGGGCTGATGGTGCCTGCTGCTGGCGGGTTTGACGCGTCAGGAGTCTATCCAACTTTTCGTTAATTGCTCTGTTTGTCATTTCGAGGTATGAGATTCTCTGCTTCAAGTGTTCACTTTCGGCTCTAAGGGCTTAAAGAACGGCCGATTCGTCAGAACGTTTTGGTGCCATTGTATTTGGTGGAGTTTTAAGGGTATTTGCCCAGGCTACTCTCTCTCGTCTTTGAGAGGGCTGCCTACTTGCACTTCTGTTGCTCTGGCTACCATCTGTTTTCTTGCTATTGTTCCTGGTCGTAGATCTTTTCATATTGTTCTTTTCAGTTGACCGCTGTTTCAAAGGCGGGAAGCTTGTTGGGTCAAGTTCGCTGAATTCGCACAGCTGTTGTTGACACAGCTATTGATCATCAAAGAGCTTGCGGGCCCATTGTTTTTGTTTAACGACGTAAGGGATTTTAAACTTGTTTGTGCATTATTTAGCCACGGTCATGTGACTTCCGCCACATAACTTGCACTTGGGTTGGAAACGTTAGGGTTCGCTAAACCGGAGGCTATGCAAACTTTCGTGTTTGGAAATGGGGATACATCGCTTCTATGGAAGTATTTTTCCGCATTGCTTGCAGACATCAAATTTTTTTCCTTATAGGCTGCAGTTGAGCAATAAGGGGCCGTGTTTAACATAGTTCGGTACCTTACGTCCTTCGAAAAACGCAATGACCACAGTTGTAGTACCGATTCTGTGAACTTGCAGTGCAAGTGGAATGGTTTCATTGACAATATTGGCATTTATATCCCTCTGGATGTCTTCAATAGCCACACCTTTGATCACTCGTTTCACTGTATCTTCCTGCGCGACCTGATACGTGCATATCTCATGGATTTTGTCTCCAATAAGTAGGCTCTTCATTCGTAGGTATTGCACTGCCCCTTGGTAAGCCCGGGGTTTAATCAGCATAATATTCTGGGCATTATTAGTGCATATGGTATCAGCACTTGCTTCCTGTCTTGGTATCGCAGATGACGCCAAAATGGCAGCCATCGTTATCGTGGCCTCTCTCCTTGCTAGGTTAAGTCCACCACGTGGCCGAACAGTGATCTTGATATCCTCCCGAAGCATAACTGGTGGCATGCGGGCTGCCTTGTTGAGTGCACTGGCTACCTTCCTGGAATAAGTGACTCTCTCTCGCGGTCTTGACTGACGTGCATTGGTTGACGACTCACAAGTGGTTGACGTGGCTTGTTGTGTCCCACGTGGCACGGTGGTAGTCCAACCGGCTGTGTCGGAGGCATTGAAGTCTTCTCCTTGGACTTAGATGCTTGTAGTACCTTCGTAGGTTCCAATTTGTATTATGGAAGCTGATTCTCCTTCCGTCGATGTCGTAGTAACCATTGCTGTCATCATGGAGAACATGGCGTGTTCTGTTAGGCATAGCGTGACGCCTAACTCCCCAGCGCAGTAGCTGCGGCGGCGGGCACTCCGAACTAACCTCCTGGTGGTTCGATCACCTAGATGGTGGGGTCCAGGTGATCCTCGTCACTCACCGATTACCGTGGTACCACTCTCGATGGCCTGGATAGCGGTTAGCCAGCGTGAATAGGAGCGAAACTTGGAGCCGATGCAAGGGGCTTGTGCATCTTACAGCCCCTTGCGAAAAAAAACGCCTAGCAGGTAGTCAGTAGCCCAGATATTTGCGGTGTGTCACTGACAGAGTTGGGCAGGGGAAGTGTAATCACGCATGGAATATGACTGACATGCACGTTAGAAACGCGGATATCTCAGATATTGGAGTAGGGCTCGTTGATGGGCCGGTTGCTACATGACACTTCACACAAAACAGTTCGAAAGAAGGATACAAAAATAGAAAAAGAGAACGCAAGCGCTGACGCACAGCACGATTCGTTGTGGCAGGGAAACAAACCGTAAAAATATTTGTTGATGCAGTGCATAGGTGGGGATGGATGTAACAAGTAGCTTACATCTTGGCATATGTCGGTTAAAATAATTTTTTTTCACTGTAACTGTGCTTCGAAAATTTGTGGATTTTTTAAAATGATGAGCAATGGCGAGTTCGTCGGGAAATACGAGCCGTAACGGGAAACATTCAACATCTGAATCGCTCCGCTGAAGACGCCACCAACTCCAAGCGCGAGAAACTTGATACACGTACAAACTAGGGCTACCGCGGCCGGCCCATCAAATGTATTGTTTGATGATAGGCTCCGGAGGGCGTGAAATGAGTCCCGATAAATTACTGCGTTCGAAAATGCGAGATGGCTGGAATGTACTTTTCATGTGTAGTAAATTATAATCACACTAGCTCCTAGCTCGGCTTCTAGCCGCAAAATCTTCATACAGTGGATGGCTGCACCATTATGTCGTCGAAGCTGTACCAGCTGACAGAAACGTGGTCGTCTGCCTGTAGAGGAGCGTTTGTTGGAATACCTAATACTATTTATGTACATTAATTCCTCACGTTCATAAACATTCTCACGTTACTTTATTGCACGCTCACTGCTAATTTATAGATCGGCATGAACAAATGTTACAGCATTCGAAACATCCATTTAATAGTGCAAGAAAATTAACGCCATATATAAGACAAAGGTGAAAAGATAATCCTTAGCCACCGATCAAGTTCCCGTTTGGCATAAACACACGGAAAGCGCAGCAGCTTGAAATTAAGTCGGCAGCGTGAAGCAACTTGGTTAGTTAGAAGTTAAGCGCTTCCCGCGCCAACGCCGAGAGTCAATAACACTGAAACATTAAGCTAAATTGCCGCTCGTGCATTGAAGCACAGCCATCAACCAACATTCCGACTAACGGAAATCGATGACAGTGCTTAACAGCTGCGCCCAACGCGGAGAGCTGCTCCGTCGGGCTGTGCTGCTTTGCAGAACATGGTTACTCGAGGACAAGAAAATTGTGCGTTTAACAAAAAATAAGACCCAGTATTGGGCGGGAGATACAGACGCTTCCAAGGCCTCCATTGTCTGGGCCAAATAGTTTTGTATATAGCACTATACTATAAATCCGATAGAAAGTTTATTAATAAAATGTTTTCGAACAGCAGCGCGTTCCTCGTTTCTGTTACTGGTAAAGGTCGTAAAACACCACTACAGTGGAACGGAACGTATGAATAACTTTAGGAGGAAAGATGAGAGGCGACGATATGCAGCTGAGGCTTTCCTTCCCTTTAGAAGGGGTTGCACAAATTCGCTCAGCCCGGAGGGAACAATGGCAGACCTCTGCGCGTACCTGCGCTGCTTCTGGGAAGTAGTCGCAAATCCGAGGTTCTGTTAGGCATGAATCGATGTCAGGGCGTGCGGTGTGTTATCGCTGATAGCGAATGGGGCCGCCACGGCCAAGATGAAGGGCGCACAATTAGGGTTCGCCCCTGCGCGTCTAGGCTGGGAAAGCTTTGATTTACGGCCACGGAAGCCTGTTCGACTCGGCCCTGAGGCTTCACCAATTAATAGGGGACGACGAACGGATACGCTGCTTCCGCACGTACTTCCAGCCGCCGTACTTCCTGATCGTCGTTCACCCCTTCTTTGCCCTTTCACCAGTTCCTGTGACGGGGTGCCTCGTGGCCGTTTCCACGAGTGAAAAAAGTTCGTGCCGACAATGACATACTTCTTCTAGTGGGGAGAGAAATATACACGCCAGGGCTCAGCTTCTTTCTCGCCTGTCATCCAGCTTTTCGCTCCACTCAAGAAAGGCAATGACGATGCCACATAATCGAACCTTGGATAGAGAAGAACTAGCGGCTAGCTCCACGAGTCTCCCTGAACGCAGTCGCTTGTACTAGCGGTTTAAGCTGTTCGTGTATCACCTCCCCCAGGGGAAAGATTTCTCACCCACTTTGTTTCGTAGTTGTTCTTGTTTTTCTTATCAGTCGTTTGGCTGTAAACTTCGGAACTCAATATGTCTCGCCAGTTCCGAAAGCGCATGATAGGCGGCGAGGAGGTGACAAATTATTTCAAACCTTTTCAACGGTCAGGAAGAAATTATATAACCCCAAAAATATGTCCTCACTGGGTGCATTGCTATGACGAGTGCCCTTTTTATATTACAATTATTTCAAAGGTTACCTCAGGGACCATGCTCAATTGAGCGATGTTTGTGCCATGCAGGTTTAGATTACAAATCGTACATTTGCACAGTGGAGTCATGCCAAATTCAGAATTCTGGATTCTGCCCGCCCGAGTTTTCTTACCATGGGGCCCTGTCTTGTATAGTTGCAATGCGTAATCACACATAATTTTTTTTTAAATAAACTTTGCAACCTTGAAACTTTGAACTTTGGAGGGCGATACTCTCAGCTGAGCTCTTTTCTGTGCTATTTCTGGGATTGTACTCTGAAAAAGCTTCCCTCTTATTTATAACTGGCGGCGTCTAGACTTTTTCGGTACCAAACCATTTTCGTTGCATTACTGAGGAGAACAGGGGGAATATTGAACAGGTAGGATTTGCTAATCAGATTCAAATTTGCTAAAGATTAGCCATGGCGCAACGAAAGACAGCAGCATGTTTGTATCGATTTAGTAGTTTCGCACCATTCATCAGTGTGTTTTGTGGCAGTGTTTCGCCGAACTATTTACATTATCTCAGGAAGAATGCGAGTAAGATTTTAAACACGTGATATTTTTATCTGTCATGGGTGGTGGAGGGGTCGAGGGGGGGGGGGTGGTAAGGCAGTACAAAGTAGTTCATGTTCTTGGAAAGCAGGATGAAAACAAACCGACACAAAAAAACTGCATCGCTTACGGTCAATTTCAAGCCTGCTTGAAAAGTTCACTAGTTTTATGTGCACTTCGATTACTTTGCTGCAGAGAGAGTGAAGAAACTCACAATAAAATGACTTCACGCATTTAAGGCCGGAATGGTAATGTAGGTTAACACGAATTATTTCAAAATGGCCCTAGAACTCTAACTAGGCTATTTAGTCTCTCTGGTGAAACCGGCTTAAATGAACCGCAGAAAAATCGCCGGAATGTCCTCACTGACCAGAAATATCCACTTAGCTGAAAAATAAATGTGTTGTAACTGTAGGACATTACCAGAATTTGATGAGCAGTTTACGACTTGAATTTGAGTTCGTTTGGAAAAGCTACATAGGAATTCGGTGATATTGTGGCTATGAAATTATGAGACAACTTGTATTAGGGCGAAATTTTGAAAACGCTTACACCTTCTGGCACCAAGCAGGGATTACGTTTTTTTGTTCTCCTTTTTTTTGGGGGGGAGGGGGGGGGTGGGGGCGGGTGTAAGGAGGGAGTGTTCCTTGATCAGTAGAAGGCACCTTATGAATTGAGGGATTGCAGTTTCTGTGTTCAAGACGGGCTCCTAAGCGGCTCAAAGCGGTGTTTTTGATAATAATTCGGTTCAGAGACGCTTGAGTGCAGCCCAGCCTCAATAAAAATTCATAACAGGATAAATACATGCGTGTAGAGTGGAGCAGCAGCATGAAGGAGATAATCGGATGAAAATGAAAATAAAACCAAACAAAAGCTAACAGCAGTAAAAGACAAGATTATATCTATTCAGGGGAAAAGGAAAGAAATATACCTGAAAACAAATGTAAATTGCGAGACAGGTATCCTACAGAGAAGGGTAACAGGCACCCATGGTGTCAGAAGTAACCAGCCAGGACGCACCAGAAATAGGTTGGATACGCGTACCCGCCAAGAGATGCGGACGGTGCGCTTATACCTCGCCCTGAGCAAAGCAATTATTTTTTTATCACTGGTTCTGACTATAGGGAGTGTATTTTCAGCTCGGTGGCGACCGCGCAAACCGCTGCAAAACGATTACAGAGGTGAAGGGTAAAGGATTTGTCACAATGCGAGCATTGTGGGGCCAAAGGGTGACACGAGCGTGTGCCGCTGTCTTGAATCTCTTGTCGAAAGGGGGAGTTTTGCAACCCGTGAGGAACGAGGCTAGTCGTGGATGGGGCGGGTCGCCGGCGGCCGTTCTCTCGAGAGACTCGCACGCCGAATAAGCACGAGGGCAGTGGGAGCCTAGCGGTCGTTGCGCAAGAAAGACCGGTAGGCAGCGAAAGCGTCCGATGTGAGTCCAAAGAATGGAAACGGTCCTGCCCTGCGACGGTCAGCACTGATTTGCAGTTTTTTGCAAAACGATCCCCAGGACAGCCTTAGGTTGTGCTGTGTTACGGTGGACACAAGCTGACTTGGTTGTGTGTTGAAAATGCTGAGAGGTACTGAAAGAATATGACTTACAAGTAAAAAAAATTGGGGAATTTAATCAGGATACAGAAAGCATTTATAAAACCCTGGTGACGTTCTGTGCAATGGGAAGATGAAACGGTGCGCCAATCCTGCCCCCAGATATTTTTTTTACCGTTGGCTCATGCCGTCACAATCGCTGGCAGACTGCAAATCTAGACTGCAAATTCTAGACTGCAAATATGGTTGTTACGACGTGACTGAAGTTGAAAACGGTGTTTCAGAAATCCTCAACCATGTTAAGGTGTTGCGGCGGAGACTGCTCGACCGGTCGATGTGGGACTGAAGTTTCTTGGGCGCCAGCTGCATCCGATTCGACAACTAGGGGCCAGAAGAAGAACAGATAGCAAAATGGGGTCACAGCAAACAGTGTTGCGACAAGGATTTCCACCTTGGAATTCAATCGGACATGTAACAGCAGTTGAGCTCTGCCGAGCGAACACCGAAAAGGGACATGATGCGTCAGTATTGATGCGAGCCACTCTTAACGGTTGCTTTGCGCACGTTGCGAGAAGCACACGACTTAAGCTAGGTGAGCGCACGGGTGCATCTAAACCATGTCCGTCTTCATAGGTCAGTGGCTTCCTGATAGCAGCCAGCGCCAAGGGAAGCCAACGCGCTGAGAAATGGCTACGTAGAGAGAACGCACTCCGTCAGGTGGCGCTAAATTCGATTCTCAACTTCGCTAACATCGCTTCGCTCGCAGTGCCACCAGAGACTAATGGCATTAAACGCAGCGGCGGGATGAATCGATGCCGACAGTACCGATCAGTGCCTATAATATCGGTCACTACCAAATACTATGCTGCTAAGTATGGATCTGCCTCTTCGCTATGCAAACGTCAATGCACACAAGTCAGCCACAGTGGTTCCACATCTGACTCTCTGACTACTAGTAGTAGTAGTAGTATAAACTTTTATTGTGCCCGTGATGGGGTCAAAAAGGAAAGGTACAAAGGAGAAGGTGGTGTCTTCCACTCGTCTTCCTCCCCTCTTCCTCAGTCATCAGCCAGAAGCCCCTGGGTTTTGGCGGCGGCCTCGGCCATCCGCACGACCCGAAGCTGCACTTCCGGATCGGGGCTGAGCAAAGCGGTCTCCCATTGCTCCATGTTCGCTACAGTGAACGAGTTGCACCTAGCATTTGCTGCACCATTTTGATTCTGACTTGCGGGACACGACCATAACATGTGGTAGAGGTCCGCCCGACCCACGTATGTCTTGCAATCTCCTAAGTATATTTCGGTATAGCAGCGACTGAGCGCAATCGGTTTTGGCAGCGTGTTCGTCTGTAACTGCCTCCACCATACCGAATCCCGTTTAGTGAGGCTGCGGTGCGCGGCGGGATACTCTTGTCTTGCCAATCTGTAATGATCTAGGATTTGTCTGTATGACACCATGCGATCTCTTTTCGACCTGACGAGGTGGGGTGAAAATAGCTTATTAAATGCAGAGCATTTCAGTAACTCACGATGTCACCCGCGTTGACGTCCGTAGACCGCACCCCTCCCTACTATATAAAAAAATACTATCCGGCGCCCGGTTTCGATCCCTCGACCCTGCGGGCGGAACGCAATGTACATGGTGCTCTACCCACTGCGCCACAAAGCCGACACAGAATGGGACGCTACGAACGCGCCTTATATCGTTGACTCATTCAAATTACTGCTGACGAGCGCTCTCTCTTCAGCAGTTGCCACAAGTGCAACAACATTAACGTAACGCAAACTACTTAACGTCGTGCGCCCCCGGAAATGCTCTGCATTTGATCGTGCCCCTCGCGAGGGGGATGTTTCACTGCGTCTTCTCTCGGTCGCGGGACCCATGGCGCCATCTGGCGGAGGCGCGGCACAACTCGTAGCACTTTGAAAAAATGCGGCGCCAGCCAGCCGTGTGTGTGCGTGCCGCACTTGTACAAATGGCGAGTGCATTGGCTGTCCACAGAGCAAAGCATTTGTGCAAGTAAGCTGTTGCAGTCAGTCAGTCAGCCTGTCAGTCAGCCTGTCAGTCAGTCAGTCAGTCAGTCAGTCAGTCAGTCAGTCAGTCAGTCAGTCAGTCAGTCAGTCAGTCAGTTAGTTAGTTAGTTAGTTAGTTAGTTAGTTAACAACTCCGCAAGCATTTGCGTTTCTTTGACGAATAAACTTTCATGGCGGTGTTTTATCAGTTTTGCTGGACATCCCCGCTGTGAGCCCTTTTAGAAAAATAAATCATTCAGATACTGCCCAAAGACAAATCAATACAACGCGATTGAGAAGCCAAGCGATTCGCCAAGCGTGTTCCAAGTTTGGTAACAGGTTAGGCAATACGCCCCAAAATTTTCTTGTCGTTCAAGTTAGTTACCGAAAAAATCCACCGTGCCTACTGGGACACCATGTGTGCGTGTGTGTTTGTCTTACTTTAGATTTCATTGTGAGGCCCCGTAGGGCCATCCAAAAATTTCCACGGCCGACGGTATTTCACGTCGTCCAGGCGGGGTATTGGGAAAAGTTTTCAACTAGCAATAGTCGCCCCTCGGCCAGGCCTCACTGGGTGCGACACTGCCTCTGCGCAAAGCTGACAGCTCCTGTGCAGTTTCTTAACGCCCCTCTCACAGGCTTCCCGTTGCGAGCCGGTGGAGACTGTCTATTACAAAGAATATTACTCCGGAAACACATCTTTGAAGCAACTTTTGGTATAGTGAAATGCTTTTAATGGTGCCTTCGCGTACATGTTTTAAAAGAGCGGTGTGGAAACAGCGGTTATAGTGCTGAGAGTACACATGACTGACGCACGTGCCGATATAAGAAGCTAATGTAGACCCATCTTTTTCACTGGTGTGTTTCTTAAGTAATATAAATTAAAATTCCCAGACGTTCGGTTTACCGTGTCTAACAGCGTGACGGGTATACTCTCGCCGCAAGTAGTATTCATATACCGTCTTGTCTTGAAGACAGCCACTTAGCCACGCAAGCATGTTTCCCCTGATAGCTATGACCACCATTTCTCGGAAAACAGCATCATGGGCGACGCTGTAAAAAGCAGCCTTGATATCTAGAAAGACAGCTACGAACACGTTCTTCAACACCATCCGCTGGGTTATGTTCCTGGATAAGATAAAGACATCATCCATGCTACTCCTTCTGCGCATGAAGCTCGACATTTGTGGTGGACACACTGCCCTGGTTTCAAGGCCCCTGGCCAGATGCTCCAAAATTATCTTCTCCATGACCTTGCCAACCCAGCTTAAAAGTGCTATGGGCCAGTAGGAGTTCCTGTCCGCTGGTGACTTGCCTGGTTTGAGAACTGGTCTCAGAAGCCCGATTTCTAGCTGGCTTCTAGGCACCGTCAGCTTCAGAAAAATATTGTAGATGGAGAGCAACTGCTGTAGGGCCTTCTAACCAAAATGACCAAGATGTTGAGTAAGTAATCTTGTCGGGGCCTGGTGCTGATGATCGGTTTACAGACGCCAAGGCATTAGGGAGCTCCCGCATGGTGAAAGGACAGTATAGAATCACGGCATTTCACTCAGAGGATCAACACGTCGCGAAAATAGACACTACAGTAGAGGTGGAGAAGTGATAGTTTTGCTCTGTGCTTCCGCCACTTCAGCCTCACTGAATCCGCTACGTAGAACCAATAATGGAAATGGGTGTATCTGACACGGCTGCGCTTTCAAACTTCTGCATGCGTGAGAAATGCACGACAGATGTTTGCGTGTGCCCAGCCGTGAGCAGAACAGCCTCCACTTCTACTTTCAAAACTCGTCGATGTGTTTTTTTATTTCCGAGCATTTGTGAGCATTTTTTAAAGCAAAGCTTTCTCCCTTTACCACCAACGGTTCCATCTTGGCGTACACGACAAGAAACTCCCCACGCGGCTAAGGAGGGGAAGGGCGGTTTTAACTCACGGGGCACAGTGTAGATGGCGCGGCGAATGGGCGGCGTTACCCAGTGTCCCCCGGCTTCAACCAGGCGGGCGCGTAGGCGGGACCCTTCCGTCGGTTTTGACGTGTGCTTTAGCGAAGTTGTCAAATTGCCAAAACAAGACGACCTCGGGGCTTCAATGCTTCCGCTTTAGCGTGTGCTTATGTAGGAGAATATTTCTACCAGGCTGTGCATGTTCCGCATTCGATACTAATGGGACGGCGTTTGATTCCGCTGTCTGGTTAGTCGTGAAAATTCCGGGTGCTCGTTCGGCCAGATGAGTGTCGCTTCGCATACGGTTCAACCGATGGCGCCATAAGCATTTGCGGGCTGCGTAGCAAAATTGGCGAAACGCTGTATTTAATGTCTCCGCGCGCTGCCGACGTAGCGTGCCGTAAATATTTAACGTTCGCAAAGGCAGAAAACGGTATACTAAAACTCTCCGATATTTGGATTCGCGCTTTCTGTGAAAGCCTATACAAGTGTAACACAAACTATAAGGCTCGAAAGAAGAAGGCACGTCTACTTTTGCCTATTTTCGGGATAAAACTTTCTGCAATATGGGCACACAGACCCATAAGGGAAAGCTCTCGTCATAGAAACAAGCTGTTTTGGTATCCTCGAAGGTGGTGTAGAAGTGTTTGAACAGGCATAAACGACGAACCGGAGGCACAGCAAAAGGGCGGCGTTCATTCTACCCTCTGGATAGCCTACGTTCAAAGGGATATAACATCAAGGACGTCGTCCCGCCGAGGGAACATTTGTTTTGGGTCACTTACTGCGTTACGCAACTTCAGTCTGTCAGCTTCAAACGTCGTAGTTGGAGGAGAGACCCCGAAAGTAAAAAAAGCAAGCATTGAAGGGCAGTGTTTCAAAAGCTATCTACTTCAATTATTCTTTCGATCGACCCTTAGGCCTTCGAAAATTTTCATCTCCGAATAAATAAAGCAGGGGAAGCATAATCAATGAACCGAACCCAGCCATATATAGACCAGAAGAACACCCAGACGGCGACAAGTTCTCCAGCTTCCTAATGCAGACACAGTATCCAGCGCTAACAGCGCAGTTGCGAAAGAAGGTGCTGCTCTTCGCTCAACAAAAACGAGGATGGGATTTTTTTCTTTCGCTTTCCCGCTATCCCATAATGTTCGGGGCTGTCTCAGCATCAAATCGGTAAGTTTTAAATTTTTACAGCGGCTCAAAGACGCCTAGGCCCGCTGTTTTTTCTTTAGCTTATCCCTGTACGTGGAAATTTTTTTCAAACCTTGCTGCAGACTTCAGCAACCATTTCGTGTTCCTCGGCTCTTGCAAAACGCAACGGTGCCGAAGGAGGGGCAGCTTGGGCACAGAAAGCGCGGTAGAGACGCTTACCCCACCCGAGCAAGCTGCAACAACAACAAAAGCGGCAGTTTGAATCTTCCCCTGATTGAAAGAGAGTGCGGAGGTCTTGGAATGCGGGGGTTAGAGCGGTTTCCCGGTCGAACAAGCACGAACAGAACCGCACTATTCTTGAAGAGTAAAGCAACCTCGGGCACGGCGCCGGCATTCCCGACGACAAGCTCCATTTCACAAAGGGCCCGCAATGAAGCAGATCCAGTGGCTCTAGATGGAAAGAACGAATGCTCGGCGCTGCAGGAGCGGTGGCGGTTTCGGCATTATGTTGACAGTAGGCGGCTACCCCAGTTTTTCGAGGAGCAGTTTTCGAGGGAGGAGTGGCAGAGGCAGGCCTCCTAACACGAGGGGGCGCAGCACGCACGTAAATATAACGACGTAGCAATACAAAATAAAACAATTTCTGCAAACCCTGAAAGTATCCAAAACAGTAGTTGGTAAAGTCGAACGTATTATATCTTATTCTACAACTGTATAAATTTTACCACGATTTGACAAACGCATTTTTTTTACCTTCTGCTTTCTGTTCCTGTCTCATATATTATGCAACTGCTCATATGAACAGGGCTGGAAAACGCCGAAAAGTATAGCGTTAACTCAACCGCTATTCCTAAAATATAATCACCCTTTGCAGCATACTGAAAAGTCATGTACAGGAAAGCATGGATGAAAAGTGAGCCACATGGAAGCGAAAAATGGGCCCAACTTCAATTATTTAACGTCGCTAACGCCGATGTTCACAGCGAAGCGCCATGGCGTTCTCTAATAGTTAGGTTGAGTTTCATTAAACTGCTCAAAGCCAGCAGATCAATTCCCGTTCGCGCCATTTCTTTTTTGCCGTATTCCAATGCTCGCGCAATCTAGGGGAACCTTCTTGTACTATTTAACTTGGAACATTGACGCGAATGGACGCTGAGAGCGCTTTTTGTTTTTTTCACGGCGCTTGTTTTTTTTCTATCAAAAACATCAAACAGTAGTGTAGTACATTTAAAAGAACAACGTAAATATCCCAATATATTTATGCCTTGTTTCTAGTATGATCAATGTTTTCCTTTTACTCAACAATGCTGACAACTCCAAACATTGCCACGGAACGTCCCGTTCGAGAATTCGTTAAACTTGCTGAATGCGTGCTTTGGCGCTTGCTCTCCTCCTCTCTAGGCTACGCCCTATCCACATCACTGCGACTGCGTTACCTCATTTCGACCTGTAAAGGCCTCGACAAAAACCAGCTTCGCCGTTCTGAATCCGCTGTGAAAAGCTTTCTCAGGGCACTTAATTCCGCGTACATGCTTTCAAGGCAAAATCCTGGCGTTGGTTATTATCGCAGCATCTCTGCGGTACATCGCGTTTGCGTCCCTCTCTCCGCTTTGGTTTTCTTTTTTATCGTTTGGCATAAATTAATTCAACCACCTTTTTGAGCGAACTCATTGCCCTCCATCGTGGAGTGGGCTGGAACTCATACAACTTCAACTTGTCCTGTGCCTTAACATACCGGGCAAGGGCCGTAGAGGAAGCTAGAAGTCAGCCTATGGTTACTTACAAGGCGACAGTGAGGTACTATCAAGACAACAGGCAGAGGCTTCCTGTCCGGCACCCAGAACGCACTCGCGAAGAGCAAGTAATGTATCGACAGATACAATCAGGATCCTTCCCTCATCCCCGCTCACTCAATGGCATGTTTCTCAGTCATTATGACAAGACCTGCCCATTATGTAAGCAGGCGGGTACTCTTCACTACATGATGGGAGAGTGCGATTTCTGCCAAAAAAGAACACACACCCAAGTTACATTTCCTCCCTTAAGAACCCCACCCTTACCCCTGTCGAGCGATGGAGAATCTTGCTGTCCGGCGCTGCCTTGAAGGATCAACTACGGCTTGTTACCCGGGGCCAGGTGCGAAGGCGGCATATGGAATCCCGTGAAGAGGGAGCCACTATCATCCAGCGCGTTTCACGCGGACATTCTCTGGATTAAAGGTTTTTCATTCTCCTCCTACTTCTTTTCGATCCGACAGTGTATGGGCCTCTTTCGCCGCTCTTGTTTCTTCGTCTTATGACGCGAACTACATCAACAGGCAGACTGGCACACGTCAGTTTCCCAGTGAGAAGTTTGCGAGGTTGGCGTGCACCCGTTGTACGCACGTGCCATCACGCTCGGGTGTCACCCGGCACACAATGTTCTGCATATTTTAGACTTTCCAATCATAATTTTGAGAATTTTGTGACGTTAGCACATTATCCGCTGAAGGCTCCGGATTGCTGGCTAATCCGCCCCTGGAGTATGCATCACAAAGAAAGGAACAGTAACAACGACAACAACTTTCGTTCAATCGCCGCCAGCATGCGGTTATTCATGTACTTTTTACCGCTACACCTATTTTCTTGGCCGGACAACAGCTACAGCAGCCCTTGTTCGCAGCATGGGGCACTTAAGGCTTTCGCCGTAATAGAAAGCAGGTGTTTTCGAATATCTTAGCATATTCATGAATAACTGATGTGACGGCGAGGACGGTGAGGGCTGTTGGAGAGCCCAACCCAATTTAAACCAATGCTAAGACTGCGACTGGCCTGTTTAACCTACTTACGTGCCTTGAAAATAAACCAACTAGCCTTACTTTCTTTTTTATTGTGCTACATTTGTCTGTTTTCGCCCGTGACCCAATCCCTCCGCCACAGCCTCAGCGCGGATGCACGCATCAAGTTCCGGTTTTAAAATTACCGTTTCACCTGCGTGCAAAAAAAAAACCCCTGCCATCTCCACGAAGTGAATGATGATGAGAGGAGCGAAGTTAAAATGCTTATCGGTGAAACCGTGAAACATTGTTATAGGTCTTCTTGATGGCGCGCACCATCTCAATGAGTGAAGGACATAACGCGCGTTCGTAGCCATGCTTGCGTCTCGGTTTGTAGCGCAGTGGGAATTGCGCCACGTACGTCCCGTCACGGCCAGAGAGTCGTCGGATCGAAACCGGGCGCCGCCGCGTCAAGACCACCACTCCTCGCTCGCAAAGCTTGAGACTTCCCACCGCTCCGTTGACAAGCCCGTCGACGACGTCGATGTTTGTGGTGACTATGTAGGGCTTGTTTGGGACGATGAGAATCTCCATGGGTAATTTGGCGAATTCGGTGTGCGACATTTTAGCCACCTTGGCCGTCGCCTTCTGCAGAGCGTCTTGTGTCGCGTACCCCCCGGTACGTGTCTTGAGCTCGCAGGCGACGAACGACAACCTCTTCTTCTTCCTCTCCTCCTTTTTGGGTAGCAACGAACGCGTTGAACGTTTTGACCTCTTCGGCCAATCTTTGGTTGGCCAATCCCTAGGGGGATCCTGCCACAATCATCATCGTGGTGCCGTGTACAGCAGCAACGAGGGGCGGGACAGGGCCCGGTCAAAGGGAGCTTCGCCCCTAAAAACTATCGCTATGCATTACTGCCGAGTGTTGCCATTACCGACGAGTGCTGTGCATCGGCGCTGAGAACCCTAAAAAAAGTTACGAATATAATTTAACGTCCAAATACAGCAACGAAAACGTCGATGGCTGACCGCTAAACTGTTGGGAGCTGCCAATAAATGGATGCATAGACCCGCACTTGTCCGTTAATATATGCTTCGGGTATAAAATGTCCACGCCTTGGAAACGCCACTTGGGTTCGTCGCTGTTCCCTGGGATTCAACGAACTAGGGGAGTTCATCCTTTACCATGTCTTCAATTTCAGTGTCCCACGTAGTCAGAAACATTTCTTCGCCTTCAATGAGACCTTGCAAGAGCTACAGGCGTGAGCTCGGGCAAAACCGAGGTTGAGCATCTTGCGCTGCGCACGTT
Source organism: Haemaphysalis longicornis (assembly GCF_048455015.1). Lineage (NCBI taxonomy): Eukaryota > Metazoa > Arthropoda > Arachnida > Ixodida > Ixodidae > Haemaphysalis > Haemaphysalis longicornis. The sequence goes on from NW_027526361.1 coordinate 83,572,025, forward strand.
CCCCTCCAAATCGACCGAAACAACATTTCTCGTTATTCAGTCCAAAAGGGTAACAAAATCTATTTACTAGTTCGCATTCAAAGAAAGTATCCGACTTGTTACTTCGCTATTGAGAGAAGCAACAAACACAAATCGTCACTCGTCCCGTTATGCGCAAGTTTATTGTGTACACTAATAAGTGAAAAGCTCGTGGAGACAGAAACCTCTCGAGTTTGTAGCTAGCGCATTAACACAATTGCAGGGACGGTTTTGTAAGCATGAAGCTCTTTAAGAGATTCTTTTAAACGCAACTCGTACACAAAATTGCTGTGGTTAGTTTGAAATCTTCGTAGTTAAAATCGTGCTGTGGTTATTTTTAAATAGGAACGAGGAGGAAAGAAATGCGGCTCAGCCTAACACCTGCATTCATTTATAGTTTATAAGGCCTCAGCACTATCAATTCGAATCACGATTTCCATCACAGCTTTTTTCTTTTGTCAGCGCGCAAGAGAGAGAGAGAGAGAGAAAGAGAGAGAGAGAGAGAGAGAGAGAGAGAGAGAGAGAAGAGAGAGAGAGAGAGAGAGAGAGAGAGAGAGAGAGAGAGAGAGAGAGAGAGAGAGAGAGAGAGAGAGAGAGAGAGAGAGAGAGAGAGAGAGAGAGAGAGAGAGAGAGAGAGAGAGAGAGATCTTAAGTGGATATGAAGTTTCATATCTGAGCGCATTCCCGGGGTAGAACCAGCCTGTGACACTTTTCCATTCTGCGCGGCGAAATAAATTGAGCGAGATATGGTACAGTAGAAGAGGCACTGCAGCTTGCACAAGCGCTTTTCTTTTGGTTTATGCCACATTCCGTGTCAGGCGTCACAGACTAAATGAGCAAGCAGGCCGAAGCGAACACATTGCGTATGGGCTGTCTGACCCAACCTGGAGATTTGCTATTTGGAGACTGTCCGCAGAGGCTGCATCTTGTAGTGAAACGTCGCCAAAATGCGGTTAGTCTTTAAATTTTTTTTTCGGGATTTAGGCTGTTCGGGGAGGAGTGTTTATTTGCGGTCTATTCGCAGTTCTGTCCAGCCATGGTCTCTTGCGTGAAGATGGCTTTAATCATCGTCAAATATCCAAAAACGCAACTGTTCGGTGCACCAAATTGTGAGTAAAATACAGGATATAGGACCGGCTTTGTAAACACAGTATGCTGACAATTTTGATGCTTTGTGTGGCGATTCTAAGCAGATCTTATTTAAACTGGTTATGACAAATTCTTCCATCTGCCCTTATAATTCGTTAGGTTGCAGTGGTCCAAGTACATGCTTTATATAAGGGATGGTGTATGGTCGGCTCGTAACCAGCACTACACGAAAAATAGCGGCAGTGGAGTCGTTTTGTGCTGCAGTTTTTTGTTTAAAATAAAGTGCCCTGAAAAATAAAAAATAACAGCTCGTAATTTCTATGTCCCAGGATACATAAAAAAATACCCACTTCGGCGCCTGCACTCTTGGTGGCATAATTTGCAATAAAGCACTGATATCTCAGTTTACGCCTTTTCCCACGTGTTTGTCATGCGGAGATTTCCGATTCGACGTCACAAATTGCGGTCTCTTCCTTTTACACCAGAGTAAAGGGCACATCATGCGCCTGCTTTATTGGGTTCCAGCAGGAGGGAATCCCGCATGCTGGAACCCAATAAAGTCTACTCTCTCTCTCTCTGCTGGGGAATTCAAAGCTGCGCTCTCAAGAGCGCACACAGGCCGAAGTATGGCTCGAAGTGAAGTGGTCGTAAGCAAAGGGTGTAGTAGCCAAGATGGGTGTTTGGGTGTCACAACACCCCCGAAAATTCATACGTGGTGCATCCCACCCCCTTTTTTTACCGCCCATGCTTTTTGCACCCTTCATCTATGAATTTAATTGTAAAACCGCCCATAAGATAAATAAGCAACATAAGACAACGTTTGAGAGGATACTATCTTTTAAAATTTTTTAACTGGCGGGGTATAAGAACCTCCGAAAAATATTTCTGGCTAGGACACTGCTCACACGGTATAGTTTATCCCTCGCGCAGTAAAGTTGACCTGTGATGGGGAGCAAAGCAATCGCTTCGCACGGTATAGTGAAGGGAAGAACCTAACAGAGAGGTGCTCACATCTTTCACCATGAAACTACCGCCACAAGCACAAAGACGTTTACCCTAATCCGCTACGTCTTCATGAAAGCCCCGTAAGTGGTGACACTTGAAATTCCAGCGGAGGAACAGCGGTGTTTGAAAGTGAGCACCTTCTTTGTTCGCAGGCGTTGTTTCGGCTCGCTATTCCCGAATGGGGCGCCAGGTTACCATACGCAGATTGAAAGCTTATTAATTTTATTTAACTTTACTGGAGAAAAAATGAAGAAACAGGCCACTTAACTTTTGATTGCAAAGTAGTTGCGTGCTCTATATGCGCACATTCATGTCTCATTGGATCATGAAATTGAGCCAGGAAGAGTGCGGCTGGTTGACGGCGTGTACACCACCTATAACACCGGAGGAAACGAGCCATGTAACTATTCCGAAACGGGCAATTGTGTGACCGTGTCTTTTAATGCCTGTCTCCATGACACCGAATCAGTGCGAAAATCTGGAGGCGGCCAGGAACAAGTGTAGCTACGGTTTTGAGATTAGTGCACTGCTATAACAAAGGCGATGCTCGTGCAAGGTTTTTTTAATGTCATCATCTGGCATGTAATGCCCTCTTCGTGGTCTGCTCGGCCCATTTCAGTTTTGTTTTCAGAAAAAAAAAACCTTTTTTCAGGTTAGCCAAGTTTAGAAAACAATAAATGGTCAATTTGCTTGTCGCCTCAATAATTATTGCACAACTTACAAACGTTCCGTAAACAAAACCTACATTCGCTCTGTGTTTAATATATCTGTTTCGAAAACTTGTTTTTCGTGGATTAGAGCGCCAGCATGCCGATTTTTTTTATTTCTAACCTTGGTGGTTTACTTTTCTACGTACAATGGACACGGGTTTCTTTCGGTCACGCCAGCCGTAATTAAGATGGAGGCGAAAGACAAAAAGGCCCGTGTGTCGAGATTTCGGCTTGCGGTAAAGAATCTCAGGGGGTCTAAGTTTATCCAAAACTTTTAACCACAGCGCGCTTCATGGCCGAAGTGTGGTTTCCGCGCACAAAAGCAGCCAAAAGTTGATTTTTGGGCTTGTCTACGAAGTCATTCGCCTTCGTCTCCACGAATTTTGAATTGAGTTGCGTTTTGATGAAGTTATTTCAACCATTAACACCCGGGGATCTAGTTGTAAAAATGCTATACATCAAGTCCCGGTGAGGTGGCCCTTTTAGAGCGAAGCGGCTAATGGCTAGGATCCGAGATTACGGCGTCAGCTCGGGAAAAATATTCCCTAAAAAGTGATAGTGAAAGCCGAAAACAAAATAAACCCATATCTACAAAGTAAACGCATATCACCCATGGCGTCTGAGGTATACGTTTCAGTGCATGAATGACATATAGTTCGCAGCCTGACAGGAAGTGGCTGTTGTCCCTGGTAATTAAATAGTTATCTCTATGATGCTACCGTGACTTCAAAAATGTACACGACGACGCGTCAACGTTTGTGTATAGATTTGGAACTAGCCAAGTACCTACCAGCATCTAATAGTTACACATGTCTAATTACATATATTATTAGACATTTACTTCGTAGCAGCTAAATAGCAACCAAGAGCTATACCAACCACTAAAGAAGCGTCACTGCTCAACCACCTTCACAGAGCACAAGGGCAGATAACATTACCCCTTTTTTGTTGTCTCTTTTAGATATCACGCTTTGTAAGCGAAGCAGCCAGTTTTAGAGGAAGGACTTGCGATCGTACTAAAATTGAGAGGAATGCATGATCACACTACGCTGACGACAAGACCGCAGTTAAATGGAAGTGTGCTTCTCTGTCGATTTCGCCGCTGCCAGATATGTACCGGAATTCTGGTTCTTTACCTCGACAGCTTTACCAGTCATCGCTTGTCCAACGACTGCGACCCGGCCGGCTGCTCCACCCAGTGCTTATAGGTAAAGTTCGTATTAAGGCTAAGAGTACAGGGAAGAAGTTACAGATAGGATCGTGTTCGGGGGTTGGGGTGTACATAGCGTTTAGTAGCGGGTTTTGGAGGTGTGAATTTGTTTGAGAGCGCCCGAAAATGGTTGCTTCGTCGCGTGTCAGTGAATGGAGGGCTGAGAAGGGGCGGTGGTCTTTCTTTGGTCATGTGCTAGAATTTCGGTGTGTGTGCGCACTGTAGTGTTGCTTGGAGTTGCTCAGTCGTGGTGTTGCCGGGAGGGCGAGCGAACAGCAAGGCCTCTGGGACCACGAATGCGTCTAACACTGTGGAGGCCCTAGCAACATTCCCCTGCTCACAACTCAATAAAATGTCTCTCACTCTGTCTCTTCCTTCAAAATCGGACAAAATTACCAGCGGGAACTGTTGCTGGTGCCTCCAGATTTGAAATGTTTGGTAGATACTTATACGCCTCGCGCTTCTCCTGCTGGAGAATTTTCACCCAGGAGCTCTAAAATTATGTTCTTAGAAAAGCCTCGAGAACAAACTTAAAGTGAGGTAGGTAAGAAACCATTCACAAGGCCGGGCGTAAATGAGATACGAATGAAAGCGACAAGAAGGAAAGAACAGCTGACGTAGCAGCGACAAATGTTCGACATAAAATACAAGTTGCAAACCAGAAAGGAAGACTCGAAAATAGAACCCAGGTGAAAGTAGCAGACTCCTCGCGGTCTGGTTTGTGTTGCCACGAAGCTTATGGCTGTTCCCCGGTTAGCCTTTTTGGTGTGCGGTCAGCCGGTGCGCAATAAAAATTTCTGTCATTTGCTGCTTCCGGGAGTAATCTTTTACAGCGGGACAAAAGGCAGATGGGAAAAGGAGTGTAATTGTGTATGGCAGAACGGCTTTTCTAAGTGCAAAGAGGGAACGTGAGCTGGAAACAGTCAACGGCAAAAAGAGTCATTTGTTACGGTGCGTGCGAGGACGAGCTCGTAACGGAAACCAAAACGCTCGCTGGTCAGGATATTTACAAGTCTGCAGGCTCCTTTATTTTTATTCTCATGTGCTGCGTTCGCTCTTATTACGCGCATGGTTAGGTGGCATCTGCTCCAATGCGTTGACCGAATGGCTTGCGGGGGCCACACCCTGCGCAGTTTTAAGGCTAGTTTTATGCCCTCTTTTTCCTGTTCTTCTGATTATTCTTCTTACAGCAGCCCTCATAACTCCGCTCACCTATTCCCGAGTAACGGGACTGCGTGCTGACAAGCTCGCACCAGTAGGACCAGCTGATTCAGAGGGCCACGCGAGCAGTGGGAACCAGCTGGTATAAATGAGAGAGACCACCGAAACGCTGCTAGAAGCGTATGCAGACGACGTTATAGAGACTACACACCAAGGAACCAGACGTTTTGGAAGATATTTCGGCTATATTATTTTATTCAGTATTTTTAGCATATCTGAATACTTGCGTACCAACAGAACATGGACGCAATAGCAACAATTGTTATGCAGACAAGTACAAGCCTTCTGAATGAATAAGTAGATGAAGTAGACTAAAATGAAAGAGAGTTAGAAAACTTCCCTGTGATATCATAATCTCAACCGACATACACCCTAGTTTCTACCTTGAATGTTTGGTTATTCCTCCATCACTGTGAGAGCTAGAACATGATGAGAAAATGCGGCGCATTGCTTACTTCAGAAGTTGCCCTTCTAAGCCGCTAGTTCGCGAAGCAGAAACTTCACAAACTAGCCTTCGTTAAAAGTATCCGCCTTTTTTCCCTCCCTGTGCCACGGAGCTTTCTCGGTGTTCCCAGGTGTGCTCACTTGTTCAGTTTACACCTGCTGAATTTCCTGCATCCCAACTTTCTCACCTGCTTAAGCCATATATATCTTACCCCACCACCATGCCTTTTAGCAAACTTGCGTTTTACAAACACAAACACTTAATTATCTTAGTCTATAATAAGCATTATTACGCTTCTCGGCTGCCAGTTTCTACACTGGTGTTCACTGAAAGCTATAATACACAATGGTGGAAGTAAATTGTGCGCGCGAGCAGCAAGCGCCAACCAAATAATGTGAACAACAAGCGCAGTAACATGTTTTCCAAAAACTTGCGCGTTCCTCGGAAACGGAATCTCGCGCTGCGTCCTGTCGCGCCGACGAGGAAACTGAGTTTGACAAGTTGCGACACAGACCCGCCGTGCTCGCGTCATGACGGTTTCCGCACCCCGGAAAACGTGCATACAACGACGGCCGCGTTGTTGTAATGCTTTTCAGAAGTGTTGGGCAAGCTCGAATAATCATCATATACGCATAGCGCCGAAACGCTCTCGCATTACCAGATGCTCCAATGGATGGTTATGCTGAAAGTTCGCGATACAGCGGTTCTTCCATGGCAACGCACTGCAGTTGGGCACAGAAGTTTAATTTTGAAGTGCGTAATGGCGCTCACCCTGCGACAGTTAATATTTATCCTTTTATTCCGGAAGCCTGTAAATATAGATAGTCATTCTAAGGGGGTAGCAAACTGTCATACGGCTCTACAGTGCCACACACAGTGTGCCAGCTGATAAAGGTTGAAGAGACAACAGCAACTGGGAGAGTGCACATCACTACGTGGTTGTTTTATTGTCAGTGGAGCATAGTTTATCATTTGGGGTGCTTAAGAGGAAATACTTTTCGGGTGCGTGTGCGTTTTCTCACCAGCAGCATGGCGCATGCCCTGTCCCATAAAGATGAAAAAAAAAAATCAGAATGATCTCGCCCTTTTGGAAGCTTGCTTCATAGGCGGGGACGACTCGGTATTCTTTATTTCATTCTACCACTCCTCTCTGGCAATCAGGAATAATTGCGAGTTTTTAGTAGCCTTTTCTTACCTGCTCTAGGGCCTATGATGCTAGAGGAATATTTATATAGCCGGTCGATTTCTGTGAACCTAAAAGTAGAAACACTGGATACACATCTCATTGCAACTCCAGGATCATGCCCGTTAACACATGAAACGTATCTGTTCAAGGGCTTGCCCAAGGGCCGTAACCGGGAAGTATACATTAGCCGTATATCAAGGGACTCATCCAGCCCAGTTAAATATCCAAATATTAGCTCATGGGACGCGCTTACGCTTAGCGTTTTTAGAGGGCAGCTGTAAAACGTCCTCTCCTGTAAATGCACGTCGGCGTACACGCGAAAGCTAGAGACAGAGCGTAGTACGAAAGAGAGTGAACGCCGAGTGAACCGGAGAATGAACGATGGCGCCGCCGAAGAGGGCGCTAGTACGAAGGCGGAAAGAGTTACAGTGGAAGCGAGAGGACGTAGACGTATCTGGTAGTTACGCCGAAAGGGCTTAGCTCGCGGCTTTTAGGTACCCGTCGCTATGTTAAGTGGCATCTTATGTGAATGTTTCTAAGACGTATCATGCACCAGTTAGTATTTTGCCCTGCTCCTGAGCACGAGGTCACGGGTTCGATTCCCCCCATGGCGGCCGCTTTTCTGATGGAGGCGAAAAGCAAAAACGCCCGTCTGTACGAGATTTCGCGCACGTTAATGATCTCCAGGTGGTCAAAATTAATCCGGAGCCCTCCACTACCGCTCGCCTCATCGTCGGCGTTGCGTCTGCGCGTTAAACCCAACAATCAATCAATCAAGTATTCTTGCCCACGTGCGAGCCAACTAGAATGAGCAGTTCGTCCATATATACTATTGTGAAACAAAAGATGAGAAATAAACATTTATGACCATGCGCCACCGATTTATAGGGCCAGCCGTTTTCCCATTTATTGAGATCAATGTTCACGTTAAAGCATTCTGTATAGGATTTAGTGCAGTATCAGTACTTTATTCCCAATTTTGCCGTCACTTCGGCTCACATTTTTCCGATACTACACATCTGATAAGCTGTACGGTGTGGGCAACAATAAATACTGTAAATATGAAATAAAGTACAGTTGGTGGCATCTGAAGCCTCTTTATCGGTGTTTTTTTTATATAGTTTTGACAAACAGTTCAAGGCCATGCTCCCCTGCGAAAGTGGACGACGAACGCAGTCGTAAATTCACTGTTACTTCACAATGGCGTTGTTGTCGCTATAATATACTCTTATCAGCGTACTAGCAGCTGCAGGCGCATTCTTGGATAATGTGATATCGATGCACACACGGCGCTGGGTGGCCGATTGAACCAGATCCGTGTGATATTGCAAGCTCAATGTCTCCAAGGAGTTCTGTAATACCGATTCGATTCGATTGCGGGGTTTAACGCGCCGACGCAACGCAGGCGGCGAGGCGCGCCGTAGTGTAGGGCTCCTGATTTTGATATGACCACCTGGGGATCTTTAACGTGCGCCGAAATCTCGTACACACGGGCGTTTTTGCATTTCGCCTCCATCAAAAAAGCGGCCGCCCCGGCCGGGAGTCAAACCCGCGACCTCGTGCTCAGCAGCCCAACGCCTTAGCCGTTGAGCCACCGCGGCGGGTACCTGTGTAATCCCATCTCATTTTCATCCTGGCACATCCACATTGAAATCACCGACTACGACCACAGAGCTAATGTCATTGGAACTGACACACGGTCCTAGGACAGTCCGGGGAGACTCAGCAACTTCTTAAAGGTTTTGAATATTCGTAACGCCTGCAAATATTTGACTGAAAGGCCTTCGTCCTCCTGCCGCATGAGACCGATTGCTTCGGGGTCGGATTCTGCCTTACGCGCATTTTGAGGGGATGCTGCTTCCTGGAGTTCCTATGGCCAAAGGAGCCGCGAGTGCCCGGCGGCTCATCGCCACCCCGCCGCTCCGGTGGCGAGAGGAGCACCCTGGGTCTCGCACTAAACCACCAGGTGGCCCGCTCGTTTCCGCAAATGTAGGGTGCCTAGATGTGCGCCGAAGCGCAGATCCAGGCAGCCTGCGTGAATATCGTTCCCGCCACCCCCGAAGAGCACGCGCCAACGAATTGCTCGAAAACGTTCGCGACGCGCCGAGGACCCCCACGCCCAAAATAAGTGTCACGCAAAACAAGAACGCTCTCGCTTACTGCGAAACGGGGAGCGGACCGAGAATGCATTCTGGGTTAACCTTCACCAAGCCGTTAGTTAAGGCAACAACCCGTGGCGGCAATAAAAGACGAACAGCGTCGTGGGAACTCCGTTCAGAAGCGACGAGCAATAAAAAAAAAATACCACACGCACTTTCATTTCGAACGAGTTTTGTCATCACTCCCATGCAATTCTTCAAGATGGACATACTGGAACTTTGTGCAGTGCTGAACGCTGACATAATGATGAATTAACCATCATTAGCTTAGCTTACCGTAAAGCTTAGCTTTATGTCGATTCCCACACATGTGTGGGACCCCATAATTTTTTACATAACTCATATTCTTCCCGGGATGAACACTAGCGATATAGCTACGGGTTCAAACACCAATGCGCGATATATAAGTCAAACTAAATAAACCACGTGTAACAAATACGGAAAAAGAAAATGGCTTCGTTCCACCTTTTACGCGTCGTGCCGCTGCTCTTTCCTACCTCTGTGTGTTGGGAGAATTGGCGACGATGGCGGATATAGCTGCCTTTCTGTCCACTCTCTTGGGCGCGTTCTTCCGCACCCCTATAACTTCATCTGCGTTTAACTGGCATTGACTGCCACTTTTCGCCACTGCAGAGTTTAAGCGCGTGGTATAGCATGCCAAGGGCTATAGGAACCCATAGCTTAACCCGTAGCTTCACCCGTCATCGCGTTTGATAACCGGTTAAGCCGCAGCAGTTTTTGCGTGAGGTCACAAAATAGTTGCGCTAACCTTGCGATATTCAGCTCCGCTGTATTATATTATCTAGAAGCTTTATTTGGGTTTACTAAAATTCTTGCTAAGTAGACTTGGGTGGGGCCGATCCTACAAATGCTGCAAAATTAAGTTCATTAGCGGGCATCCTCGGAGTGCAGACAGCTGAGAAAAAAGTCATAACTGGCGGGAAGAAAGCCGTTTGTTAAACATTGAAATGAACGGGAAAACATTTTCGCTACCCCCATACTTGAGTACATTTCAAATCAAACGATTCTCGTCTCAACTAATAATTCTTTATGCGTCAGGTCCTAAATATTTCTTTTGATGCGACTGCATCTCATTCACTCGCCTTGTCCCTCCATACGGCGTTGTCAGCACCTCCCCCTACACTATAAAAAAAATAATAGTTAGCGGCGCCCGCTTTCGATCCCACGACCCTGTGGGCGGAACGCGAGGTACATGGTGCTCTTCCCACTGCGCCACAAAGCCGTGACAGAATCAAATGCTACGAACGCGCCTTATATCCTTGACTCATTCAAACTACGTCAAGATTCTAGTGATACAACGCATGATGGGGCAATGATTAACACTTGCAATAAAAGAAATGAAGCTCCCACTTACAGCAACAATGATGGAGTAAAGGTCATTGCGACAGCGAAGCCCCAAGCATGCCACTCAGAGAGATTGACCAAGGTTGGCCACTGAAACAATAATAATCATAAAACATAATAATCATACGCGTTCCCGACACGTTTCACGCGATTTCAGAATCAATCCAACGGAAACACCAAGTGAACCCCACGATGCGTCGCATCTACACAGGGTTCCCCTCGCGGGGAGGTGGGCGCAATTTTTTTACATGAAAAGCGATAGAAAAACTTTGTCTGCAAATTTCTTGCCGTAACTGCCGACACGTGGAAGGCCTGATGGTGGGAAGGAAACAAGGTTAACCTTTTCAGCACATCAGAAGCAGCGATTTTCGCTCCCCCAATAAAATTAGAACGTGTCTAACAGGATTGTCTGAGTGCTCTAAATGGATTTACTAACAACTAGAAAAAAGTCTGAGAAAAAAAGACAGTAGTTGCTTTCGTTATTGAGCATTTTGTTCTGCTTGATACAAATACTTGGAACGACAAAATTTTCATTCCTTTAGTTAACGAACTTAGTTTTGTGTTAAGTACTACATGTCTGCCGAAAGCAATACCGGTATAGTAACAAAGAACTGTTCCATAGTTCCTTTCTAAAATGAGAAATCGTGACGTTAACAGAATCACTAGCGATGCCGGCTGCGCTGCTCTGTTGTGTTTAGTGGTTCAGTGTGCGTGCAAGTTGTGGCGAGTCGTAACACCCACCGGCCTTACCACAGCGAAGTGTGATAAAAGAGATCACAGTGACCTGTAATATTTCCAGGTAGTTTGTAACATACTGGCGTTTGTTCCATAGTTTTAAATTCTCCTCCCAAGTTGCCTGTCCTGAAGGTGCAATTGGCTCATTGCACTGGCATCGTTCGTGTCAGTTGACTTCGCAATTGGTAGTTAGCGGATGGTAGTTTGAGACGTCATCTGGTTGCTTCTCCTTCGTTTGTAATAGCTAATCAGAATAAAACCAAGAACCACCAAAGTGCCATACTGGCTAAGAAGCTCAACTTCGCGGGAGAAAGTGCCGCGTCCGATTCTCGGTCCCAGTGGCTGAATTCATGCGGAGCAGTTGTTAATAGTATGGTCCTGCTTGATTCTTATTGCTGGAGCGGCTTTATCGCTGAGGCGGTGACCTTACTACCGTTCTAGCAGCCTGTAGAGGGAGGCAAGATTATTCAGCCACCGGGATACCTTAATTATCCGCCATTTCATATCAAAAGCGTATTAATTTTAATCAACGTATTCTAACCTGCACTCGCGCAATTCTGATAAGCGATTTCAATGAATGTCGCATTTTGCCCGGTTACTCCCTGGGTCTGGTGGTTTCGTGGTGGTAGCTTCTCTTTTCTCTCGTACTCTCTCCAGTCTAAACCCTACTACATTTTCTTTTCAACTGCGCTTACATTCTCTGTCGACATTCCTTTTTTTTTTCGTTCTCTTTTTTTCTTTTGTTAACAGTCTTTTTTCTTCTTTTGATGCTGCTCTTTTTTTCCCCAGTTACTTTTGGTGGCACCAGCAGGCGCCTATGCCATTTTGCTCAATGTGGTACCAAAGAGACCGCACGGCAAAAGCGAGACATGGAAAGCAGCGTTGCTATAGTAACTCGGAGAAATACCGATGTGATATCGCCGCATATTAACGCTCGTGTTAACACTGAAACATAGGGCACAAAAGAGAAATACATGGCACGAACACTATTCCTGTTCATTCCATGTTTTTTTTTAAGTTTGGGGTCCCCTCTCAGGGCTAACGTAATGTCTTCAATGTGAAGTAACCAACCAGACTAACTTTCCGTCCTCAGTTTTTATTCCCGGTATTTCCCAGCGTCAACAATGGAGACACGCTGCTCTCGCAGAGCGCTCGAAAGGGTTTACCTAACTGCTCGTCTCCAGTGGCGGCGCATACGTGACTAGCAAGGTGTTTAGACACCAGCTCCAAGCACTGTCTTAAACTTTGCTTCGTCCGGCGACCGAAGCGCGTCGGTGGCGCTTCCTTCGGTGCCCCGAATAAGTGGGGAGGGCAAAACAAGCGCTGGTGGTGGCGTTTTCGTCGGCGCGGTGATTTCGTTAAGTCGGTGGCCGAAGTGTAGTCGGTGGCGCTTCTCTCGACGCCGCGAAACGACACACGGCACTGCTTTACCCTGGCTGAGCTTTAAGGTCAGAGGGACTCCACTAGGCGTTTGCTGGATTTGTGCATGGAATAAAAAGCTTCGCTTAAAGACGTCATTTCTGAACTTTTGTCGTTGATCAAAAACGCCCAATGATGCTAAAGGCGATCTGCAGAATACTGTTCCGACACGGACACCTTAGCGTTTTTTTCTTGCTATTTTTTATATATTTGTGGTTTCGTTATTTCGATTTAGGGCTTTGTTCTTCTCTCAGACTCGACGCCCTCCGCCGCCTATTAAAACGCCCTTCACCTTCCTCCGCCTAAAGTGTTCTTCTTGATAAACAGGTGTGTAGCGCAAGAGAGCATGCTTTAAAGGGCCACATTGCATTCTTTCAAGCGTTTTGTGGCTAGGGTGTCATGCATTGTAAGTGCAGAGCACTTTACGGGCTCGCCTTGTCATTGTAGCTCGGCCGCTTTAACGCTTCGATGTCAAGCGACTGCCAGAATCGGGCGCCGATGCGAGATAACGGGCCCAAGTAAAACTTGACGGCGCACCCTAACGACGTCCCACAGAGGCTTCAGAAACCGAGCGGTTTATATCGTCATAACCGTTCGAAACTCCTGAACCGCTGGCGCTTGTCAAACATCTCCCCGTTGTTTAGTGCAAACAAAACTTCAGGTACGTTTGAGGCAAAAAATCTGTACTTATCCGGCAGCCGCCACGTTCATTTCGTTAGGGACGCCGGTTGGGTTGGTTTTTACGATAGTATGCGTGAAAAATGCCGCCAGAAACGGCGCGTTCGAAACTGCGCAGAAAAGCGCCGTCACGTGTGGCATGAAAGCATAAAAATCTTTTTCACAGCTCCAGCTCTCGCTGTTCCAGGAACGCGATTCGAGAGCACTGCGAAGGCGGGAAATTTTAATTGCATTGGACAAACCTCCGTTCCAGTTATCAAGAGAGGAGTGAGACAGGGCGGCGAAGAGCGCAATGGGTGGTAGCAGTAAGCGGATAACGGCGCCAGAGCCCATTATGGCGAATCGCTGCTCTGCACGTCCTACAGCTTTGACGTTGAGGGAAACGGTATTAATTTTTTATTTTGCGTCAACAAAAACACAGTGCGCCTTCGCTGCAATCACGTGAGTGGCTAGTTTTTCTGGCTTTCCTAAGATGGCTGGAGTTGCGCACGCCGGATCGCAATTCAGAGGCCAGGCGTTCTTGCATGTCCTTGTTTTGTTGATTTGCGTCCTTGTTTATTTGTTAGTGAAAATAACCCTCCGTTCAATTCTGCTGTGCCAGCCCGAATTTAAGGGCTCTGATTTTCACAGAACTACGGCCCGCGTGTTGCGGCTAAGGACGGCGTCGTCCGACAACTGCAAGTCTAGTATAGCAGGAAAAAAAAATTTCTCGTCGTTCCGGGTTGGCACCTTTGTTCCAAGATCTGTGCCTCCTCAGATTCCCTAGTCATTCACATTCGATGAGTGGAATAGGCCATCACTTTTAAAGCGAAAGGTGTCATAATTTAACCGAAGACATCCTTTCAAAAAAACTAATGCCTTTCTCCATAGACCGGCTGGTCTACTGAAAAGCTCTGAAAAGATCCCTGCACACACAGCGCATGCGTGAAGCCGGACTACCATTGTGTCAAAAGTGTTACTTGGAAAATCGCGAAAAAAGAATGGTTCTTGATAGGACAATACATTCATCGATCTTGAAAAACTAGTAGAATAGTATACCTTTATCTCATAAGCCACATATTGGTTTACATTTGGATTGTTCTTAGATACATTTACTTAGGGTGCGAAAAATGGTTGCATGGGTTTCTTCCTCGTTCGCGACTTGGGTCTTAGAAAACTTGACTATCGATTGGACGCAGTTTCAGCGAAGGGTGGGCGCACTTTCAGCGGAAATTTCGAGGCACTTTCGACGCAGTTGTGATGTTAGCAAGCTTTCGCGCTTCTCTTAACTTTGTTTAGTTAGGAATGGTATTTCTTTTTTCTAATTCGCTGCGTAGGACCACACTCGTAAGAGAGTCTACCCATCGCGCAACATGGGCAAGTGAGACCTTCCAGTGCGCATTTAAACACGGCCAATTTTCAGTGCCTTAGCTGTTTTAAAGATACTAACTGCGTCTCGTAGCTTAGTGCATTTGGGCCTGAAATTATGGCTCAAAAGGGTCAGGCCACGAAATATTGCAGTCTCTTTCTGGAAGCCAATCCAGAACAAATCTCCATTCCTCGGTCTCTTTAAAGTCCGAGCAGTTCTTTCTTGTGCATCCGCACTGTTTGTGCCCAAAAAAGGCTTCGTCTTCGTTGTCTGTACTCTTTGCTACGGCCATATAGGAACTGAAAACCGCTCCTACGGCCCAAACGTTCTGCAATAACTGACTACAAGTACCAGCCTTCAGCTTGAGTTGATTTGCGGTTAGATAAAGCACCATCGGTGGTTCATTGAGGCTTAGTATCAAAAAAATGAAATTTTCTTAGTCTCAGGAGCGTTGATAGCCACGCGTCACTACGAATATCATTTTTAAGCCATCATATTTTATTCATTTAGGTGTACTGGTTGGGCTCACGAATACCCATTAGCCTCATAAGCGCTCGTTCAACGGCCCTCTGAGAAAAAAACTGCTTTGCATCGAGCAGCTGGGAAATGGGGCTTTGACAACTCGTATCCATGTTCCCCTGCCGGGTTCTTACGAAAGGAAAAGAATGAAAAACAAAGGCTGTTTTCGTGCTGCCCCTCCTTTCAACACCATTTTACATATTTTTATTTGTGGTGGCGGTCGCAGTCACGTAGTGTTTTAAAACTTCTGGCCGGCCTCATACCCCAACCAGAAAAAAAAAGAAGAAAAATCAGCCCTCCCTTTCATCCTCGTTAAGCCGCACGCAAGCGCTGTAGTCGCACGGCCACCTACTGTGGCTAAGGCTGGGCATAAAGCCCGCGTGCCTTGCCTGTTTTCCGGCAGGTTGTGTTTAATGTAAGGGAATAAAGACTCGTTGATCAGGCCAAGTGGTGAAAGACAGCGCTAATTACCCGCGTGCGTGGAAACTGCGCGGGTAGCCGATAATTCGCAAATTCTCGTCGGCCTGCCCGCAACACAATAACGGCCTGGTAAACTACGAACTAGCTAGGGTTTCACCAGAGCTCGATGGGTAAACCGCTTGGAAAAGGGGGGATTGCCGTGATTTTTAAGAATAAGAGTTTAGCATTATCTACTTGCGGTACTAGTTTAGAGCCTCCACTTTCTTATGTGTTTCTTACCGTTTGGTTGTTTGCGCACAGAGTGTTTGGTAACCAGAGGCACCTCCCCCCCCACACCCCCCCCCCAAAAAAAAAGCCCTAGAGCAGCTAGAAAACCTTCGCATATACTTGATGTTTCCTGAATTTGAGCTGTCACCCGCTAGTTTTAAGTGCGAATGCACTTCTTAAGCGACCCTGAACCTGCGTCCACCGGCGATGTCCGCGCACGTGGAGATGGGCGCGCGCAGCCTGGCCGCTGACATGGCACATACCCACGTGGAGCATTGCCCAGGAATCTCCTCGTCTTCCTTGGCAACGGGGGGAGATGGGCGCGCGCTGCCTGGCCGCTGACATGGCACATACCCACGTGGGGGATTGGCCAAGAATCGGGCGTGAGAAGGGCTAATGCACCTGCTTAAAGGAGTACTGACACGAAATTTCAAAGCTGAGATCCGCTCTAGCAATCAAGTACAACGACAACACAAATAGGTGTCTGTGAATAAATGCATCTTTCTTTCTTTGTAGTTGTGTGTGTGTGTGTGTGATCTCTCTTTCGCGAACATTACCGAACCGCGCAAATTCAACTCGTGCATTCACACTTTCACATTCTTCCACTCGGGGAAATGCGGGGAATTTTTTCTGTGGGTCGCGGCGACTGACTACTGAGCTGTATATGCAGTCTTGGTGAAAATTTTCTAGGCCAAGCCGAAAGTACGCAGGCGGCAAGAAAGTCAATGGACAAGCTTACGTCCCAAGCGAGGCTGAAACGTTTTATGCCGGAAAGCTACAAAAATACCTTTCCTTTTTACTGTCACCAAATAATTTTGTGATATATAATTGTAAAGCTTATTCTTCGAATTCTTTGCGAACTATTAGGCTTAGGATTGGCCTAGAAAATTTTGACAGAGTATACCTCATCGCTGCAGAATTCTTACCGACCTAGTACACTTCCGAAGGACATTTGTTGATGATATCGTTGAAAATGTTTTGACGCCTTGTGAGAACGCTAAAATGAATGAAAAGGCGAAGTACACTTCGCTAAATACGCAGCACCGCATCCAGACTCAGAAATTTATCCTGAACGCGCGAAAAAGTTGCCTTTTACACTCAGCTAAAATCGTGGCCGTCTGCCATAGCCTGCGGTGTTCCACTGAACAAAATGACATCAGGGCTACCAGTAAAAGAAGCTTGACCTTCCATTCCCATGTTTCGACGTTGAAGCACGAAGAGATATACTCAGCCCAGAATCTAAAAGCGGTGGAATAAGTATGACAGACAGACCCCTAAACGAAGTAGCGAATATAAAACAGGCAGGATATCACAAGTAAACGGAAAATTATAGGCAGCATCTGTGGTGGCTCAGTAGCCGCGTTTACATGAATGCGACAGAATGCGATAGCAGCGCGTCACATTTCCTACCGCATCACGAGTAATGCGATGCGCTAGCGTTTACATGTACCGCATTACCCGTAATGCGATGGTGGCGCCATACGGTGTCGCAAATCGAAGGTAAAGCAGCGTTTCTGGCGCTTCCAAAGCTTCCGGCACGGCTGGTTCTTGTTCTTTTTTCACGACTCGCATTTTATGGCGCCTTACACTCGATTTAGACGTTTTTAAATGCAAAGCTGCGTTTGCAGGGCTTACGTTTCTTGTCGACATAATTCCTAATGCGATGCGCTCGCGTTTACATGCACTTCGAAAGTCGACTTACGCGTCTCAATCCACCCCTGCCTGGCGCATTAATGCGACGCGCTTTCCTAGCGCATTAGCTCCGTTTGCATGGATGCGATGCGCTAGAAAATTGATGCGATGAGATGCGATGCGCCACTTGTCGCATTCATGTAAACGCGGCTAGTGGCTAAGGCGTTGCGCTGGTGAACATAAAAACTGGGATTCGATCGCTGCCACGGAGAACATATTTCTTATTAAGGCGAAAAACGAGAGGGTCCATGTGTCGAGATTTAGACGCAAACTAAAGATCCGCAGGTGGTGTAAATAAATGTGCAGCACGCTACAACCGCATTCCTACTACCCTGCTTGCAACTTCGGCTCATAACACCGTTACAACGCTACAACACAGAAGCATATGTGTCTAAATAGCGTGCAAAATAAACGATAAAAGATACGAAAATGTACAAAGCTAAACTTATAAGATAAGTGAGAGAGATTTTACAAAGTTATTTGAAACAAACTGAAAACTCAACTGGTCAACTTGAATGAACGTCCACCAAGTGGCTACGATTGTGTGGAGTCTATACACACAGAGGCGTTCCACATAAGTAGTCGCCAGCCGGGGTGGTGCTCGCAGGTTTTTTTGTGCATTTATTATGACGCTCTTACCGTACACGTTCGTATTGTCCGTGGGTTACCAAAGACCCAGCCATTTCTAGTGAGTCATTCCAGACGCGAGCGGAAAGACTGGTGGACAGTCTCTTTTGGGCTACTTAAACACAAAAGTTTTGCCCGGTTTGCCTGCCTGCCTGTCCATCCGTCGATTCAGTCCTATAGCCAGAGTTGAAAGAATCATCACCGGTTATTTCCACGTTTCCAGCCCAATGATTATTTGATGCATCCACAATCGCGCGCAACTTTCTCAACTCAATATATCCTGTCTTTGGGGAAGGGCTCAAAAACGTTACCGTGAATGCCATGAAAAACGTTTGTATAAGTCACTTTCTGTGGATGTGTTTTATCAACCCAATTAAACATGGACCGTGATTAAGGTGTCTTTTAAATTAGGTTTATTGAAAAAAAGCATATAAGCAAGCTAACGGCACCGCGTTAAAAGACGCAAGTCGTAATCATGGAACTATGGGCTTCCCAAGCGATCGGGCATGGTTCAGCCACCACAGAAAAGCCGTGGCGGCAAACAACAAGGGAGCGTGTGACTAGAGTGCAGCCTTCAGTCTTGTCTTTCTGCCAGCTGAAAAGGAAAGTCGTTCTGTCTTCAATTGCGTTTAGCTTTGCTCGTGGCGTGCGCACTCGGCGTTAGCGAAGACAAATGAAAAGCTGGACGGGACACGCTTAGAAACACGGCACTCAAGCCCGACCCGAATTAATAAAAGCTCTCAGGCAGCCATTCGGAAGCCCACTACTACCATACTTCCTTATTGCTACAACTGAACAAGTGCATCAACATTTTGGTAAATTGATTTTCTCATGTGGAAACAGGCGAAGGAGAACTAACTCTTTTAGGATTTGAAGGACTGCCGCAAGTCACGAAGAGTACATAAAAACGTCAATAATTACTTCTCCTGAGCCCGAATTTAAAAAGCCGAGGCTCAGTAATGCTTCGTAAAAGTGGCCAGAGCGGTATGTTTAAACCATTTTTTAGGGCGCTTGACAAGTAGTTTTATTTGGGGAATGTCTCGGTGCGACAGAAATTTTTCGCAGTAACTCTAAAGGATCCAGAATATTCTATGTATGAAGCATTATGAAGAACGCGGTATATTTATTGCGTCAACTTAATTTCTGGGGTTGATGCGCTTGTTTTGGAGGATGTAATTGCTTTTTGTAGAAATAAAAAGAAAGCTGTAACACCATTATAGAGCCATCGTTTTATGGGTCTGAGCTTCATAGGCACGTTAAGTGGGCCAATAAGCAGTTATCTCACCTATGCCTTTAGCACTATGCCGACGTTGGTGTGCCTGATGCACCGAATTGTTCGTCATTTTATGGGCACTCAATAAATAATCGCATTATGCTCATAACTTGGCCAGCTAAACTCGTTGTTGTGCCACAGCCTCGATCAAGATGGGCACCCCGTGCGGGGGAGGGCAATGCCATGCCATTGAGAAGTAGTGTACAGGGAAACACAGCACTATGTACACACAGGCTTCCCCATGATAAGGGTTAAGGTGGCGCAATGTGTTTTGCGCCACGAAGAAACAGGAGGCGGTCTTTTTGTGGCTAAGCAACGCAGCAGTGGGCTGCTGCACCGCGTTCACCTACCTTCGAGATATATTGAGAGCGCTGTGGTATACAGTTCCTGCGGTCATGACCGCTAAGTAAATCATCGCATTATCACCACGTAACACGTTGACTTTGTCGCTCTTGGTCATGATCTCTACGGTGGCGTGGGCACTCACGGGAGGAGAGGAGTTAAGTCTTAAGTCACGTGATGGAGAACTAAACCGTGGAACACAGCACCATGTTCACCTAACAATGAGGAAGCTAAAGCGTGGTGTAGCGCAGATTTATCTTTTTTTTTTTTGCACCAGCAATAAAACATGTCGGCGGCTTTGCTTCTTGGCCACGCCCATACCTGTTCACATTTCAGCTGTCTTCTCTCAGCTGTGGGACGCGTTCGCCCTGTATTTGAAAGCAGTGCCTGTCTGCTGTTTGTCCGCTGTCGGGTGAGTCGCCACAGCAATGTCTGCGCTCCGAGACTTGCTCTGAACGTCACTTATATGGTCTTTTTGCAGATTAATTTAATCTCAATTCCAACCATGGATATACCCGGGTCATCAGCAGCTGCTCCAGCAACGGAACGCCGACCTAAAATTGCAAGAAGCAGTTCATGGGAATTAACCTGCAATTGGAATAGCGCTCGCAGTGAGGTGGCCCTAATTTCAATACCCAACTGCGACAGGTTCGTTTGATTTGCTCAGAGACCACCTACGGATGACAAAAAGTACCAATCGTAACGATAAGTACTTGGAATATACCGATATGTACGGATCGACTTCTTAGGCTTGCCTACGTCAACGTGAACAAATAAACCCCACTTGCACTGCATCCACCTGCTCGGCAAGAGTACTGTTTTGATGTAGGCAAATTCTGGGCTGTGTGAGTGGCTTTGCTGATGCGTATATACATAACTATAACCTTGCTAAACCAAAAATAACCAAAAGCACCAAGGCGCACTATTCCGCTCTCCTGCTACTCTCTAATTCCCAAAATTAAATGCCATATTTTTTATTTTGTGATACAGCAACATAGCTACCCGTATGGTCATGCATTTCCTGTAACTGGCTTTTTTACTTCTTAACCACTTTGGCTGTTGCTCGTTGTTGGGCGACACGATTCCACGGCTTTTTGTAGCGTGAGCATTTTCCGTAAATCAGCAATATTGGGCCTGTTTTCTTTACTCGTCCGCCGCATTGTTATGCAGAGCAGCGCTTTACTGATATGGTAACCAAATCGTGTATTATTTACGAATGTTTTTTTGTTTCTTTAAAGTACACTTTGCATCACTAGCTATGCCTGACCTCATAAGGGCGGATTATTTAAAAAAAAGCGAAAAATATAGCACACCAAAATCTTAGCTAGCACAAATGATTTCGAGAATTTCGTATCTAAAGATTACCAAAGGCAGCGGGGTATAGGCGTGGTGTGTGTGAGGAGCATCTGAGTGTATTTTGTAATACAGGTCATGACACTGCAGTTTCTTCTTTTCATTCCTTCACTCTGCCGTCATAAACTCGTTCTTCCCCTCCTCTCGTTCTGGCAGTTTTTTTCTCCATTACCCGGCACTCCGTTTTTCTCGGTATCACACGACATCCAGGCGAGGAGTCTGGTTTGCGCAATTCCCGAAGGCCTTGGATTCGTGCTTTTGTTTCGAGTGTACCTCCATCTCCCGCCTGCATCTCGAAGCCAGACGAATAATGTTTGAGTGAGACCGGTTCTTCGTCTTCAGCTTATGGCCAAGTAACCGAAACTGGGCAGCCAGAGAGGCGACAGAAGGCACAAACGAAATGTAGAAACACGAGGACGGTGTCGGTTTTACTTTTCTTCTATCACTTTTCGCAAGACCACAGAAGTTGCGTAATCGCAGGCTCGACAGTATACAAAACTGGAAGTACCTCTTTAACGGCCGGACACACCCGATAAATTGTGGAAATCCTAGCAATGCCTAATTACGGTGGACGAAAAAGCAAGAAAATGTTGAAGTGTATTAGACCATTCGCTTTCCCTCTCGGAAATCAAGTCACTGAACTCTTTTATACTTTCAACGCGCCAAGAAATTAATGGGGGCTTTCTAATGCTTAGTCGGATATTTTTTTTTGCAGTTTCGTTTTCTGCATGCGAGTTCTGCAGCAGAAATTTCATAATGCAGGCTCTGGCTCTCCCGCAAGAATGAGGAACCGTTCCCTCTAGTAAGTTGTGTTTCACGTGCGCTACTCCGAGTAATCACAGTAGCACATGTGGCGTAAATCGTTGGTGAGTCATTTCTCGCTGACGTCATACCACCTGCGACTCCTGCGAATCTCATTACATTCATGCAAATGTGCGCACTCATCCACCAGCATGTAATGCTTCTTAGTTATTGCGGCGTAAACAACAACGCGCGACTTCCCACGCGAACAAATTTACTAGCAACGATGGTATCTACTGAAAAAAATCTAGCAGTGTCTAGAGCGGTGTCTCCAGCATTTAGGGTATGTCTGCCGATAGGATAGGAATCGGGCGCCAATTAAACCCTGACCAGAAAACAGTTCGGGCAATTCTTAAGCCAGGAAATAGTGGTCGCGGTTTCTTAACCTCAGAACCAAATTTTTACTGCGCACTCTCCGTGGCGGTTCAGTAAAACTCAGCCTAAGCAAACGTTGTTTACTCACTGACTCACTCGCTCGAGCGCACCATATTGGTACAATTTGTTTAGCGAGAGTTTCAGTAAAACACGAGTGCCAGTCGTTTCACATTACCACGACGCGCGTGCGGTTGGAGCTCCTGTATTAACAGCAGGCAGAAGCTCCTGAGTGTGTACCACTTATCGATGAACTAGCCAAATAGGAGAACTAACAAAGAAATTAACTCCTGCTGTACCCATTAGTGTCATTATTATAATGGCCCACCCGGGCACCTCCGGGTACTGCTGCTAGTGGAGCATAAAAGCGAAAACGCCAGTGTGTCGCGATTTTGGCGCATGTTAAACATCCCCGGGGTACTCCGGTGTACTCCACAATGGCGCACTTTATGCAGCTTCGGTGCAGTTTCGGCATGCTAAACCTCACAATCAATCAAATTTTTCCGCAAAAGAATGTATGCCCTGAGTGCTCTTCAGTCGCGACTCCAGTCAAAATATATTATCAACACCAGGTCTCGTAAACTCGATGGGAAGGTTAGTCAAAAAGCTACTACGATTTTTTCACCATCCCAACATGACCAAGAAGCTGTATATTTGTTGTTTCCATTAGAAATGACCACACACTGCAGTGAAAACACTGACTGCGAGACGGGGTAAGTCCAACACCATTGCCCATCAACTAGAAGTTATCATCCATCAGGCAACAGTTGTCATATCCACGTGGCATGGTGTTCGCCTAGATGCTAGATGTATTCATTCATAGAGGTTGTGTAGCTCTATACCAGTGCCCATATTTACTATGGAGTAGCGTCCACGTCAACGGGCGAGCAGTTGACAATAGACGTACTTACTTCGAACTAATCGTCCTCCTTTCTCCGTGTCCCCAGGACTGGCATTTTGAAAGTTTCGTGATAATATCTGATGTCAGTTTTACAATCATATACGCAATGCCAAAATGTTTATTATTATCCAGTACAGTTATTTTATTCTATTTGTTTATATTCAGTAAGTGTTAGCCCTCAGGGGCTATTACAGGGTGGGAAAGTACATCGTAAACGATACTCATACATATAAAATGTACGTAAGTCAGTACAAAGCAGAACAAAAAAGTAACTCATACTAGTTTAGGAATCTCTCCGAGTTTTTTACAAAGCTATCAGTATAATGAGGCCCCACAAAGACTCGCAGGGGAAGATTGTTTCAATCCGCAACAGCGAACGGGTATTGATGCAGAATGAAGAATGACCCTCGTTTTGGAAATTGCATTTATAACTGAGGACGTCAGTTTAGTTTACTGTTGTATAATTCCTAAAAAAATTAAGCCTGAACACATTTCTACGTATGGTTAGTAAACGAATTCCAGCTTTGACAAGCGAGACAGCCAATAAGTGGTTCCTGCAATATGCTGCCTTCATAAAGTTAACAGCTATTTGTTGAACTACCTCAAGCTTAATTATTTAATACTTTTGATACGGGGCGCTTTTTCTCCGACATTAAAGGGACACTGAAGTGAATTTGTCAAGCTCCCGTTTTTGCTTGCACTGCGTAGACTGGCTCAAATTAGCACACTTTTCATCGTTTATCCGGTTGACAAATCGGTAATTATTTTACAAAGCGCGAAAGAAGAAAAACTACCATGCGCGGTTTGCGGCGGCCGCACCAACTAAGGCTGTGACGTTGGGAGGGGGGGCGCCGTGATTGGACGATGCCCAAGGTTAGCAATCAAACAAGTTTCGGTTTCGGTTCTGTAAAACATAACCAATGGCGTTGTTAGATGGGCATTCTCAATATCTCAGTAATCATCGTACCGCGCTTCTACCTTGTTGTCGGCTGTAAAATGCACAAGATAAGCCTCCCAGGACGGCTTGTAGTCGTAGCATTCACTAGCCGAGACCTACGCAGTGCATGAACGCCCTCCGCGTACACGCAGACGCCCAAATGTCATGCGCTTTTCCCCCATATTTGGAGCTTGCCTCCCTCATGCCTGTATCGTAAAAAGCGTGTTCGCACCAGGCCAAGGGTCTGTTCATTTTGGCCTGTGCCCACTGTCTGCAAGCAGTCGGTGCTTATGGCAACAGCACGCCAACGAGAACTCGCTAGCGCGCCAGTGCCAGCCTGCGCGCGTTTTGTGAACTAGTTCGTGTAGCCATGAACGTTGCGGCCCCAAAAAAGGTGAACTCAATATAGAAGACATCGGCGGAAAACAAAAAAGTTAACCTACAAAAAAAAGCACGTACCCGCGGGGATTCGAACCCGTGACTTGCAAAACACTAGCGGTGACATACCTAGCGCCCCAGACCACTGAGCCACGAAGCGATTTTTTTTTCCAAACACAATTTTTTTATTTACAAGGATATACATATATACATAATGCACTGGCACGCTCGATGCGGTGACCAACGCTGGTACGCGTACATACTGTCACCACAGGGACTCCAATCACCTTTAGGCGTGCCTTCACTTGAGCCGCAGAGTAAGCAACGTAGTGGGACTGCGGTGGCAACAACGAACAAACAAGCAGGAAAATATGACCTCCTGAGACAGTGTAATGTCAGAGTACATGAACTGGGAATCGTGTGAAGGTAACATGTTCACATGTGTGAAGGTAACATGTGAAGGTAACATGTGTAAACTCTGGGCAAGGATGTGCAAAGCCTGTTCAGAGGGGAAAAGCGTCTCTACAAAGTACTAGTGAGGCAAGATCACACCCGTTGCCAGCGCTGCATCTGTTTTTCTTTAAAGCGCTGCAGTGCTTGGCATCCTTTTTGCAGTGAGTCGCGGAGCTCCGTGTCAGAATCTGATGCCCCCAACACGCTCACTGTCCATTCAGTCTTTGCCGTGAAGTGCCGCCAGGTAGGCCTGGGGTTCCTGGCGCACTCCACTGCATCCACTCGAGCCCTCCACAGCGAGTGGAGCCCCAGGACAAGCACGCAGTCCCGAAGCGCCTTGTTCTCTGTGGGCGCACTCAGGTGCCGGAGGCCTGACCACGAAAGGTCCCATCGCTCGGTGTACGCGGTCTGCAACTCGTCCCAGAAGACGGCCGCGGCGTTACAATCTGTGAGGACGTGTTCTGCCGTCTCGCGTTTTCCACAGAGGAGATAACCCGCGCCGCCATGGAGAAAGAAAACCTTGTCCTCCAGACGTGCTTTTGCGGGCAGCACCCCCATGTCCACTGGAGGCGGAAGAAAAAGTCCTTTGATGCGGTGGGCACAGGGAGTGAGATGCGAAGGCCTTGCTAATATAGGGTATATATTGTACAACCGGTTTACACTTTTATTTAGTTTTGGCATTTCAAGCAGCTTAGGTGACTATTTGTTGTACTGCGCTCGTGCAGTAAGCGTCGCCCGAGTTTCCACAGTAGCTCACGTCTAGCAATTGCATTTCGTAGACGGAAAAGCGTTCGCAGATGCGTAGTCGTGCTCCTGACCGCTGTGCTTGTTCGCCCAGCGCAAAAAAGTGCTTCGCGCGCCCTAGTTTTACGCTGTACGGTAAAAATATCAGTTGATTTTATTTCCTTAGTACCTATATTGACTTCGCTGACTCTTCTCCCGCCTTCAAGAGGCCTTATATTTTCCTACTGGCGTACCAGTCAGCGAAGCGTCGCATGTGCGCTTGTGCAGCGCTTGTGTGAAGCGACCTTGACTTGGAGCTAGATACAGTGTACAAACAAACCAAGTAAAGAAAGGCACATTCTTCCATTCACAAACGTGTCCTGGCTTCGTTTCAACTAAGGGAACGAATTGCGACCAAGCAATTTTTTTCAACCTCCTTGATTGCGGTGACCCACCGGCGGCCGGCGGACGAAACGCTGGGCCGACTGACTCTGTCTGAAGGCCGGGGAGCCGTGCAGTAGCGCAGTCAATTGCGAGCTTACCCCCTCCTGACGTCACACGCAAACGCCACAGAAAATGGGCGAGCGTAAAGAGAGGAGGACAGCATTTTCGAATTAGTTTTTCTACTAAATAAAATCGCGTAAACGCGCCTAGAGTGGTCGAAACATGGCCTGGGGACTCCGGACTACAATCTGCGCTAGTAATCCCGCAATGTTTACATATCACTTCAGTGTCCCTTTAATCTTCCAAACATTTAAACTTACATCACTAGGTAAATTACCATCTAAATAAATAAACATTTATATAAGTGAAAATTTCAGCTGGAATCTGTCTTTCAACCAGTCATACAATCTATCTAGTACTAAAACTAATAAATAACTTGGTCGAGCCATATTGCTGATTATGCATGAGCTATGCCGACGCTGCAATTCGTGACAGCCCTGTTGGCTAGTCACGTTGTGCGGTAGAATATACTAACCATGAAACTCACATGAGAAGCCGTGAATACATTCTCTCTCTTTCTTTCTTTCTTTCTTTCTTTCTCTCTCTTTCCCGCACACACTTACACACACACGTACACACACAGGCACGCATGCGCGCGCCTACACACACACACACGCGCGAGCACGCCCAAAAGCATACCCACACGCGCGCACACACACGCACGCACACGCGCCCGCATGCACGCACCCACACAGACGCGCGCACCCACCCACACACACGCGCGCAAGCAGGCACGCAGGCACGCGCGCGTGCGCGTTCGTGCGGGCATGCGTACTCCCGCGTGGAGGAAGGGAGGAAAGAAGAAACAGATTTATTTTAACAAAGAAATCACGAGAGCTAAAAGAAAAAAAATATGAACTTAGGGAGAGAACGAACGAAGAAAAATAAAAAAGAACAAAAAGAAGGAAACAATATAACTAACAAAATAAAAAGAGGAAAACGCGGAGATTCAGCCCTTCGGAGATTCTGCTTAAAAATCATTGAAAGAAAACTAGCAGTGGCTTAGCTCGGCTATGCCAGGATATACTTAGCGTGAGCTAAGGTACAGCAATCCAATCCAATCCAGTCCAATCCAATCCAATCCAATCCAATCCAGTCTAGTCTAGTCTAGTCTAGTCTAGTCTAGTCTAGTCCAGTCTAGTCTAGTCTGGCCCAGGGCCCTATTCTCGACTGCACAAATTGCCGGCATTTCGCCCATGTTTTTTTGCGTAAGCACGACGTAAGCAATCAGTGACGTGCAGCACCTATAGCTATGACGACATGCAGTGTAATTTGACGAGTCACTCATAAAGATCGCTACCAAAGTATCAAATATTGTGCAAGAAAGATATAAAAACACTTGGCATGTACTATAAAAATTAAGACGGTAGCTAAGGCTGACAAGAAAAACACATTTCTGGAGGTCAAATTTGGCGCCAACACCACAAGGCGATCGAGTAACGTTGATCCAAAAGCGAGCGAAAGGCGGATGTCGAGCTAAAGAACATCACACAATTTTTTTACCGTATCTATCTATTTCTTTCAATCGCTTTTATTAACATAGCTGGGCTCTCTGCTTCATTGCAAGCTTTGTTGCGTTATCACCTTCCCTGCCGCCACCACCGCCACGCCATCGTCTGCTGCTACGTTACAAGTCACAGAAAAAGACGGCCTCGACCATCGCTTCCATGACACATAAGAGCAGCGAAACGCTACGCCTGATAACCGCGGAGCGCACCGATGTCGCCGATTCACTCATTCGTCAAGCTCGACTGCA
The DNA here is from genome assembly GCF_048455015.1 of Haemaphysalis longicornis. Taxonomy (NCBI): domain Eukaryota; kingdom Metazoa; phylum Arthropoda; class Arachnida; order Ixodida; family Ixodidae; genus Haemaphysalis; species Haemaphysalis longicornis. The sequence continues at coordinate 83,599,931 of NW_027526361.1, forward strand.
ATCAGCGCTGTAATGAACCAAATAGTAACTTTTCTTTGTTATTTTTCTCTTGAGTTCGATCATGTGATCCAACAGCTTGCTAGGACAAGTATGGACAAATGCCATGCATTGGGTTCTCTTTGTCATGGAGAGGCTTGTACTGCCCTCTTATGTTGCGGTTCCGCCAAACAAATAATTTTTGTTTTATTGCCAAGCGTAGAAGCAAAATACTGCATGTTATTTGTATGTTCCATGATCGCTGACTTGGAAGCAGTTGAAACTATAATTTGTTTCGGTAGAGAACATGCTTTGAACAGCGCGCATGCGAAACTGCGCCTGCTGCAAATTGCCGCACATTTCGCGGCGCCGTAAGCCGGGGCAATTTCTTGCCCTATTTTGCTTGTATTTTGCGATAAGAACAGCCGCCATTTTCAAGCTGTTACATAGCATTGCGTCACTTTTACGCAGGCTGAAGTTGCCAATGCATGACGTCATCGTTCCCGCCAACTGTTTAAATTACGTCACGCCTTCTCAGCCAATCACAGAGGGGGTGTGTAGTACAAGCAGTATTGTTGTTGAATAGCAAAGACAGGCTTACGTTGTCGTGTCCGCTGCATTTAGTCTGGTTTTTCATTGCCGGCCAAGAATTAGGCGCCTTTAGTAACGAGAAATATGGCAAACTTTAGAACTGGTGTCCGTAAACTACATGAAACGCCAGAATGACGACAGCACACACAACCGCGTTGTCAACCAGAAGCACGTGTCCAAAATTTAAAGCCAATCAGAAAAGACTTCCTGAAAATTGCCTGAATAGCCGGAAATTTGTGCAGTCGAGAATAGGGCCCCCAGTCCAGTTAAGTCACTGCCCTCCAGTCCAGTCACGGTGGCACGACACGACATGTCATGTCGTGTCACTGTCTTTGGTAGTCATGCTGCCATACCGATACTTTTGGCAATCACTGAGCTAGGCTGGCATTCCGTCTCGAAGCCGTACGAACGCCACGTCTCTTAAAGTTGGTTTGTGGGCAACACTGTCAAATGCTGCCTTTATATCCGGGAAGACAGCAATGGTGAACCTTTCGCAGCTTTTTGTGCACCAATAACTGTTGCCAGGGCGGTCACATAGTCAATAATGCTCCTTTCTTGCCGAAACCCTGACATCTCTGGCCTGTAGGCATTCCTGTTTTAAGTGCGAATGCACTTCTTAAGCGACCCTGAACCTGCGTCCACCGGCGATGTCCGCGCAGGTGGAGAAGGGCGCGCGCAGCCTGGCCGCTGACATGGCACATACCCACGTGGGGGATTGGCCAGGAATCTCGTCGTCTTACTTGGCAACGGGGGGAGATGGGCGCGCGCTGCCTGGCCGCTGACATGGCACATACCCACGTGGGGGATTGGCCAAGAATCGGGCGTGAGAAGGGCTAATGCACCTGCTTAAAGGAGTACTGACACGAAATTTCAAAGCTGAGATCCGCTCTAGCAATCAAGTACAACGACAACACAAATGGGTGTCTGTGAATAAATGCATATTTCTTTCTTTGTAGTTGTGTGTGTGTGTGATCTCTCTTTCGCGAACATTACCGAACCGCGCAAATTCAACTCGTGCATTCGCACTTTCACATTCTTCCCCTCGGGGAAATGCGGGGAATTTTTTTTAGATCACAGACAAGGCACCGTAGTACAGTATTTTGAACTGTCTTTCCAATGCAGCTTAATAGAGCAATTGATCGGTAAGAGTTCATATCTGCGGGAAATTGTCGTCGCTGCAGAACCGGTAGAAGGCCGGCGAGCAATTTTGCGGCTAGCCTATACACAGCCTGTCCGCCACGATGTGTTATATACTGAGCAACTGCTGAAGCGTCTTGCTGCCGAGATATCTCAGAGCCGAGTAGTTAACTCCACCAGGCCCACGCGAGGAAGACAAATTAACCGATGTTAATGCCGGACGTAGCGTACTGATGGTAAAGAGATCATTCATCATCACAGCATGCGTGGTAAAAAGCCACTCCGTCAACTGCCCGGGAAAATCTTAGAGGGGCTCTGTGGATCGCAGACTTTTACACAAAATTCTTCCGCAACATCTACTTCACCTACTCCACGCTTGAGTGCTACAGAGTAAAATGCGTGGACCTAGCTGGGTGAGGCCCTCCGGCTGCGGAATATCTGGTCTATGCGTGTCAGGGGCTTGCGTGGATCCAATATTGAGCAAAATTGAGACCAGCGGTTTATGGCAAGCTTGGTCCTGCGCTTGTGAACGCGCTTCTGCGCAGGCCTGGAATCTCTAATGCCAACTAAAAGAAATGTTTTTCTGGCCCGGCGCCTCCCTTACCGTCGGATATCGCGATATGTTGTAGACATATTGTAGACCCATGGCCTTGGCATGTTATTTGCCGTGTTAATGCTGATTTGGCCCGATCAATGGCAACTGCGAACTCCTCGCTTGTTGATAAGGCACCAGTATTATGTTCTAATAGGTTCAGGAAGGTATACCAATTCACACTGTATACCTTAAGCTTACAGGGTCTTCCGCAAATTCCTTCAATTATTGTGTACGAGGGCACGTGCTCAATGCCAAAACTTCCAATATCGCTACGCCAGGACATGGGCGACAGCAGTGACGCAGATGCAATAGTATCACCCAACACACTTGAGGTTCTGCCGCAGAAAAAATTGGCTACAATTCACGCTGTGAGGGTGGTTGGAAAGCAAAGATATAAGCGACACCTACAACAATTGGCATTGCGACGTCACTTGAATTCACGCACGTAACTCTACAAAGAGTGAAACCAGAGATTTTGCCAGCCGCTACCTGGGATTCGCGCCAACAAGCGCCCTCCTCCTCTGCTGCCGCTGAATCAAAACCAGCGTCTGTCTCCCCGTCTCCACATGTGGGCTTAGCTTCGTCACTATGACGACGGGCTCTCGCTCTGCTGCTCTCAAGGCCTAGGTTCGATCCCTGGTGGTGCCCGTACTTTTATTTAGCCTGGTTTGGAGTTTCTAGTGGCGCACGCCACGACGAAAGCGTTAGCTGGTGGATGTTGAAAGCTTTGCTTTTAACTAAAATGTGGGGCATCCCGTGATTAACGCGTTCAGGCCCGCTTCGCTGCCAACCCGGAGCAAACTTCTTCCCCATGGCGTAGTCTTTCTGCGGCCCCAAGCTGCATGGTGTGCGTCTTCTATACTAACTCCCTAGGGCTCCGATCCTGCGCTATCGGACTACTACCTCTGCGATCAAGAATGCTTATCTCACACCTCCACCCAGTATCATCTTTCACTAATTACAGTCTCGTCTCGGTAGCCACTGTGTTACCATGGTGATCCACCGGTTGCGTCTTCGTCACATTACAAGCCCACCCCAGGTCTTCCGCCAAAAGGCGAAGAACTGTAAGCAAAGAGGAAAAAAAACGCAAAGTCGATGTAGCCGTAAATTTTTTTTTTGACAGGTATCACCAGAGGAAGTCACAATGTTTTCGCATCCCAAGCACGTAAGCAGACATAAGTGCCTCGAGTAACTATTTTCCGTCGGCTGCTCTATGCAATGGTAGTGAAATAAAAAAAATAACTTCCGTTCAATAAATTCAACAAATCACTGCTTTACCAAGTGGCATATTTTCGTTGGGGGTTAATTCGAGCGCTCCGCAACGCCGCCAGTCGATTTGAAGTCGGCATGCTCGCTTGGATATGTATTATCCTCCAAAAAACAATAACACAGAAATCAGAAAGGCCATATAGGAACTAAATACAGGCTGTTGTTATCTGCAACTGCAATTACAATTGTATCAAGCGCTGATTTGTAGCCTAATCCTACAACCGTTCCTAAAAGCTCTGCCAGGCACAGCTTTCGGCGCTCCCTGTCCAGCGAACTTCCGGGTAGGGAGTTCTATCACGCCTTGCTGCGCCAATTTAATTTGCCCCGGAGTTCCGCCCAGGTTACCTTGCCTCCTTTCTTTCTCATCCATCTGTCTCCCTCCTCTCTGTCTGTGTGTGTGTCCTCAGTCTCGTCCCTCCCTGCTAATACCTTCACATCCGCTGGTCTAATCCCGGCTCAGAACGGTGGCGAATCATAATAAGCCTCCAGTGAGTCCCAACTGTGAACGCCTTCAGATTCTTGAACGCAGAATTTTGAACGCCTGCAGATGCGCTACCGTGCTGTCACCTGGCTGCTGTGTTGGGTCACTCAGCTGTTCTGACGCAGCGAGCTGACAACTGCACTGGGCCGTATCATTTCTCCCTCAACAATGCACCTCTTGCATGCTCAGAAGTTAACGTGTAATTCGTAATTATGTCGATAATTCGTACCTCCGGAAGTGAACGTAAATGAGGGCCAGCACTCGCACCATTGCGTTTACGTGGGCTAACCTGTACGTCCCCTGTGCGTGCAATACTGGTATGGTGAATGCTGATGTGGGTCGTGCGTGCAGCAGCCAGATAATGTAGAGACGTCACGCGTTACGCACCGCTTACAGCCGGGAACGACTGCTACCAAGAAGAAATGTGAGAATTTAGGAACAGGAAGCAGTCAGTGCAAATCCAGCTTAAAATTTCCCTTGTGTCCGAGAGCGCTTTATCCCTAGCCACTTTGGTAACACCGCTGTTCGGTCCTAGTTTTTCAAATGATTTCTCCACCGTTGGAGCACTAAACCCCAGGTATTTACTATGCCAATTATGATTAGATCTAGGCATGTGGCTGCGCTTGCGTGTGCATCTTCACCGGCATCCCCCTGCCTTTGGTCTAGCCTTAGGCTTGCAGAAATGATAGTCCCTGAGAAGTTTTGTGCGATCTTTTCGAACCGCTCAATAATCCACTTCAAGGCTCCAGGCATAGCTAAGCAGAGGTTATTTGTCCGAGGGCCGTCTTACGAATACGAGGCTGAGTAAAAAGCAGAGCTTTGTTTTTTAACTATTCATTGCATCAGTATTAAACTGGCAACATGCTAGAGTCAGTGTTCTTGTTTTATACGCATTTATCTCCCTCCCCCCGCCCCTAAAACGTGATGGCACGTTTACCTGCGGAAGAAACACCTAGCAAATCAGGCACGTCATGAGAGAGCTACGAGTAATTTAAACCATCCGGAAATATTTTACAGGCGGCAATATCGCGGCACGCAGGTGTTTTCGTTTTTTTATAATTCTGTAATAAACACAGCTACGGCAGAAGGGAAACGAATTTTTTATGTGATCCTGATTGATTGATTGATTGATTGATTGATTGATTGATTGATTGATTGATTGATTGATTGATTGATTGATTGATTGATTGATTGATTGATTGATTGATTGATTGATTGATTGATTGATTGTGGGGTTTAACGGCCCGAAACTGCACAGGTTATGAGGTGCGCCGTTGTGGATCGGTCCGGATTAAGTTTGATTACCTAGGGTTCTTTTACATGCACCGAAGTCTTGAACGCATGGGTGTTTTTGCTTGTCGCCTCCATCAGCATATCGCACGGCGCGGCCGGGAATCAAACCCACGTTCTTGTGGTCAGCAGAACAACGCCTTAGCCACTTAGCCACCGCGGCGGGTTCGTCCTCAGAGAGCAGACGCGCCACGCAGCAACGGCACTGGGTGTCTCTATTTTTGTTTTAGTTGGACGTGATTCCACTAAAGATGTTTTCAATTTTTCGTGGGCTCAGCAATGCATACGCCGCTTTTTGGATGCGTTATTATGGTTCAAATCAACGACTGAAGCCTCAACGCCGTAATTCTGAACCCGACCAGGGTTGTTAAGGGCTGAACTGCAAACAAGGTACGTTAAAGCAATACCGCGCGAACATTGAATGCTATGGGGTTGTTGATTTGGCTCTAAAATAGCGTGTTTAGAAAGGAGACCAAGCATTCCGGCAGAAAAAGTGAAAGCTTACGCTGAAACAGTGCCTTAAGTGCACCGATAATGTATGAAAGTAGATTGGTTTGTTGACTTTGCATGGATTAGTTGATTCAGTTAGAAAATATCCGCAGTCTTTAACACTTCGGGCTACCTATCACTTAGACATTAGAATTATTGCTCTTAGGTGTTGCCTACTGGTGTTCTATTACAGTACACCTGTTGTACTCACTCACTCACTCACTCACTCACTCACTCACTCACTCACTCACTCACTCACTCACTCACTCACTCACTCACTCACTCACTCACTCACTCACTCACTCACTCACTCACTCACTCACTCACTCACTCACTCACTCACTCACTCATTACCTTCGTCACTCCCTACCTCACTCCCTCACTACCTCAATAATTCACTCACTCACTCACTCACGATAGAAGGAAGGAAGGAAGGAAAACATGGGGATTTCTGGGGCGTTCGCCGGTAGCCCGACAGTGTATCTCTAGTATTCTCTACCTAAAAAGGGGGCAACGAGCTCCCCACAGTACAAACCCATATTCAACCAGCCGCCTGTTTCTAGAATTACTAGATCATTGTTCTGTAATAGATGCTGAATTTAAATAAAGTTTAGAAGCATAATACGTAATTTTTAACTTTCAGGTGATCTATATTTTGTGAGTACCTGTTTTATGTTTTATCCTGTTTTATGTTCCGCACCCAGCAAATTTATTCGCTCAGAGCAGCGGCCAACGGGGCTGAAATTTACTTGTTGCTAATGTATGGGTGTTCTGCATTAAGTATTCCTCGCTTGTAAAGATCCAGTAAGGTTTTAAGCAGCAATTTTTCGCCAGTTGAGGTGTTGGCATTCCTGATGTGCAAAAATGCGTTGGCCTTGGCATTTAGCAGCAACCTGCATGTATCCTTCAGCTGATATTACCAGTGTGCAGGCGAACAAGCCACACGTGGTTTTTCTCCGCTTATTTGGTCGCGTCCTTCATCTTAGAGAACACAAAAAAAACTTGAAAACTTGGCTACAGAACACGCGACTATATCTTCTAATTAGCAAAAAAAAAATTCCTGATGGCACTTCCGTTTGCTTAAGTTGCTTTGAAGATGAAAGCATATCCTCTTCACCTAGACCAGCATTAAACATCAGGACTAAAGAACAATGGGAGGCCATTTTGCTCAGCTGTCACCCCGAGTCACACCAACTTCTCGTCCAACTGGCGGAAGATGCCGCTAGGGCCCACGGGCTATGGCCGCCATCTAACGGGGAAGGCCAGGTGACATCCTCCCTGTCGCCCCCTTCCTTCTATCAGTTTGGGCTTCAATAAAGTTCCTTATCTCTCTCTCTCTCCTGCTAACAACTTGTCAACTGTTACACACAATCTGCTTATATTTTGTAGATTTCATTTTTTTTTACTTATGTGCGAATTACTGCGACCGCCTTCTTTTCTGCTACACCGTGTTTGCGTCTCTTCCTTTGTTTTCGCTTTGGCGTCTTACAGCGTGACGCACGCAATATTCTACAACTTTTACGTTTCCAATTAAGAGGATTACGAGTTCTGTGAAAAGGTCATGGCGAATCCCTCAAGTGTGTACGGACCACAAAGAAAGGAGTAACCACAACGGCGACAACGTTCGTTCCATCGCTGTCAACACCTGCGGTGCATATGTATTACTGGCGTGCATAATAGTGCAGCACGCACAGTGGAAAGTACTGCAGTGTGTTACCCTGCGGACTTGGTAAAAATGCACATTGACTCCTCTGCTATTGTGACTTTTCTTAAAACATTATACACGTCTTTTTTCGCATTGTACATGTAATTTCTGTGTAGGAAGGTGACGTTACTTTGTGTGTATATAGGGTATGCAGCAGTGCTGGAAGCTTTCAAATACCAGGGAACAGAGAAGACCTATTTAAGACTCCTAGACGACATATATAAAAAAATGTTCGGGCAGGATTGTCCTCCACAGCGAAAGCGTCGAATTCTCGATGCTTAAGGGCCTACGACAATGGTGGTACCATTTCTACAAAACTGTTCACAGCTTGTCTGGAGGCTTGAAGCTTGACTAGTAAAGGAAGCTTGACTAGTGAAGCATGAGATTACTGATAAGAGGAAAATACTTGAGCCATTCGAGGCTTGCAGACGACCTAGTCTTCCTAAGCAAGTCTACAGAAGAATACCAGCAAAAGGCCTTGAGGAACTAAATTAAGGAAGCAACGCTGTGGGGCTAAAAATAAATATGAGTAAACCTAAAGTAATGATGAATAACCATTCTTAAAGCGCCATTTTCAGCATATGTAACGAAACGCTAGAACAAGCAGAAGAATATAACTACCTCGGTCAGGTCGGCTGTGCTGATCCCAACCGTGAGAAAGAAATTCGGCGCAGAAGTGGCATTGGCTGGGGTGTACTCGGCAAACACTCACATATAATAAAGAGCAAGCTATCTCTATCATAAAAAGAAGAATGTATAGACACTGCGCCCTTCAGGGGATAAAATATCTAGCGAAAATCTGGCGCCTTACTAAATAACTTGAAAGCAAACTTAGGTCTGCTCATGGGGTGATGGAAAGAAGTATGTTAGAAGTAAGGTTAAGGGAGAAGAAAGAAGCTTTTTTAAAATCAGAGAACCAACTAGAATACAAGATATCATAGTCAAATTAAACAATGGAGTTGGGATGGACGCGCAAGGCGAATTGGCGACCGGTGGACTACCAGGGTGACACAGTGGGCCCTGACAAAGAGGTCTAGAAGAAGGGGAAAGCCGATTATTTGATGAAGAAAAGAATAAATCCCGGGCCATCTCCACTAACGCAAACCTGGGAAGGGGCGAAGCACGCAGTGTTTAAGTGTATTCTTGGCACCTTGACGTTTTTGCCAACGGAGATGAAGCCGCTGGGGGGCGGGGGGGGGGGGGGGGTGCAGGTATACAGCTTTGCTGGAAAAGTCTCGTTTTTGAAGCACGAAGGTCTCTAGCGAGAAGCGTAAACGAGTCTCCCGGTGTTTTTTTTAGTACGCCTTAAGGGGTATTCACACGACGGAGCGTTTCAGCGGAGAAATCCGAGGGAGGTCGTGACGTCACCGCAGGCGGACTTCCGCTCGGCCAGCTCCTTCGCCCACACGGAGGATACGACTTTCGGACGGACATCACTGTTTGCAGTCTCCTATCTCTAAAGCAGAGCTGCCGTAGCACCGCCGATTCCGCGACGGCGGCAATTTCTGTTAAGCTGATCTTGTCAACCGACCAAAAATTGGTTGTCGACGCGATGCAGGTGCTGCCGCGCGCAGAGAACGGCGCGCGACGTGGCAGCAGCGGTTGCAGCCGGCCGGCCCACCTACAGGCTCGCATACTGATGTTAGGCTTAACACTGCGGCGAATATTCGATCGCCGCTCTGGCAAGCGGCTCAGGTGACGATTTTTAAAGCAACTTTCACTCACATGATTACCCCATTTCTCGTATACGCAGCTTTGTTTGCGCCTTGGGGAGCAATAACAAGCTGTCGCTCGAGCTACCGGCGCCGGCCTGCGCCACTTCGCGGCCGCCGCTCGCCAAGCGCCCGTGCAGGTGGTATACGCGGCTCCTTCAGTGCGCCTGTCATGTGCGCCACGCATTTTCGCGTCCAATGTATTAAGAAGCGATAAAAATAGAGTGCCTGCAACCGCTATAGAACTTCAGTCGCGGCCAGCTGCCCGACGAGCAGACAAAATCCCGCCGCCTCCGCCGCCGAGCGTCGGAGGGTTTGTAGCTCGCGAGCAGAAGCTCCGATCTCCCATCGGAGGCGGTGCGCCGGAGAGAAACCGTGACGTAGGGGTCATGTGGCGCGCACTCCTAGGAGCGAAACGGCGGATTTCTCTCTCGTGTGAATACCCCTTTACGTTCTAGCGGGAGGCGTAAAGGAGTTTGCCGGTGTTGTAGCACTGTGACGCCATGAGACGACGATGACGACAGGAGACGCCAACAGCCCCAGCCCAAAAGGAGCTTCGCCGCTAATATGGAGTACCGGAGGCAAAGAATGAACTTGAGCAGCGCGGGACAAGAGCGGTTGGAGGTCGATGAGAGAGGCATTCGTCCTGCAGTGTACCTACTAAGCTGTTGATGATTGTTGAGGATGGGGTCATATATGTATGTGATGCAAATGTGACCGTATTCTCTAAAGTGACGCTTTAATGTCCTGGCGGATGATAATGTACGCCAATACGCCCTGGAGGGAAGCCAACTTTCCGAGACGATGATTATGAATGGTCGTAAATGAAGTGAAAAAAAAAAAACAAAGCTTCCCGTGGCTGGGATCAAACCTGGGCCCTTCACGTTGTGAAGCCGGCGTCCACCCGATTGCTCATATTCGACTTTTTTTTCTGTATTTAATTTTCTCCATTTCGACATGGTCGAAGCGAACACCAAGCAGTAGGTACAGATTCGCGCCATACACCCCAAACCCAAAAGTTAGGCCTACGGACTGCACACAAGGGTATGCTAGAAAAGTGGTGCGTGCCTCCAATGTAGCACATGCTCGAAGTCTGGGATTGTCCAAGCAAAGAACCCATTACGAGAAAGCTTCGTGTTCAACCGTCGTCGTCATTGGACGAAGCGGTGCATGATTTTATCTTGGGCTGCGAAAATACGTTTATTTTAGGGAGATGCTTGAATTTCATGAAATAAAGACCAAAAAATGGGGTAGCAGTTCAGAGGTAGTGGATCTGGCTGCTACGGTTTGAGACTCTAGCTCAAGTCCCATTGAGCCACACGGGTATAGTTTATTTACTCTTGACATGGCGGCCATTTATTCATTGGACAAAATGTAAAAGAATCTGGGTATAGCAGTTGTGTTTCTAACTGCAAAAGCGTAGAAAAAAAGAAAGACGTTTCACTTCATACGTTTTGTAAATAAACATAAATAGGGGAACGACAGGACGGGCAAGCACGATTTATAAAAACACAAAGATCCGCTGCGCGCACTACCACGATCAGTGTTTTACTGCTCGCCTGAAAGCCGTAAATGTGGGTCACACTTCCTTCCTAGATCCTTCTACGTTGTGCTTGGCCGCGCATGCACCGCTATACTTATGACGGATACATAGCCACGCACGTTCCGTGACAGGCACACGGCCAAGTACACATGACGAGAGATATACCCGACAAAAAGCAATGCTTGCAAAAAACATTTGCCGCTGTTTCTGGAAAAACACCGAGAGTACGCCGTTGACAAAGCCCAGCGCCGGTAAGATACGAATGAAACATTCAGAAGTAGCCTGTAAGGGAATGAAATGTTCTCTTTATGCAATGGACACCCTAAGCGAGTGCGGCTTGCTAAGAGCGGGGAAGAAAAAGGGGAGGCCCGGTAGATGCCTAGAGAAGCCAAAAAATTATAATAACGCAGACAGAAATGAACAGAACGCTTAACGGTCATTTCATCCAGATTTGGACGTCGAACACGGACGGCTTCCAGTGACCCGGAACCATCAAAGCTATCGCTCGCTGTCACATTCGGTTTGTGACTCTGTTCTGGCGGCTATAGCTGGCCTTTGGCCGGCGGCTCAATCCATCATTTCGCATCCCCTTTCGTCTCCGCAGGAGGGACTTGTTGGCATTTCGATTTCGTCACTTTTCAATTTTGTTTTTTCGTGAATGTGTGTGTGCATCATGGAAACGTCACAGCGAGCGCAGGAGAAATCCCAGACAGCAAGTGTTGGTTTCTGCCCTCAGGAAAGAGACGTATCACGACTCTTTCGAGTTGTTCAGGTTAAATACCGACGTCCTTGCTCTCCCGCAATGTGAAAAGTGCAGTAAATGTTGTCGGGCACCGCAGGTGCAGCCCTAATTTGTCGTTTCGAGATCACGAAAATCAGCGTTTGTTATGTAACGGACAACGGGAGAGATTGATTGGGAGAGGTCAAACTTCTTCGGCACTCAGGAGGTTAGCGTCAGAAGCGCCATGGCTTGGTAGTTCAGACTGTGGTGGGAAGGGATATAAGCGGGACCCAAAAATTCTAATAACCGAAAAAATCTATAGTGTAGAAAAGTGCGTTTGAGTGCGTGTGGTGGGCGGGGGGGAGGAGGGGGGCGGCACGGAGGGAAGGCTTGTTAAAAAAGCGAAGTTATATTGACACTAAACGAAGGGTGAACAGAATAAAATCTAAAAACACAGGAGTACAATACACAACAGAAAGACCGCTGTATACAAAACTAAACCCTTATCAGGATACATGCATCACGTTTACGGGAAAGTAGATTTAAACTCTTGACTACGTTGAGGGCCTGATCCTATACTGGGACTGATAAGAAGTCAAAAGGACGTCTGGCTTTTTTTAACAAGCCGAAATTTGGTGTTGCAGAAAAAAATATCAAGAAAATGCGGAGCGCTCGTGAGCGCGTTTCCCCCGGCGACCGCCGCGCGTTCCCGGCACGCGCATGGCATTAGCAAAAACAAAAAAACCTCTATCGCGGTTGTGAAGCGCTACCTCGCATGTAATACTTGGAATGAAGAACGTGACAATATCGACTCATCTGACGATGACACTGCTAGTGCTAGGACAGTGCAAACAAAGGCGCAACGTGTAAATGAACAATTTCAAACTTATAGAAATGCTTTGCAACGTGTACTATTGGGTGAGCTAGAAGTTCATTTTAAAAATAGCTACAGCGCGAACAGAAACAAGGACACAGAAAGACGAGGGGACCAACTCGTCTCGTTATCTTTCTGTGTCCTTGTCTCTGTTCGTGATGTACCCATTTTTAAAATTGTACAATGGCGTGGTGATGTCTTCTTGAGTGCCTGTTCGTGGGGTGGTGACGCGTACAGCCCATAGTAAACAATCTCTTATTGCAGGTACTGCGCCAATTTTAATTACGCGAAGAGAAATTCCGCACATTGGTTTTACTTCGTAATTGGGCATCACTTGCCAGAGTTGCCGAGCCCTGCTCTTATAATACTTTCCAAAATCCTTTAGCCTCTCTTAAATGACAAGAAATAAAGCAGCAATGTGATTTTTCTTTCTTTTAATAGTGAATGTGAGTTTCCCTGATATCAAAAAGGATGACAACATATCGTTTTCAGAAACCTTTTTCGTCAAGTGTAGTTACGCTTGCGCTTCCTAACAATACTGTGCATACGATTTGGTGCAGCAGGTGATCCCATCGGGATGTCTGCACTTGTAACTGAGGACCTCTTGCCCCAAACTAGTATATGCTGTATGGTGTATACCAGTTTAAAGCCTCTTGTAGGCCTTTTTCTTTACAGCTCACCGGTTTTTACGTGATGTTAGCATTCTTCATTTTTTTTTGTTTGCTTAGTCACACCCTTTGCGCTCCCCGACGGCTTTGTTTCTACAACATTAAAGTCTTTGAAAGCGTTATTTCTTTCAATGCTTAGCTTCATTGCTGTTTGCATTCTGATAGGGAAGAGGCTCCTCAGTTTCTGAGTTGCATAAACCTTCACAGCGGAAGGCAAGCGAAATGTATTCCAATTTTCCTCTGGAGGAAGAACGCTGTAATCTCATACATTCTTTGCATTCCTGCCAATGGCTGCTATTTCTTTTGATGACGTGGTTCGCTCTGTAATTTATTTTTGAAGGCTAAATGGAACTATAAAAAAGAAAAGCTGAAACAGCGCAAGGATTGCATGGTACATCCTCATTTAGGCTCTCGAGGTACCAAATTCTTTCTTTTCTTTCGTTTCTTTCTTTCTTTATTTCTCTTCACAAAAGTAGGAGGGGACCAGGGTAAAAGTCTGAAAAGCCTGAATTGAATGCATAATTCATAGAACAGGTGGAAAAGGCTTGTACCAGCATCTCAGATTTGAATATTTATCGGAAAAAATATTCTTCCGAAGATATACGACAAAAGAAAGAAAAACAACGACAAAGCTGCACCGGCGGCATTGAACTTAGGGACTCGTGAGGGTGAAAGAGCAGCATAGGAGTACAGAGCTTAAGCTATCAGACCGACATTTTGTTATTTAGTGTCTCACTTCTACACCCACAGGCTGTAGAAGTGGGTGCAGTTTTCGCGACTCGCCAGCAGTGACGTAAGGCAGGACTTCTGCCGGCGCGCTCCACATAGCGGATGAGTGCCTGAACTAAGCGTCCCTACCGCTCCCATTGAAAAGCGGGCGACGCGTTAGGCAATGTTTATACAGGCGGCGTTGGTTGGGCTCTCTGCTTCAATACAAACTTTGTTATACAATGTTGCGTTATCACCATGGGTTATCACCTTCCCGGCCGCCACCACCGCCACACTAGCGTCTGGTGCTATGTTAAAAGTCTATGGCGTGATCACATGAAAAGACGGCCGCCACAATCGCTTCTATGATACATAAGAGCAGCGAAGCGCTGCGCCTGATAACCGCGGCGCGTAACGGTGTCGCCGATCACTCATTCGTCAAGCTCAGCTTCAATCAGCGCTGTAATGAACAAAAGAGTAACTTTTATTTTATATTTTTCTCTTGAGTTCGAAAATGTGACCAAGCAAATTACGTGGCAGGAGTGTGGACAATTTTGTTTATTTATTTATTTACAGATACTGCAGGCCCTTCTCGTGCCCATGCAGAAGTGAAGACAAAGAAATACATCGACAGAAATTCAACATACAACTCGACAATACGTAAATATGCTTACACAATCGCATGCGAAAAACAACACAATGATAATGTCTTCCAATTTCGAACAACACTTCAAATAAAGCTTATATTACGAATACATTGCGAAAACACTTCTAACGACACAGAGTTCACTGTCTCTTCAGGTAACATACTCCAGTAAGAAATTGCACGAGGAAACAAACAAAATTAATGCCAATTAGTGTGGCTGATCGGTTGCCTAATAGTCTTACCGTGATTAGTTCTCGCTGGACGTTTGAAAGGCTCTTGTAGGTAGTATTCCTACCTACAAGAGCCTAAAGAGCCTAAAGCTCATAAAGAAATTTTAAGATAGATACGACCCCACGTTGCTCGAGTTTTTGGAGGTTTGCGTTATTACTTAAAGTGGTTTCGCTTGAGTGACGCGAATAAACAGAATAAATGAAGCGCAAAGCTAAATTCTGCACTCTTTCAATGTTACTTATCAAGTATTGCTGGTAAGGGCTCCAAAAGACATCTGCATACTCCAACTTAGGTCGTACTAGTTTTGTAAGCGTTTAATTTCACACCAGAAGGGGTATTGCGTCACTTTTTTTTCAAAAATGCCAATTTCTGAAGTGCACCCTGACAAACTTTATCAATGTGTGTTTCCCAACTGAGGTTACTTGTAAGTGTGACGCCTAGATATTTAAACTAATCAGATCTGTTGATGGTAGCATTCCCTACAGAATAAGTAAAACCGAGGGGCCTTTTTTTGTTGTTGAATGTAATAGAAGTTGCCTTAGTAGCATTTATTCTTAATCCCCACTTTGTACACCATGTCTCAATTTTGTGCAAAGCATTGTTTAATTTATTTCGGTCGTCTCGGGTATAAATAGCTATGTATACCATGCAGTCATCCGCTAATAATTTAATATAGATAGGGGGTTCAACGATGGGATAAATATCTTTTATACATACTAAAAAAGGAGAGGGCCCAGTACAGAGCCCTGTGGAACTACAGAGTATACGTCCAACTCTTCGGATATACACTCATTAATGGCGGCACACTGTTCTATTTCTTAAGTAACATTCTATCCATGCGACTGCTTTTCGTTCAATGGCAATTAAGAGTAGTTTTGTAATTAGATCGGGATGGGGGACGACATCTAACGCCTTTGACAAATCTAGAAATATAGCGTCGGTTTGACCATTTGTATTGAGTGTACTTGTTAAATCATCAGTTATTTCATATAGCTGGGTAGCGGTTGATAAACCAGATCTAAAACCATGCTGTTTGGAATAAAGCAAATGGTTATATTCTAGGTAAGTAATGATGGCCTTATAGATAATATGCTCGAATAGTTTACAACAAGTACTCGTTAAGAAAATTGTCTGGTAGTTGATAATTTCTAGAGGTGAGCCAGATTTATGCACGGGAATAATTTTTGCCGAGCGCCAATCATCAGGGATAGTCGAAGTGCGTAAGGACATAACGTAAATTTGATATAAATATGTAGGTACCCATGCAGCATATCTACTTAAAAAAGTATTAGACAGTTGATCGGGGCCAGGTGATTTCTTCACGTCTAGGTTATGCAAAAGGCTGAGGACACCATCCTCTGTTATTTCTCCTTCAGGCATAGGACTATCAAAAACATGTGATGGCAGCGCAGCGTGCGAAGCTGTCCGCGTGAACACGGATTGAAAAAAAAGGCATTAAATGCGTTAGAAATGTTATTCGCGCCAACAATACTTTCGCCTGAAACATTTATCTCCGAAATGCGTTGTTTATCTTTTGAGAGATAGCGCCAAAACATTTGGGGTTCGTTGTTCATGAATGACTACAGAGTAACGGAAAAGAAGTGCTCCTTTGCCAATCGCGTTTTTTCTTTCAGACTAGAAATAAGGCTTTGTAGGTCGCTTGTGTTACCCCGTTTGCGACGTCGCTTAATTTTTCGTTTTAACTAAATCATTTCCCGCAAGAACCAAGGGTGTTCTCTATTAATGCGTTTTCTTTTTAATGGTACATTCTCTCGCTCGCAAAAGGAAACAGTTTCTTTAAAGTCTGACTACATTTCTTTAACATCCGTGATTATGCGAAAACTAACGAAGCGCGATTCCAAATATTTTAGGACAGCGTTGTCGTCCGCATGAGTATAGTCTCTGACAAGAATTTCTGACTGCTTAGTAAAAGAACGTGTACCCGAGATAGGACATGACAAAGCAAGCAACTTGTGATCGGATATACCGTTTTCAACGCTAACGGATGAGCCTTGCAGAGAGCTACTAATAAATGCCAAATCAAGGAGTGACGGGGACGAGTCAACAACCCTAGTAGTATCGGAAACTAGTTGGTGTAAAGAAAAGTTGAACGCGGTCGTGAGCAGTAAGTCAGCACTTTGGGCTGGTTGCCATCATGGGATAAGTCAAACCAGTTTATACCTGGCATAACAAAGAGAACCCAATGCCTTGCATTGGGTTATCTTTGTTATGGAGAGATTAGTACTGCCCTCTTATTTTGGGGTTACGCCAAACAAATATTTTTTTTATTTTATTGCCAAACGTAAAAGCAAAATGCTGCACGTTATCTGTATGCCCCGTGATCGCTGACTTGGAAACAGTCGAAACTATTATTTCTTTTGGTAGAAAACATGCTTTAAAGCACGCGTTATGCGAAACTGCGCCTGCTGTAAATTCACGGACATTTCGTGGCGCCGAAGGTCGGTGAAATGTTTTGGCCTATTTCGCGACAAAAGCAGACGCCATTTTCAAGCTGTTACGTAACATTACGTCACTTTTACGCAAGCTGAAGTTGCCTATGTGTGACATGATCATTCCCGTCAACTGTTTAAATTACGTCACGCCTTCTCAGCCAATCACAGAAAGGGTGTTTATTACAAGCAGTATTGTTGTTGGATAGCAAAGACAGTCCTACGTTGTCATATCCGGTGCATTTAGTTTAGTTTTTCATTGCCGGCCAAGAATTACGCGCTTTCAGTAAAGAGAAATAAGACAAACTTTAGAACTGGTGCCCGCAAACGTCATAAAACGCCAAAATGACGAACGTACACACAACTGCTTCGTCAGCCGGAAGCACGAGACCAAAACCAAAAGCCAATCAGAAAAGACTTCCGGCAAATTTCGAGTTTCCTAGGATTTGGTGTGCAGTCGAGAATAGGGCCCCAAGACAGATCCTTAATGATGTCTTTTCGGTTGCACATGCACAGAGCCTTCTGAAATCGTTCTCAGTTAGCGGAAGAATTGGTGGCCACTGTAGGGTTGATAAAGCTTTTCCTTTTCGTTGTTCCTTACGACGAATTTAGGCACGCCATGAGCTTCAATAAAGCCATGCCCGCGCATGCAGCGGCTTATGCTTAAGTCTCCGATTTCCACTGTTTGCGAGTGGCAAAGATGATAAGAAAAAGTAAAGAATAACAGAAAACACAGCTCATCGTTAACACGTCAACAGTTAACAAGTCCGCGATTTAGCTCGTGCTACCATGACCGCGCATTCTGCCACTCACCGTCACCACTTCAAAAAGGTGAACTGCACGAGAGGCGGCATCATTAGGTCCTTGTGTTTACCCAGAGGGTGCGAACTCATGCGAACAAACGAAGGAGCTGACGGTTGAAACACGCCGCACCCGCACATCCAGTGTCTTGGAAGCAGTGAGGCGTGCTTTCGCTGCGTGGAGGTGCGCTGCCTTTCGGCCGCTACTCACATGGAATCCAGACTTCTTCTCCTTACAGTATACGCGCACACTTAAATTTCGAAAAATGTTAGAGAGGAATGAATGAATGAATGAATGAATGAATGAATGAATGAATGAATGAATGAATGGATGAATGAATGAATGAATGAATGAATGAAAGAATGAATGAATGAATGAATGAATGAATGAATGAATGAATGAACGTCTTTATTTAGCGGTAGGCCTGAGGCCCTGAGGGGTTATTGGGAAAGCAGGGAAGCGGAGTCGAAAGCTTCAATGAAGGTCTCATGCACCCTATTAAACACAAGGCGTTGTCCATTTGCGGGTCCTACTAGGGCTGTCAAACTACTCTACACTTCTTTGTAAAGACCACTGGAAAGTAATAAATTCCTACGCGCTCGAGAAGAGTAGCATCGGAGCGCCGGTGCTCCAGGTGTATCCGTATATTCGTAAGTGGTGGTGGGTAAGAGGCTCCCAGCTGTTCTCGGCCGCTTTCGAATGTCGAACATGGCCATATTAGGTGAAACAAGTTCGGGAAGGTATTAGCGGCGCCGGAGAACTTGCATGTAGGTGCGCATGCCGTGGCACCATTTGCGAACGATGTTCAGAGTGTAGGCGGCGTTCGTGCAGGCTTTGTTGACAAAAGATTTCGCTGTGCCGAGAGAGGGAATGCGAAACAGGGAGAAAGCCGGTGGGGTGGAGGGTAAATTCTTGGAGCCGTCGTTGACTTTGTCGCCGCAGTTGTCGTCTTTTTTTGATACCAGGCTAAAGATGCAGGTAAGGTTTCATCAGCGGGTGCGATAGCCAGGGGAGGAGTCGAAAGAAGGCACCCCCTAGCAGCGTTGTGCGCTCGCTGGTAAGCGATGAGACAGATTCCATACTATGTGCTCCACCCCGGATGCCCATTCAGCCCCACCGGACTTATTGTGCTCGTAAAATATATCAAGACACTGCAAGAGAAGTAAGAAAATGCTCTTTGTTTTGTCAGCAGGCGTCTGTACGGGTGTTTTAGACCGCAGAGGATACAGCTAATGAAGGGATGGTTGAGCCTAGGGCATTGTCTCAGAAGAAGCCAACGAAACATTTTCGTAATGAAAGGCCAAGATTCTTGTTATTAACTTTCGCGAACAGCCCCCCCCTCACCCCACCTAACCCTCACTAAAGCAGTGACCCCAACATTGTGCGTGTGGCTAAGACAACCTATGTTTAAATGTATATGCTGTAGAAAATCTAGGGCCGTTGATTTACAAAAGCCACTTCGGCAAAGAGAGGATGGCGCCACAAGTATGTTTTGTATCCGCCATAGAAATGTTTTGTAATTTACGGTGTCGGTATAATAGAGTGACATTCTGGAGCTATCAGCTTGTTGTAACGAACTTTTCCACTCCCGGCTGCGAGACAGGGGTAACAAAAAAAAAAATGGCAGCGTATCTGCTCCTTTCTTTGCAAATGTCGACGAAAGACGATATCCGAGTGGTGCCCCTGGCAAGTAAATGCTTCCATTATCTTTCCCGCTCACCTCTCCTGCTGCTCCTCTCCCCTCTGATTCCTCCCAAGATAACACGCTAGAGGCTTCCTCAAGTCAGTCTAAATTTACCGCGGTCGAGTGCGCGAAGTCGGGTGCCGCGATGTCTGCGCTGCCGTATGGCGGAGAGGCGCGTGAATGGAGGCACCCTACAACGTTTATAGAACCATGTTTCCTTATCTACCCCACGAGCGTTGCACGTGGAATGTGGAACCTATCCAGTGGAACCTTCGTTGCTATTTTCGTTTTATTTCTTAAATGCCGCCAGGAGCTATAGTACCGCGGGCAACAGCAGGCGACTGTTTTCTGCAGCTGATGTAGTAGTTCATTCGCTATCGCAAAATCCAAGCACCCGTGAATTTTGTAATAAAGGAACACTGAAAATATCACTCATGTATTGATTTTGTGCGTTATATTTGCCTAATGTTTTGTTCGTGTTCAACAACGATGGCAAGTATGAACATTACACCTGAATTAGACGTTTAGATTTGGCTGTCAGCATATAAGACTATAGCATAGTTTCTGTTTCACTTTGGCCGGGGGATTGAATCGAGTCACAGACAGGCAGACAGGCAGACAGACAGACAGACAGACAGACAGACAGACAGACAGACAGACAGACAGACAGACAGACAGACAGACAGACAGACAGACAGACAGACAGACAGACAGACAGACAGACAGACAGACAGACAGACAGACAGACAGACAGACAGACAGACAGACAGACAGACAGACAGACAGACAGACCAAAAGTTCTGCGTTTAAGTGGGCCAAAAAGACCATCGTATTTAAAAATCTGAACAGCGGTATTCGATAGCTTATTTTTGGTGCACAGTTTTTAAAATACCGGCAAGTGACAACCCCAGAAAGCCCACTTAAAATGCCGCGCCAAGTTGAACTAAAACTCCTGCAATTGCGAGCACAGCCTGTCAACACCGTTCCTTGACACTAAAGAGGGACCAACAGGTTTTATTTCGGCTTTCTTTGCGTCCCTTTTTTGCTTCATTCAGTGTTTGAATTTCCACCGCTTTCCTGGAGTCCACTCTCAAAGTCGACAGATGCCTGCCCCACGCGCAAATGCAACCCAGGTGCCGCAAGCGATAGCATGAGCGACCCAGTATGCCGATACCGGGATATATACTGCCCGCCTTTCTACATTGAGTCGGCGGGCGTGGGTGTGACACGCAGATTCGGCATTTCACGCTGCCCCCCGCCCCCTGGCGTTTTCAAAAACATCCGCGCGCTTTAAACCGTGTGATATGACCGGGGATCCCGCCTTGAGCACTTCTGTCCGCCTCACGCTCTCCCAACGCTTTCCACCGCAGCAAGAAGAAATAAAAGAGCGGGACGGAATAATAAGAACGGAAAAGAAAACGACGAGGTTGCAGGAAACGTACCGTCAGAAATTTACTTGCACCCAAGTCCCTCTAGCATAGAAAGTCCAAAGCAGTGGAAGTCGAAAGCAATGAAAGACCGTATACCCACACGCCCGACAGAGTTCACGGGGTTGAAAAGAACTTACGAGCTGCTTGCCATAAATTCAGTCCTCCTTGGCCGCTTTTTTCCTAACTCGTTTGCTGTAGCTTGACTCTTCCGAAAGCTCATTTTCCTCGGTTTATGCACTCAGAAATTTTTCCAGTTGAAGGTGAGCCGCCATTTACTTCGTAAAGGTGCACCTGGAACGGCTAATACTACAAAAAGCCGATGTTACAGCGTAAGCATTTGCGGGAAACGTAAGTAACGGTTAGAGTCGGGCTAGTTGGAGGAACATATATGAAGAGGATTGTGCTTGGGGATGGACTTCAAACACAGAGATGGACCAGAAAGATTGACCCGAAACACACCCTTGCCTTAAAGACAAGGGTGCGTTTCCCTCTTTCGACTGCGTGTCTGCGTTAGCCCCAATCTCAATCCTTCAAACAACAAATTCGGCACGTCGGCAAAAATTTGCACCATCGCTCTTCGTACAGAGACCACGTGTAGAAAAGGGGGACGCGAACAGAGCGAGCTGCGTCCGCCTCATTGCCGACCACGTTGCTTGGGGTACTTGAGGTTGATGCGGTGGCGGATTCTCTAGCATCTCCACACGTCCTGTTACCGCTTTTGCGCGTTGTAAAATAAAGTGTGCAGTGAGTGGAGTGCCGAGCGGTCACCAAATGATGGCGGAATCTGAACGACGGCGTGGAAATTTCGGTAGAGGTGGATAACCAAATGAACGAGAAGCAGAAAATGTCGCTGCGAAAGCGAGCAGTGGTGACCACGGAGGAGGCTAGAAGGCAAGGCACAACCGGTACAGTGGGCGTGGGGCTTTCGGGAAACACCGAATGACGGGCTTCCAAAGCCGGAGCCAGGCAGGCGTATTAGGCCAAGCCTCAAGTTCTCGAAAGGAGGGAATTAAGATGCTGAGCCATTTCTTAAAAATGCATCAATCGAACTTCTAAATTTTTTACTTGTAGGGTTGGAAGACACCTAAGAACACCCCTTACACGGCGGGTGTCCATAAAATCAAGCTTAATTGCCTTTTCTAATTGACACATTGGCTTTTCTTATTGGCTTTTCGCATGCCTACTTCTCACCAATCAATCAATCAATCAATAAATCAATCAATCAATCAATCAATCAATCAATCAATCAATCAATCAATCAATCAATCAATCAATCAATCAATCAATCAATCAATCAATCAATCAATCAATCAATCAATCAATCAATCAATTTGTAATTAATTAATTAATTATTATTAATCAATCAATTATTAGGAGATGAACAGGCTTGGGGGAGTGTAGCTGCCAGTGATATTTTAGAGGAAAGCGATTTGAGGGACGGTTTTGTGTGGCTTTCATTGTAACAAGAAGGGACGACGAGTGACAAAGGCGACGTGTGAGACTAGCGGCTTGCATCTGCACCCGAAGCCCGACGCACTATATTTTAAAAACGACAGTCTTTCTTGGGCTACTTGAACGCAGAAATGTTGGTATGTCTTTCTCGGTGTGGTTCGATTCAGCCAGCCGGCCAAAGTGAAACAGGTGCTGCGCAATAGTCTTATCTACCCACAGCCAAATATAAACATCCACGTCCGGCGGCAATGTTCACACTTGTGAACATTGTTGAACAAGATTAAGACATTACGCAAATATGACGCAGAAGATCAATACTTAAGTGCTATTTTCAGTGTTCCTTTGTGAAAAAGTCGTGGATGGTTGGTTTTGTGGTATTCAAATGCAATGCTACATCAACTACCGAAAATCGTCGCCCGCTCTTGCCCGCGCTAGTATAGCTCCTGGCGGCATTTAAGAAATTCAACGGCAACAGTAACGAAAGGCTCACTAGATAGGTTCCACGTTCCGTTTGGATCGCTCGTGGAGTAGGGTATAACGTGGTTCTATAAACGTTGTAGTATGGTGCCTCGATTAACGCGCGTCTCCGCCGTATACGGCAGCGCTGGCATCGGGTGACTTGACTCGGAGCAGTAAAACGCGGTAATTTTAATTTGACTTGAGCAACCCTCTACCATGTTATCTTTGGAGGAACAAGACAGGAGAAGTGAGAGGTGAGCGGGAAACAGAAGAGAGGCGTTTATTTGGCATGGGCACCAGTCGACTATCGACTTTCGTCGACATTTCCAACAAAAGGAGTAGATACGCGCCCATTTTTTGAAGCAGAAGAGCTGTTTAAGATTTTAGTTACGCCATCAAGCGTTACCAGAAAGAATACTAAGAAAGAAGACCAAGCCCGCGTGAGCTTGCCGCTTCGTAAGGAGCGCCCGGCGTCGACCAGTTTTACCCAGAACATTGCCCAGCTTACATGGCGGGTTCTCTCTTGTTCTTTTCTACTGGCCAGTTCACGTGCGTTCACGCCAGGAGTAGGAACACAGACCCCGAGTTCGCAAAACTGGTTGCCATGGGTTCTAGCGTTTGCTAATTTGGTCCACTTTGGGAGAGATGTGAATGGCTGCAGGCAAAGCGACCTGGGCCTGCCAGTCATGGATAACTACCAGCGGCAAACACGGAAAGCCATGTGAGGGTGCTACAACCGGGTCTCCGATTAAGGGATAGGGGCCGTCAGCTCTGCTGTTTCTCCAGCCTTGCGCCACTAACGCAAGCTGCGCCAACTCTTTTTTTATATACAAGGTCCAACACCCCAAGCGAGTAATAGTCGAGACACAAAGCATCACCTTGAACGAGCCAAACATCATTGTCCTGGTAGAAAATTACATGTGACGCTGCAGTGTCCGACTGAGCTGGTATACGTAGAGGTTTTACAAAGTCCGGGAACCACAAGGGGCCGAATGATAATGTTCATGGCTACACCAAAACAGAAGTGATGGCAGAATACCTGTAAGCTCTATTTTGGGTTAGGTTATCTTTCACGATTGCCTATCGTTTTTTTTTTTTCTAGTTCATTGATGGGAGGAACTGTCTTGCATCCCCAGCACCGCCTTCCTTGAACACCGGGTCTGACTGCTCCGCTAAGGCGCCAGCCAGATGGCAGAGGCGGGAACGACCCGCGACTCGCGAACTCATCGGTTTTCGCGCCCTGGATTCTCGCCCGGGCTCGCCCAGTGGGTCCGGTCGGCTGCCGCCACACGGGCTTCGATCTCAGCAGTACGAGTCGCCGTTGCCAGGGAGCGCCCAGGGCGGGAGAGTTCTCCGTTCCGCGGCGCCGTCACCGACTGGGCCCCTCCTACAGTGTGGCGAGACCGCGGGAACGCGCATTGGATTACAAGTTCGCCACCAGTGTAGTGCTCTGGGCTCTCCTGACGCCGTGGCATCCTGCACCTTTCGGCTGGCTTCATTTCCACGTAAATGCAATGGCTCGCCGGAATGTCGACTGAAATGACCCCGTGTCACTGCCTTCCCCAAGAGGACGAGGACGCTCCGTTGCAGCGCTTGACGGCGGTGTGAACCTCTTCGGCAGCCGTCCACATCCGCGTAACTCAGCCATTTCCGTTCGGGCCGGTGTTTCGGTCTTGGTGTTCAGCTGCTCGTGTGTGACGAAATATCAGGATTAATTCTGAACCTCGTTAAATTTGTTTTCTGTTACCCCTAACGCTGCCTCACATAATTTATCGAAGAACTGCTTCATGATCCTGTTTGCCTACCTTAATTTTAATGCGTAGCATTCTTTGCCGGGTACGCCCACAGCGAGAAGCGTATAACGCCCTGCATTTCCACAAGAATAACGATTTCGCGAAAGCTCCAAATGTGATCGCCAGAATAAAGTAAATGAATATTATTGGTGGAACAAAATTTCCAAAAACTGAAAAAATAAGAAAAGTATAAAATAATTACGGAAAACGGCGAACTGTGTAACGCCCTGCATGTCCACAGTAATGCAGACTTCACGACAGGTTCACCTGTAATCGTTATAATTCATAAATGGAGATAACTGGCAGAACTAAGTTTTGAAAAAGTAAAAACTAACAAAATATTAAAAAATACGGAAAATGTCAGAACGTGTACCACCTGTCATTTCCACAATAATGCAGATACCGCGAAAGTTTCGCCTGTAATCGTTACGATTGCGTAGACGGAGATAATTGGTTGAACGAAATTTAGAAAAAACAGAAAAATATCAAAAACTTAAAATAATTAAGGAAAAGGGAGAACTGTGTAACGCCCTGCATTTCCACAAAAAGGCAGATTTCTCGAAAGTTCCAAATGCAATCGTTAGAGGAACGTAAATGGCAACAATTGGTCGAACGATATCTCGAACAAAACAAAAAAATAACAAAAATATAAAAATTACAGAAAATGTCAAAACGCCTACCGCATGGCATTTCCACAATAATGCACATTTCACGAAAGTTTCACCTGTTATTGTTATAATTGCGTAAATGGAAATGTTTGGTTGAACAAAAAATTTGAAATACTAAAAATAACAAAAATATAAAAATACGCAAATTGTCAAAACGTATACCGCATGACATTCACACAATAATGCAGATTTCGCGAAAAGTTTCACTGTAATCGTTATAATTTCGCCAATGGAGATTATTGGTCCAACGAAATTGTGAAAAAACTGAAAAATTACAAACAAAATAATTACAGAAAATGGCGAACAGTGCAAAGCCTTGCATTTCCACAATATTGCAGATTTCGCGAAAGAGCCAAATGTAATGGCGAGAATAACGCAAATGGAGACAATTGGTCATACAAAATTTTGAAAATCTAAACAATTACAAAAATATAAACAATTGCGGTAAATGTTAAAACTTATACCGCATGGCATTTCCACAACAATGTAGATTTCGCGAAAGTCTCACCTGTAATTGTTATAATAGCCTAATTGGAGATAATTGGTCGGAAAGGATTTAGAAAAATCCAGAAATTTGGTTGGAAAAAACTCACACTCCAGAGATGCGACATAAGAACGCTACGAATTAGTAGATAAGTCTATGAACTTTTGCATAATTTTTGTATTTGTTTTGCTTGGCTTTTCGTTTTTACTTTTCTGACTGAGCTATTTTTTTTCGCTAGGCGTTCCGCGCTTCGCCTCATCTCTAACTGGGACCAGTGCTTCTCCGGTAAATCAACATTTTTACCTGCGCCATTCTGAGGCTTGATTCTATGTTGAAGATTCCGAACTGAGGACAACAAATTGTCTTAGATTAGCTAGTATTGTTTATTTTAAGGTCATCACGTTAAAGCGTATATCACGTGAACACAGGCGCCCATTCCCACCAGTCCTGGACATGGAGGTACCCAATGGCTAACTTCTACAGAACTAATAGGCAGTCTGCGAAACGCACTTTCACTGCAAGCAGTTCACGTACAATATCAGAATCAGAATTAAGGGGATATTTTACCATGTGCTAGAGAAATCAATTCCTTTGAGCCTGAAGCAATAACGGTTGCTTTCGACGGCCAATCTTATAAAATCCTTGACATTTATACACACCTCTTTCACAATGCCGCCAATAAAAACTCAGTGCCGCTAATGATTGTGCGTTTTTTTTTCGCAAAATCCTTGACATTTATACGCGCCTCTTTCACAATGCCGCAATTAAAGAACTCAGTGTAGTGATTGATTGTGGGGTTTAACGCGTCAAAGATAGACCTGTACTATGAGCCGCGCCATAGTCTAGGGCTCCGGATTAATTTTGGCAACCTGGGGATCTTTAACGTCAGCTGAAATCTCGAATATACGGGCGTTTTATAAAAGCTTTTCGTTTCCATCAGAAAGGCAGCCACCGCGGTTGTAATCGAACTCACGTACTTGGGCTCACCAGCACAACACCATAGGCACTGAGTCACCACGGCCGATAAAGCCGCAAGCACATGCAGCGCATTTTCCGCCTTTTGACGCTTCGACGTCGCCCGACGTTTGCGCACGTCGGCCTGCGTCGCGAAAATACACTGAGACGTGGCTGACCTGCGTTCAAAGATATCGGCGTCGACGCAGCGTCAGGAAACATCGGAAAGCGGGCAGCAGAGTATGGGGTCCCTTGCCATCTCGATGTTTTGGGTCATTTCTTTCAGCTGACAACGATGCATTTATTTTCTTTTGAGGCAGTCGGCTGTCTTGAGACGAAATTGCAAGGTATTTTTGTTTGAAAGCGCGCATTCCATTCGTGGCTAGTCAGGCTTTGATCGTGGAGATCCTGTATCTGCAATGGCTTCATCATCATCATCGTAGTCATCATCATCATCATCATCTTCTTCATAAGCCTATCTACGCCCACTACAGGGCGGAGGCTTCTTCCATGGATCTCCAATTATCCCGGTCCTGTGCTAACTGCGACCAATTTATCCCCGCAAACTTCTTGAGCTCATCTACCCAACTAAGTTCCGGCCAACCGGTGCCACGCTTGCCTTCTCTACTAATCCACTCTGTTACCCTTAATGCCCAACGGTTCTCTTGGCTACACATTACATGCCCTGCCCACGTCCATTTCTTCTTCTTAACTTCTACTAATACGTCCTTAACACGCGTTTGTTCCCTAACCAACTCCGCTTTCTTCTTGTCCCTTAATGTTACACGTAGCATCTTGCATTTCATTGCTCGCTGAGTCATCCTCAATTTAAGTTGAACCCTCTTAGTGAGCCTCCGAGTTTCTGCCCCGTAGGTGAGTACCGGTTAGATGGAGCTGTTATACACTTTATCCTTCAGGGACAATGGTAGGCTGCTGCCATTCATTATCTGAGAAGTCCTGCCGAATGAACTCCACCCTATTCTTACCCTTCTAATTGTCTCTGCTTCATGGTTGGGATCCGGAGTCACAACTTAGCCTAAGCAGACATATTCGCTTGCCACTTTCAGTGCCTCGCCATCTTTCTCAAACCTCTGTGCTCTCCCGAGGTTATCGAACATTACTACTCTACTCTACTCTGCTTGTCCGGTGAGGTAAGCATGCTTTGCAATGCGTCCCCAGAGTTACTTAGCAAGGCAACGTCATCAGCCAATCTGAGGCTACTGAGGTATTCTCCATTAACCCTTACGCCTACCTGTTTCCCATCCAATGTCCGGAATGCCTCTTGTTAACATGCTGTAAATAACATTGGAGAAATTGTGTCTCCTTGTCTGACGCCCTTCTTTAAACGTAACTTATTGTTGTCCTTAAGGAGGGCGATGGTAGCTGTGGACCCATTGTAGATATCCTCTAGTATTCTAATCTAATGCTCGGCTACACCCTGATTCCTCGATGCCTGAATGACTGCTTAGGGTTCGACCGATCCAAATAGCTTACTAAGATAGCTTATTAAGAGTTAAACAAGGAAGCTTATATGGAAGCTGCGATGGCTTATTATGAGTTATGTAAGCTCAGGCTACATCGCTTGTAGTATTAACATTGTTCGTTCTCTCTGCGACATTGCATGGCAAACAAGGGCTATTAACTCCTGAATTGTAGTGGTGCATTCCATTCCATTCGTAGCTAGCGTGGCTTGCGTAGGTAGATAGGGGATCTGCGATAGCTTTCCTTAAGTGAAATAAGGGAGATTTGGCTACATCATGTGTAGTGC